>NC_143579.1:11629251-11997584 GCF_048544385.1 Mastigoproctus giganteus
CATTTCAAAGCAACAGCATAGTACAAGATGTATGATGACTATTTCAACAAGTTGACTTATTATTTTTGGTCTATTTTGAAATATAACGACTTTACATTATAAAGTAACTTACCAAAATTTAAACTTATTGATTAATGGAAAAAAAATTAACTTATTTTCTAGTATCTAAGGAAAAAAAGAGACAGACAGACATTATTTTGCCAAATACAAATAGTTGATTTTATTGGTTTAACTTTACAGGCTCGAATAGTAGTAAAAAGATTTAAAATACAAAGAAAAATGCTAAACCTAACTACAGTAGCCTGTTTCTGATGTGAACTCGTCACCGCTTCCATCGCTCAACATGAATGGTTCTGTAGTGGCACCTGACGTTGAAAACACACTGTCACTAGCGGCATACGGATTCCAAAAAATTCGATGTTATCTTCAAGCTCCAAGTCCACGTCGTTATTAGCACCCTGGAACTGAACATAATTTTCAATGAAGTATGAGGATTCATCTGAAAAGGTTCTAGAAGTAATAGTCGATGACAGATCACCATAGTAATCAGTGCTTGAAGCTTCAGACATTGAGCTTTCACTGGACGATACCGGTGTTGAGCATTTAACACTTGTAAAATTTAAATCAAGATCACTATTAAATTCATCGTCAAAGTCCTCTGTATGTAAAACGTTTTCAATTTCAGAGGAACCGAGAGAGTTGTTCAAGGCAAAACTTACACTAGCCGATGTACAAGATGTGCGATGATAGGCCATTTTTAAAGTTTAAATTGAAATTTAAGCATTGCGGTGTTTTGTGTGCATATTTATAACCGCTCACAGTCAACACGTAGTACAGATACACAATGTCGCAATAAAGCAAAGACTTGAACTAAGATAATTTTTTACAACCTATGGAATGTACATGAGTGAACTTCGAACACTGGAACCCCATAGCCAACCAAACATCAACAGCCTTCTGTGAAACTGAAGGGCTGCGGGAACGTTTTTTCTGATTTGCACAGACCAGTGAAACCTAACGCGTACGCAGGATTAGATACAAACCATCAGTAACGATGACATTGGGTTCGAACCTCAGAAAATAAAAATAGAGAAATACATGGCGCCAGCTAGGATACGAAATAAGAACTTTCGTTTTGTGTGCGTATTTACAGCCGTCCAAGAGTGAACTTCGAACGATGAAACCACAGCCACCAAAACGCACCACAGACCTTCTGCGTCGCAGAAGGTCACCACAGACCTGCGTCGCAGAAGGTCACCACAGACCTGCGTCGCAGAAGGTCGTGTTTGGGCGGTTGTGGTTTCATCGTTCGAAGTTCACTCTTGGACGGCTGTAAATACGCACACAAAACGAAAGTTCTTATTTCGTATCCTAGCTGGCGCCATGTATTTCTCTATTTTTATTTTCTGAGGTTCGAACCCAATGTCATCGTTACTGATGGTTTGTATCTAATCCTGCGTACGCGTTAGGTTTCACTGGTCTGTGCAAATCAGAAAAAACGTTCCCGCAGCCCTTCAGTTTCACAGAAGGCTGTTGATGTTTGGTTGGCTATGGGGTTCCAGTGTTCGAAGTTCACTCATGTACATTCCATAGGTTGTAAAAAATTATCTTAGTTCAAGTCTTTGCTTTATTGCGACATTGTGTATCTGTACTACGTGTTGACTGTGAGCGGTTATAAATATGCACACAAAACACCGCAATGCTTAAATTTCAATTTAAACTTTAAAAATGGCCTATCATCGCACATCTTGTACATCGGCTAGTGTAAGTTTTGCCTTGAACAACTCTCTCGGTTCCTCTGAAATTGAAAACGTTTTACATACAGAGGACTTTGACGATGAATTTAATAGTGATCTTGATTTAAATTTTACAAGTGTTAAATGCTCAACACCGGTATCGTTCAGTGAAAGCTCAATGTCTGAAGCTTCAAGCACTGATTACTATGGTGATCTGTCATCGACTATTACTTCTAGAACCTTTTCAGATGAATCCTCATACTTCATTGAAAATTATGTTCAGTTCCAGGGTGCTAATAACGACGTGGACTTGGAGCTTGAAGATAACATCGAATTTTTTGGAATCCGTATGCCGCTAGTGACAGTGTGTTTTCAACGTCAGGTGCCACTACAGAACCATTCATGTTGAGCGATGGAAGCGGTGACGAGTTCACATCAGAAACAGGCTACTGTAGTTAGGTTTAGCATTTTTCTTTGTATTTTAAATCTTTTTACTACTATTCGAGCCTGTAAAGTTAAACCAATAAAATCAACTATTTGTATTTGGCAAAATAATGTCTGTCTGTCTCTTTTTTTCCTTAGATACTAGAAAATAAGTTAATTTTTTTTCCATTAATCAATAAGTTTAAATTTTGGTAAGTTACTTTATAATGTAAAGTCGTTATATTTCAAAATAGACCAAAAATAATAAGTCAACTTGTTGAAATAGTCATCATACATCTTGTACTATGCTGTTGCTTTGAAATGTATGTCTAGTTCATATTCAGGGCAATCATCATACTCCCTTGACCAGTTCCAGGCTGCAAACAACGACTTTGGTTTGGAGCTTGACGATGATATCGAATTTTGGAATGCGTATGCAGTAAGTGACATTGGCACTGTAGGCATAACCAACCGACGAACATTCACAATCCTTCTGCGAAGCAGAAGGTCTGTGAATGCGCATTGTGGATGCGTTTGGTTTGTCTTTTTGGTTTCTGTGTTCGAAGTTCGCTCTTGTACATCCTATACGTTGTAAGTGTGTAATTAAAGTGTATGGTTTGAATGGCTGGTGCTTTGAAATTCAATTTTAAAAGCTGAAATGCAGTTTTTGAAAAGCAGTGAGTGCTAGAAAAAAAAAAAAAAAATCTTTACTGTTTTGAAAGAATTGTGTTGGCGTTAAAAAAAAATATATTTGGTTGCTGTGATTCTATTTTGTCTTTCTAAGGAATGTTATGAACTTAATAAAAAAAATCGTATGCTTGTCTTGCTAACAATAGTATCCAGTTAATAAAAAATAATAATAATAAATCAACTTTAAACAAAGTCGCCGTTTTGGTTGTGAGAAAAGGAAACGAGTTATTTCCGTTATATGTGTGTGTGTGAGATACAGCATGTGATCATAAAGTGACCGTGTTATTTTTGAGATTAAACAGATTGCAAAAATAATAATAAATCAACTTGCAGAAACACACACTAGATGGAGCCAGTTTTTAACTTTAAAATATGCCATGTCATGGAACTTGTTACTTGCCTTGAAATGCATTTTTGAAAGCAATGAGCGTTAGAAAAAAAAAAAAATCTTAACTGTTTTGAAAGCCTTGTGTTGGGGGTAAAAAGATATTTGGTTGCTGTGATTCTATTTTGTCTTTCTAAGGAATGTTATGAACTTAAGAAAACACAAAATCGCATGCTTGTCTTGCTAAGAATAGTAGTCAGTTAATAAAAAATTAATAAATCAACTTGCAGAAACACTCTCTAGATGGTGCCAACTTAAAAACTCTTAACTTTCATTGATAGTTTAAACAATTTTTTTTGATTTCAGAATAAAAGTATATTTTTTCATTAAACTTAGAAGCAATACTTTGAATATTGTTAGGAAAAGGATCGATATGAATTTTAAAAAATAATGTATACAGAAAAATTCAAAGTTGCAGATAGATGGCACTTTTTGTCACTCTACATTTTGAACAATGTCTAGGGAGCGGTAGTACAGGCACATGTCGTACAAAGGCTTTGGGAGTGGTAGAGCCGACTTGGGGGTGGTATCTCCTCTAGTTATATATAGTCTTTGTACGTCTTGTGTCTAGCTGTGACCAAACGAAGCCTTTGAATTTGAGTTACCTTTTGCTTTAGCATTCTAAATTTGAACAAAGACTTGGGAGCAACATCTGCGCTAACTATATGCGGTTATATAACCTTTGTACAACACGCCTCTACCTGTTCCTGATACGTTACGAGTTTATGAGCCAGTAACAACACGGTTAGAATCTAAACACATGCTGTTATAGCTCTTAGACCACATTTACAGTTTGGAACTTTCTCAGCGTGGTTGTAAATTTTTACACTTGTTGTTTTTCCCTAAAATGCCACTGCATGAAATGTTTGACGAAGTAAGAAAACCGAACGTAACTTTCTACAGACGTCTGAGTCACAGTAGTACAGTTCGTGTTTATTGCCACGAATTCGAGCCACATGTGGCGATCGAGACATCTAATACGCACACGTTATCGAGAAGACAATGGAATGAATTCAAAGACAAAATGGACGGTATCTTGCTTTCCTTAAGAGCTAGATCTAAAGATGAAATCCTACTACATGAACTGCGAATCATTACTGATGGTGGTGTTTGTGATTTCTATTGGAAGCAATTCTCGCTAGCTGCAGAAAGACGAATGACTCTACACCTTTCTGAAATAGAATCGATATATACTAGAATCATAGACATAGATTCTTTTCTTGAACGTCTAGAAGACGAAAAACCTGCATTTCTGTTAATGCAAACAGTTATATTGGAGCATCTTGACTGCGTTAGAGAGCGCATAAAGAATGATGTCTTTATCGACTCCCTCGATGTTTCGTTTAACGATGTTTATGCTTATTTTCTTAGAAATGCTGAACCATCTACAACTGTTAAAATTTTTTCTGCTAAGTGTTTGAAAGGTGTAGCTACGGTGTTCAACCCTTATGCTTTGTACAATGCTGTAGTTTCGATGATCGAAGAACTTCAAACTGCTTACACGACGAAATATACGAAGTATCCGTTCTGATCAAAGCAATGTACACATGTAAGTGTTTGTGTTGAATTTTTTTGTGATTAGTAACTACATCTGTAAAACTTACCAATAAAACATATCTATTTGAAAAAATATTGTCTGTCTTTTTTCTTAGAAAGTAGAAAATAGGTTTTAATTTTCCATTAATCAATAACCTTTTTTAAAAATTGAGAAGTTACTTTTAGGAAAGAGAAAAAAAGACATAAAATGATTTCAAATATAGATTAAAAAAAAATCAAAGTTGCAGATAGAATCTGAATATGGCGCCACCATATCACGAAGACGGTAAATAAATAAATATACACATCAATACATTTTACTTTTCAGTTTTTTTTTTTTTTTCCAAGATAGACTCTAATCATCAGAATACAAATTCAACTTGAACCATCACAAATAGTTATAGGTAAAAATATATACATATAAATTTAACCATCAAAAAAAAAAGCACACATAACATTAAACAAAAACACATAAAATGAAAATACTTAATTTCAGATTTTCGACTTACAGAATGAGCTGGTAGATGGAGCTACATCTTGCAAAGCCACGGAAATATATTTTAAACGTCAAAGTCATAGCTATTGGAAAAATATATATTTAAACATCTTAAATAAAATCTTTAATTTCAGATTTTCAACTTTCAGAATGACCAGGTAGATGGCGCCACAGTTTCTTGGTAGTTACGATGTTATGACAGTCTCAGTGCTTTTGGTAAAAAAAAAAAAAAAAATTTAAACATCAAAGCAACTTAAAGAAAATACTTAATTTCAGATTGACACGCTAGATGGCGACACAGTTTCTTGGTTGTTACGATGTCGTGCATTCTCCGTTCAAGAAGTATTGTGGCCCCCAAGTATCCGTAAGTGGGGAAAAAATATATATTTAAATAAAATCCTTAATTTCAGATTTTTCAACTTTCAGAATGACTCGCTAGATGACGACACATATCTAGGTCTTCCGATGTCGTGCATTCTCCGTTCAAGAAGTATTGTGGCCCCCAAGTATCCGTATGTGGGGAAAAAAAATATATATATTTAAATAAAATCCTTAATTTCAGCTTTCAGTTTGCTTCCACAGATGGCGCTACATCTTGCAAAGCCACTGAAATATATTTAAACGACAAAGTCATAGCTACATAGGGGAAAAAAAAATATATATTTAAACACCTTAAATAAAATAAAATCTTTGATTTCAGCTTTCAGAATGACTCGCTAGATGGCGACACTGTTTCGTGGGCTTCTGTTGTCGTGGGCATCGTCGTGCTCGAACTTTTGTGACCCCCAAAGTACCCGTATGTGAGAAAAATATATATTTAAATAAAATCTTTAATTTCAGACTTTTCAGCTTTCAGAATGACTCGCTAGATGGCGGCACTGTTTCGTGGGCTTCTGTTGTCGTGGGCATCGTCGTGCGCTAAGTGGTGTGGCCCCCAGATACCCGTATGTCTACAGCGTCCACGTTTTTCCCGCCAAATACTTTGTCTTGGGAAAGAATGTCTACTGCTCTATTTTCTTGTGTGTGTGTGTGTGTGTGTGCGCGCGCGCGCGCGAGCGAGAACTCGGGCTTGTGTGTGTGTGTGTGTGTGTGTGTGTGTGTGCGCGCGAACCCACAATTCATTGCGCACCCTCCAACGCTACCTTGAAAACCAACGCGGCAAAAACAGACGATTTCTACGGCATCAACCGACCAGAAAATCACCGGTAAACTCAGAGTCGAAGTCGGTTTATCCCCCCAAACCAATCAGAACATCGGTTCATATCCCCCTCCAATCAGAACAAGGCGAAATACAACTTCCTACGCCGACCGGGCTAGCCGAGTGGGTAAAGTACCTGCCCGGCAACCCAAAGGTCGCGGGTTCGATTCCCGCCTCGGGCTTGGATCAAAGTACTGCAAAAACCTTGGGAGGTGCAATATGGCCACAGAAGCCGATGCGCCAACAACTACCAAATCAAAAAAAAAAAAAAAAAAAAACAACTTCCGACGTCACACTCACACCACTCTTAACTATAAGAGCTACATTTACACATATTCTTACAACTGAAAGGGTAGCCGTGGCGATAAGCACCGGACCACCAGTAGCAACGAGCCTCGGTAAAGCGAAAATAAAATTTATATATTTAATGCGAAAAATAAGTGGCGCCATCTAGCGGGCGAAATAAGAACTAAAATATTTTTTCCTCCGACTCCGCAACTAAGCCTCGGCGCAACAGCTAAGCCTAAACCTCGGCTCGCCTCACCGGCACACGCGCAAAACCGATACGGCAAAACAAGCGACCAACGCGGCAGCACGCACGAAAATCGACGCCAAAATTCATAGAGCCGTACTCGGTTAGAACCCCAAGCTTATACTACTTATCTCTCTAAAATGTAATTTTTAAGGTCACGAGCATGGCCATATAAAAGGTCGTGAGCATGGTTTGTAAATTGTATTAGTTACCAATTCAAATAATTAAAATGCATAATCATTATATGCTCTGTTAAAAGAATCGATTTTAAAAGAACAACTCTTTATTATATACAGAAGGCACATTGCTGTATACAACTCACTTCATGGCTACAAGCCATGAAGTGGCTTGTACCCATGAAGTGAGTTGAAGTGGTTTACATAAAAAATCACACAACATAATAAACACAAAAAAAAACATGACTCCTGAAAGGTTTGGACACTGGGATGTTGGATTCAAGGCAGTGATGAATAAGTCTCCGGTAGCAGGTTCTAATGCTGTGGCTCAGGCGAGAACTCAGGGCTGCAGTTGCCCTCTGAATCACAGCCTATTAAAATGCACTACTTGCTTGATGTTTGTGGAACAGTCGTATACGGGACATGATACTGCCATGGGGGATGTCTTTGTGTGTGAACGACGCAAGGAGTGTAAGGAAATCAGGCGACAACTCAGCGTTGTTATGGGCCTATGTGAGAGCCTGAAGGACAGGGTGGATGCCCTCCAAGGATTAAAAGTGAGGGGCCCATCAAGCTCTCAGCTGCCCACACCAATGCCAGAGCTTGCACTTGGGCATCACGCGACACAACGTTAGCACCCAAGGCAGAATGCGCTGGTCCCAAAGGAACTAGTAGTTGGTGACTCTATTGCCGGGGGGGAACGGGAAACATGCTTTGTAAAAAGGATAGGTGGAACAGGACCAGGGTATGTCTGCCAGGGCCAAAGGTTGATGACGTTGTAGAGCGGATATCATCTTTTAAGGGCACAAAAGGTGATATAGTTGTACATGTTAGCACTAATGATATTAAGAGTAGGTGACCGAAGGAATTACTTAACAAGTACAGGTCACTGTTGAAAAAAAGCCGTGAATTAGAGTTGAATTTGAAAGTGTCTGCAATTCTGCCCAGCCACGATAGGAGGGAGTATATGATGAGAGGCCTGTCGATCAATTCGGCCCTGGAAAGATTGTGCAAGGCTCAAAGGGTAGAATTTTTTTCAGCCTGGTCTGTACTTGTTAACAGGAGAGACTGCTTCTACAGGGATGGGATACACTTAAATAGAAAGGGTGCAAGAATGTTTGCTGATGCTATCAAGAAAGTGTTAGGTGGGTCGGAAAACTGCTAGATTGGGGGGATACAAGGACTAATAGATTAACAGTACCACTAGCAGAGGTGAAAGTGATTCTCACACTGCTATTGGAATGAGCAGCAGCCTGCAAAATAAGATGCAGGATATTTCAGAGACTGCTGGGAATCATTGGGGTACAAGTAAACACATGGGTTGTGTTAGGGTAGCTAAGAAAAGAACAGGTGCATGTATACTTGCGTGTACACCAATGCTAGGAGTTTAGTAAATAAATTTGATGAATTTGAGGTATTGCTCAAAACATCAAAGGCAGATGTTGTGGGGATTTCAGAGACGTGGTGTCACACAGATATAAGGAATGCAGAACTGGAATTTGGGGAGTACAATGTCTGCAGAAATGATAGACAGGATAGGAAGGGAGGAGGGGTTATGCTATTAGTTAAGAAATACATAAAATCCAAAGAAGTGAAGCCAGTCGACATTGCTGGACAGTGCAGGGTCGAGTCAGTTTGGTGTGACATAAGCATTGGGAGATCAAAATTGAGAGTAGGAGTGTGCTATAGGCCTAATGACTCTAATAAGAAACTGTACAGAGAAATAGAGTGGGCCAGTAAATCAGAGAGTCTTATAATGGGGGATTTTAATTTCCCAGATATTGACTGGAATTTGGGGGCTGGTCATTCACACACTATCAAGGCTTTTGTGGCTTTATTGGATGATTGTTTTCTATATCAGCATGTTCGGGAGGCAACTAGAGGGAGTAATACTCTTGATTTGATTATCAATAGTGATTCTTCATGCATTAAGAATCTGCAGGTAAATGAACCACTAGGTGGCAGTGATCACAGTGTTCTGAATTGGGATTTACTCAAAGAGTAACTACCATTAGGGGTAAAGGGAAGGGTTATTGCTTTCGTAAAGGCGACTACGATGGACTGAGACAGTATTTAAATTCTACACAGTGGGACCAACTGATGATGTTACCAACAGCAAATTCAAAATGGGGAGCATTCAAAGAACTTATCTTGGAAGCTACTAGGCTTTACATACCAACTAAGAAATATTGTTCAAGGTTTAGGCCTAAGTGGATGTCAGATGAACTAATGAGACATGGCAGAGAAGAAAAATGCATGGGATACATACAAATTAACACGTTACACAGACGCCTATGATACATACAAGTTGATCTGTAACCAAGTTACAAAGAAGGTTAGGCAGGCGAAGGCAGATTACGAGAAATCTTTGGCAAGGGATGCAAAGAAAAACAGCAAAGAGTTCTTTATTATGTAAACTCTAGAAGGAAGGCGCTGAATTAGATTGGTCCATTTCATATCGATGGGTCAATTGTTGATGATCCTGCTCAGGTAGCTAACAAACTAAATGAATATTTTACATCGACATTCACACATGAGGAGTTATTCAGCGAGGGAAATGCCAGAGGTGTATTCAACTCTGGCAGTAAGCTAGAGAATCTTGTAATAACTGAGAATAAAGTGGAGGTGAAATTGTTGAAGATAAATACAAGAAAGGCACCTGGGGTGGATGGGATCTATCGAGTTATATTAAAGGAGGCAGCAAAGGAAGTAAGCAAACCCTTAGCCATAATTATGAGAGCTTCCTTGGACTCTGGAAGTACCCATGGACTGGAGATGTGCAAATGTGACTCCAATTCACAAAGGAGGATCAAAGGGCGACACAAGTAATTATAGACCTGTGAGTTTAACTTCTGTTCCCGGAAAATTAATGGAGGCACTGGTTAAAGAAGCACTGCAGGATCATCTAGAAAGACTTCAGTTATAGCTCAGACACAGCATGGTTTTGTTAAGGGGAAGTCTTGCCTGACCAATTTGACTGGATGCTATGATGCAGTCACAAAAGAACTGGATGCAGGGAATAACTTTCATATTATATACTTGGATCTTGGAAAGGCTTTTGATTGTGTTGCACATGGAAGACTGCTGCACAAATTGGAGCAGTCTGACATTGGAGGCAAATTGCTGCTATGGATAAAGGGGTGGTTGAGGGGGAGAAGACAGAGAGTGGTAATCAATGGACACTGCTCATCGCGGACTAATGTTATTGGTGGAGTCCCTCAGGGTTCAGTATTGGGTCCATTATTGTTTTCTGTATTTATAAAATGATATTGATGATGGTATATCAAGCTTAATGACCAAGTTTGCAGACGATACGAAGGTTGGCAGGGTTGTCAAGGACACTACTGACACTATGCTTCTGCAACAGGATCTGGAAAGGTTGAGCAGATGGGCTGATGGTGGCAAATGAAGTTTAACATTGACAAATGTAAAGTACTACATATGGGAAACAGCAACCCCAGAGCAACGTATCAACTCTGTGGTATTAAACTGACAAGTGTAAAGTGTAAAGTGTTCATTGTCTAACGGCCCAAGGGGTTTCCCCCATCTCCGTGTTGTGTACTGTGTTTGTGAAACACAGAACACTGTGAAGGCCAGAGATTTTAAAAAGTGTAAGGTACATGTTTATGTTGTGTAGTGTCATGTTGTGTTGTTCCTCTGACCTTTTAGCCTTTGGGGCCCCTAGTGGGACCCCCCCGTTGCCGACACTTAACCCCGAGTCAGCAGGTCAGGCATAGAGGGGTCGCATTAGAAGTAATTACTCTGGCAGGCCCTGCCAGCTAATTTCCTAAGATTTCAGTGGCAACGGCCTAAAAAAATAAAATAAAATAAAAATAAAAATAATAAATAAATAAATAAAATAATAATAATAAAATAAAATAAAATAAAAATAAATAAAAATAAAAATAAAAAAAATAATAATAAAATAAAAAATAAAATAAAATGCATATTTAGTTAAGTAGGGGTGAAGACTGAGGAAGAGGGGAACAGATAGAAATATGGGGATGATAGGGAAGGCAACCCCAGAAAGGTCAGTGTGGACTGGCCCCACCAGGAGAAAAAAAAGGGGGTAGCAGGGAGGGGGAGGAGACAGAAACCCGTCCCCCCTCTCTCTCCCTAGCGGGGGAGGGGGTATTAAAGTGAACCAAGTTAGGGTACCTGGTTCGGAATGCTAGTTGGCCAAGAAAAGAAGTTGACATCTAATGGCATGCCGGTGGCTTTTTTCAGTCTTTATCTAGGAGATTGTCTTATTGGTCACATCCGTGAGAGACAAGTCCAGAAGTATAAGAACCTTTTGTCTTTCTTAGATTGTCTTAATTTGTGGGTTGTCTCTATTTAAAGGTAATTATTTGGTAGTTATCTTTGGTGGGTGACATTTTGGAGAATGTATAGTAGTTCACACCAATGATGGTAATGCTGGTCAAGTTTAGCTGCCTTGCTCCAGTACCATCAGGGTCCCTGGGTTCATTTAGTAGAGGCTTATCATGTTGTTGCAATTAGTTGTCTTCTCCTCAAGAAAAGCTGCTGTGCGTAGTTGGTGAGAGCTTGATACTCTTCCTTAGTATCCAGTAAGTGGTTTTCTTTGCCTTTTGGTATATAAGTCAGCTTTGTGATAAGCTGGCAGCGGAGGTCATCGTAGAGGGGGCACTCGTGCATGAGGTGATTCCAGTCCTCAATTCCTCCACAGGTGCATGTTGGGTCCTCTTCTAGGCCAAAGGTTGTTAGTTTTGCCTTTATTGAACCATGGCCGGTAAGCAAATACGTGGCATACAGGCCTGGAGAAAACCATAATGGGGATTTTGGATAGATTCTGCTAACATCTGGGATGAATCTCTTGGTGATTTCCCCCTTGGTTGAATTTGTCCAGCGGCCCTGCCACACCTGCTGCATGTGTGCTTGAAGTCTCCTCTTCTCAAATTTTTGGTTGTTGGTAAGATTCAGCTCGAATCCCACTACACTGCACTACGCCACTGGAGGGGGAGCGAAACAGCGCGTGCGCGTGTAGTGTGTTGACAAGTGATTTGTATGCTCTTCAACTTTTTAAAAAATTAAAGTTTCTTCCCGTTTATGAAATCTAAACTTATACTAATAGATGCTGTATTGGATGTTCTTCTCGTCCTTCAACTTATATTATGCAGATTGTCATCAGGTAACCTTTTATTTTGAAATTTTCCTATATGATATGTATATGTGTTAAGACACTCTGTCCGCTGCAGTGTGACACAAGGTCAAAGTTCTCAGCTACAAAGCTTTACAGTCAACGACGGGAAAACACAAGGTCAAACATTCCTATTTTTGCAGGCGTTAGGAGTGCCATCGTACCTCCCTGCTAATAGCCTTATTTGGGGATGTGGTGACCTTCCGATCTGAAGGCGATTAATTAACGGAACACAACAGTTTATTTTGTCAAACGCAGCGGCCTTGTTTCCAATGCATTTTTCGGGAACAATTTCCTATACTCTAGCAGTGATTAACATTTATTAATTTGATTGCTTGCTGAACTATTTACATAGTGAACTAGCTGTGCTGTGTGTTAAATTATGCAAATCTAGATTAGTTATGGTCCTGAACATTAATTTGAATATGCAAAGCTGCTACGCCCCCTGGCGGATTCAGTAGGACTTATTGGAAAATTGGTAGATTATGGTATAACAGCCCAAATATACCATTGATTGCTAATCTTTTGGCTATATGCCACGAACTTGTGGTGGGTATCATTTGCCATCATTTTCAGTGGCCTATCTTACTATCCTACCATACATTCGATAATCCGAACTGTACCGGTTATCCGAATTTCGTGAAATGGAAGGAAGAACAGGAAAACACAATAAATCCCCGGGCCAGAGTGACGACCCTGTTATTGTGGAACCCCAGGACGAAGAGGAGGACTCCCGTTCTGGATCGCAACTAACCAAGCGGAAAAATCGAAATCAAGTGATCCCTAGATTGGGGCGGGAAACACGTTCCCATACAGAAACTAAAGAACAGCCAGAAATAGCCACATCGCAAAAAGACCAAAAAGAAGACATACAGCAGGACTCACCCCTCGACCCTGCCATACCGGAGGGTACCATATACGAAAAGACGCTCTTTCTGAAAACCGCACTTGAGAACATTTTCAAGGAAAACTCAAATAGAGTGTCAGCAGCACTCAGATCTGAGATTGTCACAATCTTCCACAAGATGGAGACAATCTTACATGATGAACACCTTGACAGAGAGAGAGCTACCACACGGCTACAGGCCTATATGGAATGCGGGGCAAGCCAAATGCCACAGCGCGCCCCGGCATATTCTGATGCGCTGAGGAATCAAACTGCGACAACAATGGCTCTCACAAACACCACCAACACCAAGTCTGCACCCAGGAAGACGCTGCTCCCTACACCACATCTTGTAGTTCTTAAACCAACCACTACTGATACTCTTAAAACTAGCGAAGAGGTCAAGAAGAAAGTCATTGACTCTCTGACCCAAGAATTCAAAACAGCCAAGATTAGAACCATCAGGAAAACTCGTAACACTGGGGTAATAATCGAGACGGAAACAAAAGACGATGCCAACTTGATTATAAATAACGCCAAGATACCGACGCTCGGACTCTCTGCTGAGCTGCCTAGAGAAAAAGGTCCCTCAATTGTTATATTCGGCACAGACCCGGATCTGACCCCCACTTCCATCTGCGAGGAGATATACACAAGAAACCTCCAACAACATCTACCAGACAGAGACTATGCAAGTCTACTGGTACCTAAACACCAAACCAAGAGCGGGAATGGTAGCTCAATAAACTGGGTGGTCGGACTGGCCCCTGAGGCATGGAGGGTTATAACAAAACAAGAGAGGATATATATAAACTGGAGCTCCCACCGCTTCAGGGAACACATCGCAGTCCCAAAGTGCTTCCGGTGTTGCCGATTCGGCCACACCACCCACACGTGCGTCCAGCAGGAGCCAACTTGCGGACACTGTGCTGAGAAGGGGCACAATTATGCAAACTGTCCAAATAAACAAAGCGACCCAGCCTGCGCAAACTGCAAGTGGCAAAAACTCCCCCACACACATTCAGTCAGAGATAACAAATGCCCGGTATATATTAAAGCAAGAAGCGCCCAACAATCAAGAATATATTATGGGGACTCTTCCTAAAAGTTACAACAACAGCTGCATTAAATTCCTCCAATTTAATGCACAACGAGCCATTGCTGTAGCGGGACAGATAAGGAAAAGGGCCGAAGAAGAAAATCTAGACATTCTCCTGCTGCAAGAACCTTATACCTGTGCAGGTGCTGTCCGAGGATACCCACCCAGCTATAAAACTGTCCAAATGGATGGAGCAACCCCATGGGCTGCAGTTGTTGTACGAAACCCCAACATAACTGTCACCAAGATCTCACACCTGTGTCACGAGTGGGCATCCTGTGCACACATCATAACTTCTCTAGGGGAACTCTACATCATTTCCCTGTACTGTCGTCCAGAAGCAGATATCCTCCCGTACATTCAATATCTGCATAAAGTGCAAACCGAACTAGCAGGAGCCAAGATCCTTGTATCCGCCGACTTAAACTGCCGCTCACCTTTGTGGCACAGTGAGACCCCAGAGCGTAGAGGCTCTAGAAATGGGCAACACATGGAGGAGTTCCTGGCCAATAGCAGCTTTGTTGTCATAAATCGCTCTAATAATCTACCAACATTCAGTTCAACTCTCTGGGAGGCCACACTGGATGCCACCATGGCAACTAGATCCCTAGCCGGTCACCTCAATGACTGGAAAGTGCAGGAGGATTGGACCTCCTCCGACCACAGGGCTATCACCTTTACTATGCATAGATCACTCCACCGTACTCAGACAAACTGTTACAAACAGAATAGATATGCTGTCAACAAAGCAGACTGGGGAAAATTCAAAGAAGCCATCACTAGAAATGCACAAAACTTGCCATCCAACCAGCTCCACAAACAAACTCCGGACCAACACCAACGCGCTGTCACCAATGCCATTGTAAATGCGGCTAATCAAGCAATCAGGAAAAGGACCCCTCGGCCAGGAGCCGTTCCGTGGTGGTCGCAAGAACTTGATATTTTAAGAAGAGAAATGAACCAGAAGAGACGCGCCTTCCAAAGAGCCAGACGGACCTGGCTGGCCCCTGAGGTGGAACCACTCAGGCAACAGTACAGGGAGGCCAGGAACACCTATACTGCGACGATCAGGCAGCGGAAAAAGCTGTCCTGGGAGCATCTGGTCTCTACTGTCGGCAACTCTGACCCCTGGAGTATCATCTATCGGATAGTCACAAATAAGCTGCCAAGGGGGGAGGTAACCCCTTCCACCATCACTCCCCAGGGTGCTATGACCAACAACTGGCACGATACTGTAAACAATATACTAGACGCCACTTTTAAATCCATTGAAGGAGACAACACTCCTGAACAGCAACTGCTATGCCAAGCCAACGATGCATACAAATCCCCCAGGACGGAGGAGCCCTTCACCCAAGCAGAACTACAAATTGCTATTAACAAGATAAGAAACAGGAAAACCCCAGGATTAGATATGCTCGAGCCGGAAATAGTAAGGAAAGTGGCTGAGTACACCCCGAATCTGCTCCTGGACCTTTACAACCACTGTCTCCACTCAGGCTGGTTCCCTACGGACTGGAAGGTGGCAAACATTAAATTGATCCTTAAAAACCCTTCAAAACCACAGCACAAGCCGGACTCCTATCGGCCAATAGCACTCCTGACTGTGCTCAGCAAAGTGTTGGAGCAGCTGCTCAGACATAGGATTGAATCACACTACCTCACAGCTAGCTTAACAGCAAACAAACAGTTTGGCTTTAAACCGGGAAACTCAACCCTCGACGCACTGGAATGTATCCTTAACATGGCGGAGAGCTGCCGACAAAAATACTTTCTCCTCATCTCTATTGACTTTGCAGGGGCGTTCGACGCCCTCTGGTGGCCGAGCGTCCTCGCAAGACTCAGGGCAGCCCAACTGCCATCAAATCTATTCAGCTGCATAAGAAGCTACCTAACAAACAGACGGATCCTGGTACAGGCCCCTTACTGCAAGGTAGATCGACAGATACACCGAGGATGCCCCCAGGGCTCAGTATTAGGCCCCCTCCTGTGGAACTATGTATTGGACGAGTTCCTCTCCCTCGACTTAGAGGGTGTACAGGCATTGGCCTATGCAGACGACCTATCCCTAGCCCTTACTGCAGATTCAAGAGCCCAATTAGAAACTCGCGAATGCAGCAGTAACCACACTGCAAGAATGGACGGAAAGGCATCGGCTCACCATTTCGGCCACCAAGACTAAATCCATCTTACTTAAGGGCTACCTAACCCCAACTAGACCGCCGCAAATAAGAATCAACAATAGGACAATTAAGCTAGTCACAGAACTAAAGTACCTGGGAGTTATCCTGGACCGTAATCGGTCTTTCACCCCACACCTAAAATATATACAGGCTAAGATGAAAAAATACGCTGGCATGCTTGCCAGAGTCACACGTTGCGAATGGGGCCTGAAAAGGCGCACACTTGCGATCCTTTATAAAGCAGCCATTATCCCGGCAATCGCATACGCCTCCGGCGTCTGGTTCCACAAAGCCTCAACAGCGGTAAACCGCAGACGACTGGATATCATACATAGACCCATCCTATTGACCCTCACCCGAGCATGCAAGACAGTCTCTACTCATGCACTACAAGTGATCACGGGCGCTCTCCCTCTTGATCTTGAGGTGATTCGCAATGGCATGCTTCAGCAACTCAGACGTGGCAAAGTCACAACCTTCCAGGACCACACTACGGACCCGGCTAATAACTGTGAAGTTGAGAAATACAGGCTGCAAACGTACTTGACATCGATATGGCAACAACGCTGGACGATTTCTGACAAAGGAGACATCACGCGAAGGTTCTTTCCGAACTTGCAAAAGGTGTACCCAAAATATCCGACATGGCTCTGCCCTGGTCTCCACGTCACCTACCTTCTCACAGGACATGGAGCTATCCGCCACAAGCTACACCTCTTTGGACTGACAGATAACCCAGCCTGCGCATGTGGTTCCCTCGAGACCTGGGACCACCTGCTACACGAGTGTGAACTGTACGAAGATCTGCGTGGACACCTCATCACACGAGTCCAGTTCAACCCCAAAAATCAGGAGCACTACCTACTGGAGGACGAGGGAACCTACAATGCCCTAACCAACTTTGCTCAGTGCCTCTTTGTAAGACGCCAGACTCTTCCTTTGCCGGAAAATCTAGGACAACTAGGATAAATACAACAACAATCACAACAAATGATGAACCAAGATAAAACTGGACTGTGCCTGAACTGCACTCTCCCAAATACTGACCGATGGAGGACACCGATTCCATTTGAGAACTGTTAACCAAATGCATTGACTACAATCGGACCTTCGGGAGTCCTCCCTGACTGTGACTGAAGCCTATCCTACTGAATATCCACTAGTGGATGGACCTGGATCCCACGAGTAACTACTTAATAAAAGACGAAGCATGATCTGCACAAATGTCATACAGACCTGGACTGAAAACCTGGACAGAGATATCTTCACTCCACTCCTGGGAATACCAAATGGGGCAGCCCTGACGCCTTGGCGCCCGACTGAAGCCACCCCACATGTATGCCCTGTGGGCAAATAGGCCAGCTCCCTTGCCTGGCCTACTTTCTACCCGTCCCTGGCGGGGGATGAGGGGACAGCCCTGCTGTCACCTCCCCTTCTCGCCACCCCTTCTTTTCCTTCTGGTGGGGCATGGGAATGCCCCACTGTAAACTGGAGTTGTCTTCCCTATCGGCTCCATACTTCTATCTATCTCCCCCCCAGTCTTCAGTCTCCCTCCCCACTCTACCTGCACGCTAGTGAACGCCCCACACAACCTAAATTCCACAAGTGAAAATCAATTTCGCCCACCATTTCTTTTGACCTCCTAGCACTTCCTCCTCAACGTGATCACATTTTTATTTATTTATTTTTATTTATTTTTATTTTATTTTATTTATTTATTTTATTTTTATTTTTTATTTTATTTTTATTTTTTTTTTAGGTCCTAGCCACTGAAATCTCAGGAAATTAGGTGGCAGGACCTGCCAGAGTGAACTATATTCAAGTGGATACCTGGTCTGCCTCCACGGGGCGAAAGTGGGGCAACGTCGGGCCTCAGTAGAGGTCTGGCGGCTAAATGACCAGATGAACAACGGTACAAGGCATCACACATATACAAAGTCCATACACTTTTAAATCTCTGGCTTTTCCAGTAAACTGGTTCACATACAATGTAACCTACGCGGAGATGGGGGAAACCCCTGGTGCCGCTTGACCCTAAACACACTTTACACTTTACCCTTTACACTGCACTACACTGACAGTGGTAGAGAATGAAAGGCACCTGGGGGTGGTTGTGCAAGCAGATATGAAGTTTTCTGAGCAGTGCAGACGGGCTGCAAAAGTAGCTCATGGTGTATTGTCGATGATATATAGGAATTTTTCTAGCAGGGATAAGGAGGTGATTATTCCCTTGTATAAGGCAATGGTCAGGCCACACCTAGAGTACTGTATACAGATCTGGAGGCCTCATTTCAAGAAGGATGTAGAGATGCTGGAACGAGTACAGAGAAGGGCAACAAGATTAGTGAATGGAGCAAAGGGGTGCTCTTACGAAGAAAGGCTTAAATTTTGCAAATTACAGTGTCTGGAGACTAGGCACCAGCGAGGTGATCTGATAGAGGTGTATAAAGCCTTGAATGGTTTGAGCATGCTCAATGCGGATGGGATTCTTCCTCTTGCTCAGAATAATCACCTGAGAGGGGATAAATTCAAATTGAGCAAAGACGGATGTAGGATAGACGTGAGGAAATTTGCCTTTAGCCAGCGGGTGATTGGTTGGTGGAACAGACTTCCATCCCTTGTCGTGGAAGTGATAGCCTAAATAAGTTTAAGGCTCAGCTGGATAGATAATTCGAACGAACAGAGGGATGAAGTGGAAGTGGTTATTTTTTATTTATTTTATTTTATTATTTTTATTTTTTTTTTTTGGCTGATGCTGCATAAGCTTGCTTTCTTGCATCAAATGCCTCTATTAATACTAATACTAATGCTAATGTTCGCTGATGTGGTCCTGGGAAGGAAATCGACCGAGTACTTGGGGGTTATGACCATAAAACAAAATCAATTTGCACTTTCTGGTTTATTGGGCTTTTCTGTCTTATAAACGGGTAGTAAACTCGATCTTCTTGCATTTGCCAAAATAACGGTGGAATTTTGTGGTTTTTTAATGTTATTATGGTGAAATTGTTTCTCCTTTACTGAAATCTTCAATCGTATAAAAAGCAAATTTTGAGAATCTACTCTTCATTCCTGTTTTTTAAGCTTCGGAAACATATTGCTCCACATGAATCGTGTCAGTTGCAATTGTGTGTGCCGTTAAAAAATGCTTATGCATGCAATCGTGAAATTTATAATTAAAAGAGATTATCTTGGAAACAAACGCCTCTTGAAACATTTCTGAAGAAGATGACTCCTTGTGCAACAAACCAACGCGTGCTGAGCCAATAATGAGTGATCAACGAGTGCATTTAGTCAATGATGGATAAACATTCTTTAACATTTGTAAGTCGTAAATAATTTCTCTATTATTATAATTTGCTTGATTTTACAAGCTACATTTTCATTTCTTTCGATAAATCAATCATTGTTTAAACATAAACTAATTAGCTAAAGAATTAGTTTATGCACGCTAGGAACGAATTAACTCGTAAAGTCGAGAACTACCTGTATTCTATCCCTTCGATAGGGTATGACTGAATTCCCATTATTTCTATAGGATAATTCCTGACCATAGCAAATTCAAGGTGGTTCCTTATTACTATTAAATCTGCAAGTTCTTTACCTGAAAGTACCTTCAAAGCAACACCTGAAACATTCCGGCAGGTTCGGGTTACTGCTAGAAGAGCTTGCCTGTGAGCTGATATTGGTTCTTTTTTAATTAAACTATGCTCCGTTTTGTACCCCCAGGCACCAGCAGCATATGTAATAATCGGCACAAAAATGCAGTTATATAGCAATTTGAGACCTTCCTTTCATACCCCATTCTACTCTCAAAATTTTTCTTATTTTTGAATATAAAATTCTAACCTTTACTTTAATATATTTAACATAGGGCAGAAAAGTTAGTCCCTCGTCCATCATTACTCTCAAGTATTTCACCACTTGGGCATATTTCAGGTATCCGGCAGAAGTTTTGACCACTGGGACTCTGTTTATACTCAGCTTTCCCTTCAGCAGTACCATGCGAGACTTTGCCATAGATAATTCTAACTTATTCTGCTCCGTCCATTTACAAATTCTATCCATTATTTTTGTAGCCTTTTCTTCCAACTCTTCTAGAGTTGCTTCTAATTAAAACACAAGATCGTATGCATAGGCTACTATTTCAGACTTACCCCAATCTTGATTTAATAATTCAGCTATTACTATATTCCATACATAAGATCCCACAATTGAGCCCTTAGGAGACGCCCCTAGTTACTTGCATGCATATCTCATCATACCTTGTTCTCACCACTATTTTTCTGTTACTTAGGTAACGTCTATAATTTTAGATAATTTCCCCAGTAGTTCCATGATTCTGTCTCCTCATGATGCTCTCCCACCAAATCCTGTCAAATGCCTCTTTAAAATCTAGTTAAAGATGCATTGCAGGATCATCTAGACAAGACTGCAGCAATAATTCAGACACAACATGGGTTTGTTAAGGGAAAGTCTTGTCTGACAAATTTGATAGGATATTATGATGTGGTTACAAAGGAACTGGATGCGAAAAATAATTTTGATATCATATATTTGGATTTCAGGAAAGCTTTTGACACTGTTGCGTATGGAAGACTATTGTACAAATTGGAGCAGAATGGTATTAAGGGTAAGTTGCTACAATGGATAAAAGGATGGTTAAGTGCTAGAAGACAGAGGGTGGTAATCAATGGGTGCTGCTCTTCTTGGACTAATGTTATTAGTGGAGTCCCACAGGGTTCGGTGTTAGGTCCACTGTTGTTTTGTATATTTATCAATGATATTGATGAAGGTATATCATGCTTAATGTCGAAGTTTGCAGATGATACAAAGGTTGGCAGGGTTGTTAATGACAGTAATGGCAGTGTGCTACTGCAACAGGATCTAGATAATTTGGGCAGATGGGCTAAGAAGTGGCAACTGAAGTTTAACCTTGACAAATGCAAAGTACTACATATGGGTAGAAGTAACCCCAGAGAAACGTACCAACTGTGTGGTACTACACTTAAGGTGGTAGAAAATGAAAAAGACCTGGGAGTAATTGTGCAGGCAGATATGAAGTTTTCTGAGCAATGCAGACAGGCTGCCAGGGCAGGTCATGGGGTTTTGTCAATGATATATAGGAATTTTGCTAGCAGGGAAAAGGAGGTGATTATCCCTCTGTATAAGGCAATGGCCAGGCCACGGCTTGAGTACTGCATACAGGTCTGGAGGCCTCATTTTAGGAAGGATGTAGATTTACTTGAGCGTGTACAGAGAAGGGCAACAAGATTGGTGAGGGGAATGAAGGGATCCTCTTACCAAGAGAGGCTTAAGTTCTGCAAATTGCAGTGGCTGGAGACTAGGCACCTGCGCGGTGATCTGATTGAGGTATATAAGGCCTTGAATGGGTTGAGCACGCTGAATTCTGATGGGATCTTTCCACTTGTTCAGATTACGAACCTAAGGGGGCATAAATTCAAATTAAGAAAGGACAGATGTAGAATAGATGTGCGGAAATTTTCCTTTAGCCAGCGGGTGGTTAATTATTATTATTATTAAATTATTATTATTATTATTATTATTATTATTATTATTAGCCATATAGTGCAAGGAAGCCTGAAGCTTATGCTGCACCAGCAAAAAAAAAAAAAAATTCCCGAGTTACCCTGAGAGAGAGAGTCAAAAGTAGAAAGGAATCATCAAGAAAGAGAAGAATGATGATATCCACCTCAGAACCTTGAGTGTGCCAAGCCCATACTCACCAGATGTTCAGATGTTTATACCCCGGGGTTAAACATGTCGACGTGTATAGCATCTTATGTAGGACGGAACATGAAGGAAAGTTCAACTCCGCCTTTGTACACTGTGATGGTTACAGACTACTGTAACAGGCCAGAAATGTGTGTAATATTATGTTTGTGCAGTGTGTGTGTGTGTTGTTTATTTGTTTCTGGCCGTTTTGTCACCAGGCATTCGATCACCTGGAAAGCCTGTCCAGTGTCCGTCTACACCACGAGCAGGTAGGCCACAACTACACACATGTATCATGTATGTAGACATGTATAGTATCTTATGTAGGACGGCACCTGAACGAAAGTTCAACTCCGTCTTTGTACACTGTGATGGTTACAGAGCACTGTAACAGGCCAGAAATGTGTGTAATGTTATGTTCGTGCAATATGTGTGCTGTTGTGTTGTTTAATTGTTTCTGGCCGTTTTGTCACCAGGCAGGCGATCACCTGGAAAGCCTGCCCAGTGTCCGTCTACACCACGGGGAGGTAGGCCACAACTGCGCAAGAACCATGGCCAACCTCAACAGTCACGTACTGATGTCCAAAGAGGGTTTGGAGCATGTATCATGTCCAAACTCAACAGTCACGAACCGAATGTCCAAAAAGAAACAGCACACGCACGCACGCACACACGCACGCACGCGCGCACACACACACACACACACACACACACACACACACACACACACACACACACACACACACACACACACACACACACACACACACACACACACACACACACACACACACACACACACCAGCATAAAATAAGATAAAATTTAAAAAAAAAAATAGAAAAAAAAAAAAATCTTTATCTATGTCTTTGCCCATGTCTTTATGCAGCTGCCCAAAGTAGTCCACAAAGAGAAAAGGTGTACTGTCAAACAGCAGTAGTAATGTCATCCAAAAACAAGATCAGCAGGAACAAATTCCAGATATAATTCTGTTAATCTGGAGTGGTATCAGAAGTCACTGATTGATGACGGTATCGCTGTGTAGAGGAAGGATTTAGTTGTGGAGGGTCTTGATAAAGAATGAATAACCAGAAAAATGCAGCATCTGTTAAAATATTTGTGTTCTTCAAAACCAGCAAAATTATGGACATCACGTCATCAGGACGACAAACGAGGCAACAGGTTGCATTTTCATTTATGAAGTGTTTTCAGTTTGGTTGCTTGCATTAAAATCGACGTTGAAAGTCTTCCTGCAATTAAAAGCAGCATTGCAGAAGGTTTGAAGGGCCTGGAAATTATTGACAGATATGAGTATCTTCTGACGTACAGGAGCAAGTTTGGTACTTTTGCCTTAAGAGCCAATCTTAGGTCCTCGTATATGGAGCCTTCAAAAAGTACGTGAGGAGTCTTCTAGTATCCCACATCGACAGGAGGTATTACAAATGCTGAATTGGTATAGTTTTGCATTAGCAATAGCATTAGCATTAGCAGAGGCATATGATGCAAGAAAGCAACCTTATGCAGCATCAGCCAAAAAAAAAAAAAAAAAAAAAAACCCACTTCACCCCTCCGTTCGTCCGAAATACCTGTCTAGCTGAGCCTTAAACTTATTTAGCCTATCAACTTCCAAGACAAGGGATGGAAGTCTGTTCCACCAACCAACTACCCGCTGGCTAAAGGCAAATTTCCGGCTAAAGGCATTAAGTGAACCATACCCAGTTAGTATGTAGGAGGTAAACAGTGAGGGTGAAAACCATTTTCTGGTGGATGAAGAAAGGAGTGCAGTTACGTGGGGAATGAAATTTTTGGTAATTGCTCCTTTTTCGGTAGAATTCTATCTATTCTGCCTGGTGTTCACTAACAAATTCCATCATCGGGTTCGTTCAGTTTTGCGATCAGCCTGAGGGTTAACAATGATTCCCTGAAATTCCGTAGAAATGCCTCTGCGGATGTAAAAGCAAAGCCCTCTAAACACAACATGTAGGTCAAGTGGTATAGTGCTTGCAAGAGTCAGTAGAGTTGGAGTTGATACTGTTCGGCAAAAGTGAAGTAAGCTAAGGAGAAAACAACGTTGAATAGTGGATAACTTAGTTTGTACAGTTTTAAGTGCAGTATTTCTAAACCAAAGGCTGGCAGCATAGGTTGTAATTGGGATTACGGCAGCATTATAAAATAGATGTAGGGTTTTAGTGTTCAATTCCCAGTCTTGTCTGGTAATTTGGAGCAGCATTGCGGTAAAATTTTTAACTTTGACGGCCAGATGTTGAATATGTGCAGTAAAGGAAAAACGGTCGTCGATGATGACTCCTTAAAATTTGGTGCTTCTGACAAGTGGAAGTGATTTCTTGTCAAGTTTTACAACTGGTGGTCTGCCGTAGTCCAATTTGTGTTTAAAAATCATGATCTTCGATTTGGTTGGGGATAATTTCAATTTGTTCTTAAAGGACCAACACAATAGTTTAAGGCATACTTTATTGGCATAGAGTTCTAAATCAGATCTTGAGTTTCCATTAACCAAAATGACAAGGTCATCTGCATACACAAGTTGTTGCACATTTTGAAATTCAGTCGTCCTAAGCAGCCAATCATCAAGAACTAGGTTCCAAATCAAGGGACCCAAAATTGATCCTTGGGGACAATCACGGGAGGCAGATCTGTGAATCTTCGTGCTATTAGTGATGACCGTGACAGTGCGATCAGCAAAGTAGTTTCTAAGAAGTTTATAAAGCTGAAGAGAGCAACGATTGGAACGGAGTCTACCGAGGGTGCTCTCCCACCATAAAGTATGAAAAGTGCCCTCAAAATCGATAAAGATCGCCATAACGTATTTGGAAGTGGAGCTATCAACAGCAAACCTGATTATTATTATTATTATTTTTAGGCCACCTGAATAATTAAATTCTTCTGCTGTGCTGTGTGTCTTATGTCTATTAATTGCGTGTATTCTATGGTCGATTTGTCTGTTTTGCTGGACGAAAAACTCCAGATTCTGTGGGGGTGGGGAAAACCTTGATATCTACGCCTGAGACCGACTAACTCAGCGACGGAGTGAAGAAAGCCCATTAAAGTTCCTCCGTCATCGACGGGATTCGAACCCGAGTATTTTTTCACCCAGTGTGGGGAGAACGGTGACGATACCAGTGTGCTACCCACGCAGAGCAAACCTGGTGGTGAAACTCGACCAAGGGAGAGCTCACCAGAAAATTCCTACCAGATGTTAATAGAACCTTCCCCAAACCCCAACCATGGTTCTCACCAGGCTTATACACAACGTTTTTACTTACTGGTCAAGGCTCTATATAAATGCAAAACTCGCCGCTCTCGGTATCACAGAGGACCCAACTGTGGGGAGGGGGCTTGAGAGCTGGCATCACCTTGTCTACAACTGCCAGCTATATGAAGACCTTCATTGTATCTTCATTACGAAGATCAGATATGTTCCAAAGGATCAAGAATCTCACCTCTTAATACAGTGCCTTCTCATGCTTTGCAAAGGATCTCTTCACAAGACAAAGAACCCTCCTGCCACAAGAAAGGCAGACTTGAACAAGATCATCCACAATAGCAAAAGATATATCTACCGGACCAAGATGTCCATTGGTAAAACAGAACTGCAAAAAGGACAATTCTTGACCCCCCACCAGACAAACCTGCTGAAATCGACAACCACTAATTTGAACTTTACCAACTGGAATGACAACACCAAAGTCCTTTTGGCAACCTACACCAGTGCTCCCTTGCACTGTGCCTTCTTTACCACTTCCCGGAGAGAAGGGGAGGGGATGGCCCTGTTCCTCACCACCCCACTCTTCCTTCTGGAGAGACATGGGCCTGTCCCACTGTTAGATGCAGGGGTCAGTCTCCTTACTTCCAACTTCTAACCCCCCCCCCGGTCTTCAGTCTCCCCACCCACCCTGTCTACTTCTGACAATGTATGCCCCACACAGTCGAAACTTAAAAGTTCAAAAATTCTGTTCGCCCAATTTTTCGGCCTTATACACCTTTCTGCATATAACCCCTACAGAGTCGTCTTTTTTTTTTTTTTTTCTTAGGCCCTTGTCATTGAAATCCCAGGAAATTAGGTGGCATGGCCTGCCAGAGTTCAAATTATGTGCTGGTGTACCTGTCTGCCTCCATGGGGCAAAGTGTGGGCAACGTTGGGGCTCTGCAGCTAAATGACCAAATGAACAACGGTACACAACACTAAACTGTACAGTACCCATACAATTTTAAATCTCTGGCATTTACAGCGTACTGTATCCACGAAAATGTAAACTCGCGATGACGGGAGAAATCCCTGGTGCCGTTCGACCCTCAACACACTGAACACTGATTTGCGCTACTGTCGCTCTTCGGTTGGCTGAAACAATGCAAGACAGACGACAATTACGTTCATCCACCACCTTTCTCAGCCCAGAGCGCTGTCCACGATGAGATGTATTCTGGAAATGGTGTATTCCCAATACACTCTTGATACTATCAAACCGGGATAATTCAATTCCTGTACCACCTCCGCGATAAAGTCACCCGTGAGTTGGGCACCCACTATCATCCCTCTTTCAAAGTCGGTCAACTCACGACGTTTATCCATACTGACATCGAATTACAGTCTGCGTGAATGCAGTGATGCAGTATACCCAGGGGCGTTCCTTGGGTATATGGCGCGTTGGGTGTCAATTGAAATTTGGCACTCTGCTTTAAAATTTTCTTCATATGTGTATGTAGTTTCAGGTTCCCCTTGAACGTTGGTGCCCGGGTACAGTGAACCCCTTTCACCATCGGGCCGGTCGGTCCCTAAGTGTACCTATATACCTGCCAAACGGGGGGTCTGTCCACTAGCGAAAGGGTTGTCTGCGTCACGTTGCCCAGGAACCAGGTATCCCATGAGTTCTGTCCTTTCAGTGCGCATTTATTTTAATATACGTAATATTAAAATTAAACATTTAATTTTGCTTTGGATTTGGTTGCCTGACCTGTGTACGCGTACCGATGGCATTATTGCATAACTGGGTGCAACATGCTATTTTTCTATTGCATAATGGACTTTTTTGAAGTGACTTGTAAATGTTAAAAACTGCGATAATGGAGGTGAGTTTAATAAAAATAAGTTTCTGAAGGGTATTAAGAGATTATGCTATCTAGAAATTATTTATTTTTGTTTATTTTTTAATTCTCTTAATTATTTATTGTAATGCAGCGTAAACATTGAATTTATCAGAAATTCATTCTTTCCACTTTATATTAAAATTAATATGCCCTAAATAAATGCAATGGGAATGTCATTTAGATTTAGATATATGATAATATGAAACATGAAAGCGTGATTTTTGTATGATGACATGAAATTATATGGGAGAGTAAACATAAATATATTTTAACAGTGCTAGTTTTTTTTACCAATTTCATATGGATTTTAGTGCGTAACATGCGTAAGAGTGATTATAATCAAGGCGGTCCTATTGATTATAATCACTCTTACGCATGGAGGTTCAGGAATGGACCTGAATGGACATGATGAAACTTGCACATTAGAATTGAATTGAGCAAACTGCTAAATTCTGAAATATAAAATTATTTCGGTTCACCCTGCCAAATAATAATTTTATATTACCTTATGAAAATCATGTTATTAATTTGCACCGTACAATTCGTTTGCAGTGGCTTTTGTCGCACATGTCTAACAGTAACCACAGTTCGTCATACAATTGTAGCATCCCTCAAGCTACTCCAGTGGTGAAACATGCGATTTTAATATTAGAATTGATTAATATCAATGGAACCAGTATCGATTTTGATACTAGAAGCGACTGCCCAATTCTAATTTAAACTGCTAGAACGTTGATATAAAATACACAAATCTGAGGCCTTCCAAGAGCATGAAAAACAAGAATAGAATATTATATAATGTAACTCCACCACCTAAATGAAACACTTGCCAAACTTTTTACTTGGAATTATGGGTGAAGTTTGATGTAACAAGGGGAGAGAGAGAGAGAGAAAAAAGAAAAGTTTTCAAATAACAAGGCCATTTTCTTTACACAAATTGTCGACATAATTGTGCTTTAAATTACAAAACTTAATTTCATACTTTCTAAGTTAATAGGGTATAGAATAATTGCCTTATCTGCTAATTATAGATTTTTTTTTTTTTTCTGAGGGTCAGCTTAGTTATTTGAAAAGTAAAAGTTAGGTAGCTTTAGATGACTTTAAGACTGTGAACATTGGCCTGATGTTGACCCAGAGAAGGCTGTTTTTTTTCCCATGGGGAGAGAGGGTGTTACAATAAAAAAAAAAAGTCAAAAAAGTGTTTAAGAATTATATGTAAGTAGTGTGAAAGCTTCATTTGGTTACATAACTATAATCAAAACTTTTCTACCAAATAGCCTAAAGCAAAAACAAAGCAAGAAAAAGAGCTAAAAAAAAATAAGACAGTTCTTATGTTCCAGCTAATTTTTTTTCTAAAGTTTAATAATACCATTTTCTTAATTCCATTTAAACTAGGCATACCATATAACTAAACTTTTATCTAATTTGCTTCACTATGATGATAGCAGAATAAATTAGGTAGTGAACAACTTTAAAAAAAAAAGTTAGAGGGGGATGGACAGGTGATATGGGAAGTTATAGAGTAATTGCCTTCTGTGTTGATTTTAGGAGCTGTTAATTATTAGGTATCTTTCCAATTTTATTTAGAAAGATATGCATTACAAAAGGCAAGAAGGCAGTGACCATACCACCAGGTCTGCCCCTGGGTGGGGTGCCTGGGAGCCAGTTGGCCCGAATTTGAGGTATTGCTCAAAACATCAAAGGCAGATATTGTTGGGATATCAGAGACGTGGTATCACACAGATACAAGGAATGCAGAACTGGAATTTGGAGAGTACAACGTCTACAGAAAGGATAGACTGGATAGGAAGGGAGGAGGGGTTATGCTATTAGTTAAGAAATACATAAAATCCAAGGAAGTGAAGCCAGTCGACATTGTCAGTTTGGTGTGACATAAGCATTGGGAGATCAAAATTGAGAGTAGGAGTGTGCTATAGGCCTAATGACTCTGATGAGTATAATAAGATACTGTACAGGGAAATAGAGTGGGCCAGTAAATCAGAGAGTCTTATAATGGGAGATTTTAATTTCCCAGATATTGACTGGAATTTGGGGGCTGGTCACTCACACACTAGCAAGGCTTTTGTGGATTTATTGGATGATTGTTTTCTACATCAGCATGTTCAGGAGGCAACTAGAGGGAAGAATACTCTTGATTTGATTATCAGCAGTGATTCTTCATGCATTAAGAATCTGCAGATAAATGAACCACTAGGTGGCAGTGATCACAGCGTGCTGAAGTGGGATTTACTCAAGGAGGTAACTACCATTAGGGGTAAAGGGAAGGGTTATTGCTTTCGTAAAGGCGACTACGATGGACTGAGACAGTATTTAAATTCTATACAGTGGGACCAACTGATGATGTTACCAACAGCAAATTCAAAATGAGAAGCATTCAAAGAACTTATCTTGGAAGCTACTAGGCTATACATACCAACTAAGAAATATTGTTCAAGGTTTAGGCCTAAATGGATGTCAGATGAACTGATGAGGCATATGGCAGAGAAGAAACATGCATAGGATACATACAAATTAACACATGACACAGAAGCCTATGATAGATACAAGTTGATCTGTAACCAAGTTACAAAGGAGGTTAGGCAGGCGAAGGCAGATTACGAGAAATCTTTGGCAAGGGATGCAAAGAAAAACAGCAAAGAGTTTTTTACTTATGTAAACTCTAGAAGGAAGGGGATGAATCAGATTGGTCCACTTGATATCGATGGGTCAACTGTTGATGATCCTGCTCAGGTAGCTAACAAACTAAATGAATATTTTGCATCGACATTCACACATGAGGAGTTATTCAGCGAGGGAAATGCCAGAGGTGTATTCAACTCTAGCAGTAAGCTACAGAATCTTGAAATAACTGAGAGTAAAGTGAAGGAGAAATTGTTGAAGATAAACACAAGAAAGGCACCCGGGGTGGATGGGATCTATCCAGTTATATTAAAGGAGGCAGCAAAGGAAGTAAGCAAACCCTTAGCCATAATTATGAGAGCTTCCTTGGACTCAGGGGAGGTACCCACAGACTGGAGATGTGCAAATGTGACCCCAATTCACAAAGGAGGATCAAAGGCTGACACAAGTAATTATAGACCTGTGAGTTTAACTTCTGTTCCAGGAAAATTAATGGAGGCACTAGTTAAAGAAGCACTGCAGGATCATTTAGACAAGACTTCAGCAATAGCTCGGACACAGCATGGTTTTGTTAAGGGGAAGTCTTGCCAGACCAATTTGATTGGATACTATGATGCAGTCACAAAGGAACTGGATGCAGGGAATAACTTTGATATTATATACTTGGATCTTAGAAAGGCTTTTGATACTATTGCACATGGAAGACTGCTACACAAATTGGAGCAGTGTGACATTGGAGGCAAATTGCTGCTATGGATAAAGGGGTGGTTGAGGGGGAGAAGACAGAGAGTGGTAATCAATGGACACTGCTCATCGTGGACTAATGTTATTAGTGGAGTCCCTCAGGGCTCAGTGTTGGGTCCATTATTGTTTTCTGTATTCATAAATGATATTGATGAGGGTATATCATGCTTAATGTCGAAGTTTGCAGACGATACAAAGGTAGGCAGGGTTGTCAAGGACACTACTGACACTATGCTGCTGCAACAGGATCTGGAAAGGTTGAGCAGATGGGCTGAGAGGTGGCAAATGAAGTTTAACATTGACAAATGTAAAGTACTACACATGGGAAACAGCAACCCCAGAGCAATGTATCAACTCTGTGGTACTACACTGACAGTGGTAGAGAATGAAAGGGACCTGGGAGTGGTTGTGCAGGCAGATATGAAATTCTCTGAGCAGTGCAGACTCGCTGCAAGAGTAGCTCATGGTGTATTGTCAATGATATATAGGAATTTTTCTAGCAGGGATAAGGAGGTGATTATTCTCTTGTATAAGGCAATGGTCAGGCCACACCTAGAGTACTGTATACAGGTCTGGAGGCCTCATTTCAAGAAGGATGTAGAGCTGCTGGAACGAGTACAGGGAAGGGCAACAAGATTAGTGAATGGAACAAAGGGGTGCTCTTACAAAGAAATGCTTAAGTTTTGCAAATTACAGTGTCTGGAGACTAGGCACCAGCGAGGTGATCTGATAGAGGTGTATAAAGCCTTGAATGGTATGAGCATGCTCAATGCTGATGGGATTCTTCCTCTCGCTCAGAATAATCACCTGAGAGGGCATAAATTCAAATTGAGGAAAGACAGATGTAGGATAGACGTGCGGAAATTTGCCTTTAGCCAGCGGGTGGTTGGTTGGTGGAACAGACTTCCATCCCTTGTCGTGGAAGTTGATAGCCTAAATAAGTTTAAGGCTCAGCTGGACAGGTATTTTGAACGAACAGAGGGGTGAAGTGGAAGTGGTTTTTTTTTTTTTTTTTGGCTGATGCTGCATAAGCTTGCTTTCTTGCATCAAATGCCTCTACAAATCCTAATGCTAATTTGCTGTAATTTATTATTATTTTTATTACCAGCCAAATAGTGCAAGGAAGCCTGGGCTTATGCTACACCAGACAAAAAAAAATTTCTGGGTTACCCTGAGAGAGAGAGAGAGAGAGAGAGAGAGTCAGTCAGTCAGTCAGAAGTGGAAGGGAATCACCAAGAAAGAGAAGGGGGTACTCCTGCCAAAAATTCCTAGGGGTTTTTGGCAGGAGTACCAGAATGTATAGTTTTACCACTGAGGAAAGAGTATGCTTCTAATTAGAAAGCATAGATTCAAGAAGAGTATAACCACTGGATGGAAAATATTGCAGAACACTGAATTGATACCCTTGTGAATAGCACACTTGGTAGGATTGCCGCCTTCCTCATACCGTGCGGAAAAGAGCTGAGTTTGAATCCAGTTCAAAATGATGGGGGGGAATTTTTATGGGTCTTTTTCACAATGTGGCTGAGTAGTCGGTCTCAGGCAAGGGTAGCATGGGTTTTTTCTCCCATGAACTCAGGTTTTTTTGTCCAGCAAACAGAAAATCAACCTCAGAATGCGCACAATTTAAAGACAGTACACACAGAGAAATGTGGCCTTAGTTGCTGTTGCTCCTAAAACACAACAACAACTGAATTGATATGGTGTGATATTATTATTATTATTATTATTATTATTATTATTAGCCATATAGTGCAAGGACTCCTAAGGCTTTTGCTGCACCAGCCAAAAAAAAAAAAAAAAAAATTCTGAGTTACTCTGAGAGAGAGAAAACAAGAGTCAGAAGTAGAAAGGAATCACCAAGGAAGAGAAGAATAATGATATACAGTTAAGGACCCTGGGTGTGCCAAGCCCATACTCACCAGATATGAGCCCTAATGAATTAAGCAACAAAACTGACAGTAGGCATGTGCTACAGACCTGATAAGTCATGTCACTTGCAATTTAACAGAGACACCCCTTTTCATTTTAATTATAAAAAATTAATTATTAGCATTTTTTTATTTTTACTAAATTTAAAATGCTATTAATTATGATTTTCTAAACCCAATTAAATATGTTAAATGAAATTATTGGTTGAGAGAAACCAATAATAAGAAACAAAAGTTTCTGACTCAAGGGATCATCTATCTGAAGGCCGACAAAGACATGACAAACCTGGTGAAGTATAGACCGATCACCTGTCTCCCAAAAATGTACGAGATCCTGACAAGCCACATAACTAAGAAGATATCAGACCACTTGGAGAGTCAGAGCAATGTGGCCGAGTAACAGAAGGGATGTAAACAAATGAGCAAGGATCCAAGGAGCAATTGACAATTTATATGGCAGTTATGGAGAAGCACCACAACCAAAACAGCCTACATTGACCACAAGGCCTTCAACTCCATGTCCATTACTGGCTGATAGAGAAACTGAAGATCTACAAAGTCAACCCGACATTGGCACACTTCTTAGAAGCAACTGTGGTGAAGTGGAGGACTACCATCAAGGTCTGGAACATCATGACCAGATCGATTCTCCACCAAATTAGGAATATTCCAGGAGATGCTCTGAGCCCACTATAGTTCTGTCTAGCACTCAATCCACTCTCCACCATGCTCAAGCATGGTGGAGAACTATAACAGCAAGTATAAATATACCCTAAAAGAAGGAAGGAAGAGCCTGTACACCCTCTCTTACATTAAACTCTGGCACAATCGAGAATAAACTCCAACAGCTACTTTGAATCACCGAAGAGCTCAGCACTGACATCAGGATGCAATTTGGCCTAGCCAAATTTAAGACCCATGGATTGCATCAAGAAAATTCATAAAGCTGAAACTACTAGCTGAAGATTGATGAAGAAATTAAAGCCATGACAGAGGGATCTACAAATATCTGGGGATGATGTAGGCTGACAGTTAGAACACAAGCAGATCAAGGCCCTCCTGACTGAGAAATAACATTAGAGACTGAGGAGCCCAATAAAATCAAAGCTGAATGGTGGGATCATGGTCATAGCCATAAACACCTATCTGGTCCCAGTATTGATATACTCCTTTGGAATCATAGATTGGACCAACACCAAGCTGGAGGAGATTATGAGATTAATCGCTATAACGATGACAAAGAGATGCTCACACCTTCCAAAATCGGCCATTGAGAGACTCACCATATCCCAGAAAGGAGAAGGAGGGTGGGCGTTGACTGACTTCAGTGAATAAGAGAAGTAGGCAATTAAGAATCTGTTGGATTACTTCCATGAAAACAGAGCACCAATCTACCAAGCCATAAGAAAGATATACAAACAGCACACGCTACTCAACCTTAACAAGGAGACACCGTGGGATTCAGACAGAAGAAACAAAGAAAGTTGTGTGAAGAAGGCACTCCATGCAAACACTACAGTGACCTCCATCAACACTATATAGATAAGGTGGCTTCTAACACATGGCTCATGAGTGGAAGGCTCTTCCCCAAGACTGAAGGAGTCATGCTTGCTATTCAAGGCCAGATAATCATCACCAAGGACCCCAGAGTAACAGATGATACATGGTGATGATAACACCCTGGCCCAAGATACAATCCAACACTGTGGGATGTAGGATGATCACTGTGGCATGTAGGGTGATCATCCAGATGGAGTACTCTCATAGATGTGACCAGGGTGTCAAGAAAAGAAACTAGCACAAAAATATCAGTTGATCAAAGAAAGTGTACTATATTACAGCATAATAAGCTTGGAGGGATGCACATTTTGATAGATTAACAGTAGCTGCAAGCATAGGTAAAAGTGATTCTTGCACTGCTTTTAATGGAATCAGCAGCAGCCTGAAAAGCAAGGTGCTGGGGATTTCAAGAACTACTGGGAATTATCATGGGACAGGTAAATACATGGTTAATACAGGTAAGTACATGGTAAATACAGGTAAATACATTGTGTTAGGGTAACTAAGAGTAAGAACAGGTGCATGTATACTTGGATACACACCAATGCTAGGAGTATAGTAAATAAATTTGATGAATTTGAAGGGCTTGTGAAGACATCAAATGTGGACATTGGTGGGATATTATTATTATTATTATTAGCCATATGGTGCAAGGAAGCCTGAGGCTTATGCTGCACCAGCCAAAAAAAAAAAAAATTCCCCAATTAGCCTAAGAGAGAGAGAGAAAAGTAAAAGGGAATCACCAAGAAAGGGAAGAATGATGATATCCAGCTCGGGACCCTGGGTGTGCCAAACCCATATTCACCAGATGTGAGCCCCTGGGGTTTATCAGTGATGCAGATTTTGAATATGGGGAGTACAATGTGTACAGAAAGTACAAAGTGGATAGCAGAGGGGAGGGGAGGGGTTATGTTCTTAGTTAAGAAGCCTAAGATCTAGTGTAGTTCGTCCAGTTTATATGGGTGGCCAGTGCAACATTGCGTTAGTTTGTTGTGACATAACCACTTTGAAAGCAAAAATGAGAGTAGGAGTGAGTTATAGGCCTAATAACTCTGATGAGTACAATGCACAAATGTAGAGAAATAGAGTTGGCCAGTAAATCAGAATGTCTTATAATGAGCAATTGTAACTTCCCAGATATTGGCTGGAACTTGTGGGCTGGTCACTTACTTGCATGCTAGAAATACTTTTGTGGATTTATTGGATGATTGTTTTCTACAGCAGCATGTTCAAGGTGCACCCAGAGGGAGTAATACTCGTGATCTGATTATCAGCAGTGATGATTCGTGCATAAAGAATCTGTAGATAAAGTAACCACTAGGTGGCAGTGATCACAGTATGCTGACATGGAATTTACTCAAAGATGTAACTACCATCAGGGGTAAAAGGACTGGTTTTTTGCTTTCATAAAGATAATTATAGTGGTCTCAGCCAGTTGTTAAATTATATACAGTGGGATAAACTGGTGATGTTACCAACAGCAAATTCTAAATGAGAAGCATTCAAAGAATTAATCTTGGAAGCTACTAGGCTTTTTACCAACTAAGAAATACTGTTCAAGGTTAAGGCCTAAAGGGATGTCAGATGAAATAATTTTAACTGGTGACAGAAAAAATGCATGGGATGCATATAATTTAATGCCGGGGGTTCACATCTGGTGAGTATGGGCTTGGCACACTCAGGGTCGTGAGCTGGATATCATCATTTTTCTCTTTCTTGGTGAATCCCTTCTATTTCTGACTCTTGTTTTCTCTCTCTCTCTCTCTCTCTCTCTTGGGGTAATTCAGAAATTTTTTTTTGGCTGGTGCAGCATAAGCCTCAGGCTTCCTTGCACCATATGGCTAATAATAATAATAAGCAGGAAACGGACCACCTGAGAAGAGGACGATCGAGGAGTTCTTGGAAAGGAAGAAAACGCCAATGCATGAAGAGGAGCATTGAAATGAATATGTACATCATGCGAGCATACTATGAAATAACCAGGCTAGAGACTGATATGACAATGTACAAGTCGCGACTACATACCAAGTAGTTGGAACAATACCCGGATATTCAGGTCACCGAACAGCGATTAGCAGACCAAAGAAGGGCCATCGTCACGAAGAACCTAATAGCTCCTGCCATCTTGGAAAAAATCAAGCAGGATGTCAGCGATCAACTACAAAGCAGAAAGAATATGGTCAATATGGAACCAGAGGAGAAAGTGGAAAGAGACAAAGAGTAGCTGAAGTGGAAAGAGACAAAGTCATGATATCCAGAATAGAAGACGAGCGGAAAAAGGCCCTAACAGAATTCAAAGGAATGAACCCCACAAGAACCCATGTGATACCTAAGCCAAATAAAATCCTGTGGAGAGTAACAGACCACCTCAATCAGCAAATAATGCCACATTACTTTGACAACAATGGTGCAGTGCTGGAGGCTATCCACACAGCCATATACTGTGCCACCATAGCAACTACTAGGATTAATGGAAAAGAAACGAGAGACCAGCAGCAGAAGAACCGAAAACAGAAGGAACCGTCAGCTTGGGAAAGAAGACTTCAGCAGAAGAAAGAAGAATTAAGAGTCAAGATAGGTCAGTTGCCCCAGTACCAACAGGGTAATAGAAGTAAGAAATTGATTGGAAAGGTGAAGAGCATCGTCAAGAGAGACAGCATCCACAACAAACATGATACCAGAAATCAGAGAATGGGAGAATACTTGGACACACTGAAGTAGAATCTCCTCGCACTCAGCAAGAGACTACACCGATGTAAAGAGAGCTCCCAGAGGAAAATAAACAACCGAATCTTCGATGAGGACCAAACAGCCTTCTACAGGAAACTGGGTGAAGATGAGAAAGCAGGAAATGGACCACCCGAGAAGAAGACGATTGAGGAGTTCTGGGGAAATATCTGGAGCAGTGAAGTAAGACATAACAGCAGAGCACCCTGGATAGAAGTAAAACGGAAGAAAACCAAGGACATACAAGAGATGAGAGAGTGGGAGATTCGAGAAGAAGTAAAACAGTCGATCAGGAACACCCACAACTGGCGAACCCCAGGAATTGATAACATCCACAACTACTGGTACAAGAAGCTCACCTGCACACACAAGCACCTAGCCGAGCAGTTCACTCAAATGATAAGGCACCTGGAGACAATCCTGAAGTTTCTCACGGAAGGAGTCACATATCTGAAGCCTAAAGACGAAGATACAAGAAACCCAGCGAAATACAGACCAATCACCTGCCTCCCAATGATGTACAAGATCCTGACCAGCTGCATAACCAAGACGATATCAGACCACTTAGAGAGTCAGAACATAATGGCTGAACAGCAGAAAGGATGCAAGCAGCGGAGCAAAGGATACAAGGAGCAATTAACAATAGATGCCACAGTTATGGAGCAAGCCTACAAGAAGCCCCGCAACCTATACATGGCCTACATCGATTACCGCAAGGCCTTCGACTCCATACCTCATAGCTGGCTAATAGAGACCCTGAAGATCTACAAGGTCAGTCCGATAGTGACAAACTTCTTAGAAACAACAATGGCTAAATGGAGTGCCACCATTAAGGTCAAGTATATCACACCCAGGCCAATCCCCATTAGAAGAGGAATCTTTCAGTTAGGTGCTCTGAGCCCACTGTGGTTCTGTCTAGCACTCAACCCACTATTCACCATGCTTAATGGCAGCAAGTATAGATATAAACTCAAAGAAGGAAGTAAGAACCTGTACACCCTCACGCACCTGATGTACATGGATGACATCAAGCTGTACGCGGCAACTGAGAAGCAACTCTAGCAACTATTGTGGATCACCGAAGAAATCAGTAAGGACATCAGGATGGAATTTGGTCTAGACAAATGCAAGACCCACACACTGCACCAGGGAAAATTAGTTGGCCGAAACTACCAGCTGCTGACTGGTAAAAAGATTGAAGCCATGATAGGAGAGACCTACAAATACCTAGGGATGATGCAGGCTCAGCAGTTAGAGCACAAGGAAATCAAGAAGTGTCTGACCAAAAAATATCATCAGAGACTCAGAAGCTGCTGAAAGCAAAATTGAACGGAGGGAACACAATTAAAGCCGTAAACACCTATGCAGCTCCAGTACTAACATACGCCTTCGGGGTCATAGGTTGGACTAACACCGAGCTAGAAGATATCATGCGAAAGACAAGGACAATGATGCCCAAGAGCTGCCAATACCACCTGAAGTTAGCAGCGGAGAGACTAACAATAGCTCAGAAAGAGTGAGGAAGGGAGGGCCTGATAGACCTGACAGAGCAACAGAAAACAGTGATAGTTAACCTGAAGGATTACAGCGAGAAGAACACAGCACCACTCCACCAGGCCAAAAAGAAAATAGATAAGGGGGTATACCCCACTAATCCTAAGCGAGGAAACCCCCCTCCTGTCCAGAGGATACAAGAAACGAAGTTAGAAAGATGGGCAAAGAAGACACTTCATGGCAGACACTACAATGACCTCCATCAAGATCACATTGATAACATTGCTTCCAATGCTCACAAGCGGGATGCTCTTTCCCGAGACTGAAGGATTCATGCTGGCCATCCAGGACCAGGTAATCAACACCAGAAACTATAGAAAATACATCGCAAAGGAGCCCGGAATGTCAAATTACACATGTCGACGATGCCACCTGGCCTCAGAAACGATCCAACACATCACAGCGGAGTGCAAGGTGATCACCCAGACTGAGTACACTCATAGACACGACCAGGTAGCCAGGATAATACATCAGAAGCTAGCGAGGAAATACCAGTTGATCAAAGAAAGTGTATCATACTACAAGTATGAACCCAAGGCAGTACTAGAGACTCGAACCCACAAGTTGTAATGGGACCGCTGCATAATAACGGATAAGCCCATCCCGCACACAACAGACCGGACATACCCCTTGTGTACAAGATGGAAAAGGCTACCTACCCGATTGACATAGCAGTGTCCAGAAAACCAATTGAACTCAGTAAGTACACGAATCTGAGGCACGAGATCAAGGAGATGTGGCATAAGCAAGAAGTATCAACCATTCCGATCATCATGCCAACCACTTGTGTGGTGCCAAAGACTCTACATAGCAGCCTAGCAGAAATAGGTCTCCCAGAGAACAGCTACAAGGAACTCCCGAAAGTCGCAATCCTTAACAGCTGTAGGATAGTCAGAGATTTCCTCCACCAACAGTAACACTAGAAATTACAACCACTCTGTGTACTTGGTAGCAGTATCCGTCATGGAGTGGAATCCCCCAATTAGGGAGAAATAATATAATAATAATAATCAGTAATCTAGTTTGTAATCATGTTACAAAGAAAGTTAGGCAAGTGAAGGCAGATTATGAGAAATCTTTGGCAAAGGATGCTAAGAAAAACAGCAACGATTTAACTTATACAAGCTCTAGTAGGAACAGAATTAATCAGATTGGTTCACTTGATATCGATGGTTTGACTGTTGATGATCCTGCTCAGATAGCTGATAATCTTAATGAGTATTTTGCATCTGCATTCACATATGAGGAGTTATTAAGGGAGGAAAATGTCAGAAGCATATCAAACTGTAAGTGGGTGCCTAATGATTTTTTAATAACTGAGAGCAAAGTGGAGGACAATTTTTGAAGTTAACATAAGAAAGGCACATGTGGTAGATTGCATCTATCCAGTTATATTAAAGGAGGAGGCAAAGGAAGTAAGCAAACCCTTAGCCATAATTATGAGAGCATCTTTGGACTCAGGGGAAGTCCTCATGGACTGGAGAAGTGCAAGTGTATCCCCAATTCGCTAAGGGGTGACACAAGTAATTACAGACCAGTTAGTTTAACTTCTGTTACAAGGAAAATAATGGAGTCACTGGTTTAAGATGCATTGCAGGATCATATAGACAAGACTGCAGCAAAAATTGAGACACAGCATGGGTTTGTTAAGGGGAAGTCTTGTCTGAAAATTTGATTGGATACTATGATGTGGTTATAAAGGTACTGGATGCAAAAAATAATTTTGATATCATATACTTGGATTTCAGGAAAGCTTTTGACACTGTTGCGCATAGAAAACTACTGTACAAATTGGATCGGTATGGTATGAAGGGTAAGTTGCTACAATGGATAAAAGGGTGGTTGAGTGGGAGAAGACAGAGAGTGGTAATCAATGGATGCTGCTCTTCATGGACTAATGTTATTAGTGGAGTCCCCCAGGGTTTGGTGTTGGGCCCACTGCTGTTTAGTATATTTATCAATGATATTGATGAATACATATCAGGCTTAATGTTTAAGTCTGCAGATGATACGGAGGATGGCAGGGTTGTTAATGACAGTGCACTACTGGTACAGGATCTAGAAAATTTGAGCAGATGGGCTGAGAGGTGACAACTGAAATTTAACAATGACAAATGCCAAGTACTGCATATGGGTAGCAGTAACCCCCTGAGTTACTGCTACCCATCAACTGTGTGGTACTACACTCAGGGTGGTAGAGAATGAAAAGGACCTGGGTTTAATTATGCAATCAGATATGAAGTTTTTTGAGCAGTGCAGATGTTCTGCAGGAGGAGCTCATTGTGTCTTGTCAATGATATACTGGAATTTTTTCTAACAGTGGTGAGAAGGTGATTATCCCCTTGTATAAGACAATGGTCAGGCCATGCTTTTAGCACTGTATAGAGGTCTGGAGGTCTCATTTTAGGAAGAACGTAGAGATGCAGAATGAATACAGAGAAGGGCAACAAGATTAGTGAATAGAACAAAGGGTTGCCCTTATGAAGAAAGGCTTATGTTTTGCAAATTACAGTGTCTGGAGACTAGGCACCTGCGAGGAGACCTGATTGAGGGTGTATAAGGCCTTGAATGGTTTAAGCAAGCTCATTGCGGATTCTTCCTGTTGCCCAGATTAATCGCTGGAGATGATATAAACTAAAACCGAGGAAAGACAGTTGTAGAATAGATGTGCAAAAATTTGCCTTTAGCCAGCAGGTGTTTGATTGCTGGAACAAACTTCCATCTGTTGTAGAAGTTGACAGCTTAAATAAGATCAAGGTAGAACTAGACAAACATTTAGAGCAAATGGATATGTGAAATGGGAAGGTTTTTTTTTGCATTATATGCCTCTACTAATGCTATGAAGTCCCGTAAATGGAGTGCTAATATAAATTTAGAGGGATGAAATTAGAAAGATATACAAACAGCACACACTGCTCAGTATTAATGAGGAGACACCACTGACAGCATTAGCATTAGCATTAGTAGAGGCATTTGATGCAAGAAAGCAAGCTTATACAGCATCAGCCAAAAAAAAAAAAAAAAACCCACTTCCACTTCACCCCTCTGTTCGTTCAAAATACCTGTCCAGCTGAGCCTTAAACTTATTTAGGCTATCAACCTCCACTACAAGGGATGGAAGTCTGTTCCACCAACCAACCACCCGCTGGCTAAAGGCAAATTTCTGTACATCTATCCTACATCTGTCTTTCCTCAATTTGAATTTATGCCCTCTCAGGTGATTTTTCTGAGCTAGAGGAAGAATCCCATCAGCATTGAGCATGCTCAAACCATTCAAGGCTTTATACACCTCTATCAGATCACCTCGCTGGTGCCTAGTCTCCAGACACTGTAATTTGCAAAACTTAAGCCTTTCTTCGTAAGAGCACCCCTTTGTTCCATTCACTAATCTTGTTGCCCTTCTCTGTACTCGTTCCAGCAGCTCTACATCCTTCTTGAAATGAGGCCTCCAGACCTGTATACAGTACTCTAGGTGAGGCCTGACCATTGCCTTATACAAGGGAATAATCACCTCCTTATCCCTTCTGGAAAAATTCCTGTATATCATTGACAATACAGGCGCCTCCGTAGCCAGGTGGGAAGGAGCAGCAGTGCGTAGCACATGCTTCTTGATTAGACCGGGGTTCGAGCCCGTCACCACCAAATACGGAGGATGCGGAAAGGTCAGGGAATGACCACCGCATATCCCGGAGCAATATGGCCTTAAGTTGCTAATGCTCCTAAAAACTAAATAACAACAACAACATCATTGACAATACTCCATGAGCTACTCTTGCAGCCCATCTGCACTGCTCAGAGAACTTCATATCTGCCTGCACAACCACCCCCAAGTCCCTTTCATTCTCTACCACTGTCAGTGTAGTACCACAGAGTTGATACGTTGCTCTGGGGTTGCTGTTTCCCATGTGTAGTACTTTACATTTGTCAATGTTAAACTTCATTTGCCACCTCTCAGCCCATCTGCTCAACCTTTCCAGATCCTGTTGCAGCAGCATAGTGTCAGTAGTGTCCTTGACAACCCTGCCTACCTTTGTATCGTCTGCAAACTTCGACATTCAGCTTGATATACCATCATCAATATCATTTATGAATACAGAAAACAATAATGGACCCAACACTGAGCCCTGAGGGACTCCACTAATAACATTAGTCCACGATGAGCAGTGTCCATTGATTACCACTCTCTGCCTTCTCCCCCCTCAGCCACCCCTTTATCCATAGCAGCAATTTGCCTCCAATGTCACACTGCTCCAATTTGTGCAGCAGTCTTCCATGTGCAACAGTATCAAAAGCCTTTCTAAGATCCAAGTATATAATATCAAAGCTATTCCCTGCATCCAGTTCTTTTGTGACTGCATCATAATATCCAATCAAATTCATCAGGCAAGACTTCCCCTTAACAAAACCATGCTGTGTCCGAGCTATAACTGAAGTCTTGTCTAAATGATCCTGCAGTGCTTCTTTAACCAGTGCCTCCATTAATTTTCCTGGAACAGAAGTTAAGCTCACAGGTCTATAATTACTTGTGTCAGCCTTTGATCCTCCTTTGTGAATTGGGGTCACATTTGCACATCTCCAGTCCATGGGTACCTCCCCTGAGTCCAAGGAAGCTCTCATAATTATGGCTAAGGGTTTGCTTACTTCCTTTGCTGCCTCCTTTAATATAACTGGATAGATCCCATCCACCCCGGGTGCCTTTCTTGTGTTTATCTTCAACAGTTTCTCCTCCACTTTACTCTCAGTTATTTCAAGATTCTGTAGCTTACTGCTAGAGTTGAATACACCTCTGGCATTCCCCTCGCTGAATAACTCCTCATGTGTGAATGTCGATGCAAAATATTCATTTAGTTAGTTAGCTACCTGAGCAGGGTCATCAACAGTTGACCCATCAATATCAAGTGGACCAATCTGATTCATCCCCTTCCTTCTAGAGTTTACATAAGTAAAGAACTCTTTGCTGTTTTTCTTTGCATCCCTTGCCAAGGATTTCTCGTAATCTGCCTTCGCCTGCCTAACCTCCTTTGTAACTTGGTTGCATATCAACTTGTATCTATCATAGGCTTCTGTGTCATGTGTTAATTTGTAAGTATCCCATGCAGTTTTCTTCTCTGCCATATGCCTCATTAGTTCATCTGACATCCATTTTGGCCTAAACCTTGAACAATATTTCTTAGTTGGTATGTAAAGCCTAGTAGCTTCCAAGATTAATTCTTTGAATGCTTCCCATTTTGAATTTGCTGTTGGTAACATCATCAGTTGGTCCCACTGTATAGAATTTAAATACTGTCTCAGTCCATCGTAGTCGCCTTTACGGAAGCAATAACCCTTCCCTTTACCCCTAATGGTAGTTACCTCTTTGAGTAAATCCCACTTCAGCACACTGTGATCACTGCCACCTAGTGGTTCATTTATCTGCAGATTCTTAATGCATGAAGAATCACTGCTGATAATCAAATCAAGAGTATTACTCCCTCTAGTTGCCTCCCGAACATACTGATGTAGAAAACAATCATCCAATAAATCCACAAAAGCCCTGCTAGTGTGTGAATGACCAGCCCCCAAATTCCAGTCAATATCTTGGAAATTAAAATCTCCCATTATAAGACTCTCTGATTTACTGGCCCACTCTATTTCCCTGTACAGTTTCTTATTATAGTCATCAGAGTCATTAGGCTAATAGCACACTTCTACTCTCAATTTTGATCTCCCAATGTATGTCACACCAAACTGACTCAACACTGCACCGTCCAGCAATGTTGACTGGCTTCACTTACTTGGTTTTTATGTGTTTCTTAACTAATAGCATAACCCCTCCCCCCTTTCTAACCTGTCTATCCTTTCTGTAGACGTTGTACTCCCCAAATTCCAGTTCTGCATCCCTTATATCTGTGTGACACCACGTCTCTGATATCCCAACAATATCTGCCTTTGATGTTTTGAGCAATACCTCAAATTCATCAAATTTATTTACTAAACTCCTACCATTGGTGTACACGCAAGTATACCTGCACCTGTTTCTATTCTTAGCTACCCTAACACAACCCATGTGTTTACTTGTACCGCAATGGCTCCCAGCAGTCTCTGAAATATCATGCATCTGGTTTTTCAGGCTTCTGCTTATTCTAATAGAAGCAGTGCAAGAATCTCTTTCACCTCTGCCAGTGGCTACTGTCAATCTATTGGTCTTTGTCTCCCCCCAAGCTAGCAGTTTTCCGACCCACCTAACACTGCCTCGATAGCATCAGCAAATATTCTTGCACCCTTTCTATTTAAGTGTATCCCATCCCTGTAGGAGGAGTTATTCAGCAAGGGGAATGCCAGAGGTGTATTCAACTCTAGCAGTAAGCTACAGAATCTTGAAATAACTGGGAGTAAAGTGGAGGAGAAACTTTTGAAGATAAACACAAGAAAGGCACCCGGGGTGGATGGGATCTATCCAGTTATATTAAAGGAGGCAGCAAAGGAAGTAAGCAAACCCTTAGCCATAATTATGAGAGCTTCCTTGGACTTAGGGGAGGTACCCATAGACTGGAAATGTGCAAATGTGACCCCAATTCACAAAGGAGGATCAAAGGCTGACACAAGTAATTGTAGACCTGTGAGCTTAACTTCTGTTCCAGGAAAATTAATGGAGGCACTGGTTAAAGAAGCACTGCAGGATCATTTAGACAAGACTTCAGTTATAGCTCAGACACAGCATGGTTTTGTTAAGGGGAAGTCTTGCCTGACCAACTTGATTGGATACTATGATGCAGTCACAAAAGAACTGGATGCAGGGAATAACTTTGATATTATATACTTGGATCTTAGAAAGGCTTTTGATACTGTTGCACATGGAAGACTGCTACACAAATTGGAGCAGTGTGACATTGGAGGCAAATTGCTGCTATGGATAAAGGGGTGGTTGAGGGGGAGAAGACAGAGAGTGGTAATCAATGGACACTGCTCATCGTGGACTAATGTTATTAGTGGAGTCCCTCAGGGCTCAGTGTTGGGTCCATTATTGTTTTCTGTATTTATAAATGATATTGATGATGGTATATCAAGCTTAATGTCCAAGTTTGCAGACGATACACAGGTTGGCAGGGTTGTCAAGGATACTACTGACACTATGCTGCTGCAACAGGATCTGGAAAGGTTGAGCAGATGGGCTGAGAGGTGGCAAATGAAGTTTAACATTGACAAATGTAAAGTACTATACATGGGAAACAGCAACCCCAGAGCAACGTATCAACTCTGTGGTACTACACTGACAGTGGTAGAGAATGAAAGGGACTTGGGGGTGGTTGTGCAGGCAGATATGAAGTTCTCTGAGCAGTGCAGACGGGCTGCAAGAGTAGCTCATGGAGTATTGTCAATGATATACAGGAATTTTTCCAGCAGGGATAAGGAGGTGATTGTTCCATTGTATAAGGCAATGGTCAGGCCACACCTAGAGTACTGTATACAGGTCTGGAGGCCTCATTTCAAGAAGGATGTAGAGCTGCTGGAACGAGTACAGAGAAGGGCAACAAGATTAGTGAATGGAACAAAGGGGTGCTCTTACGAAGAAAGGCTTAAGTTCTGCAAATTACAGTGTCTGGAGACTAGGCACCTGCTCAGAAAAATCACCTGAGAGGGCATAAATTCAAATTGAGGAAAGACAGATGTAGGATAGACGTGCGGAAATTTGCCTTTAGCCAGCGGGTGGTTGGTTGGTGGAACAGACTTCCATCCCTTGTGGTGGAGGTTGATAGCCTAAATAAGTTTAAGGCTCAGCTGGACAGGTATTTTGAACGAACAGAGGGGTGAAGTGGAAGTGGGTTTTTTTTTTTTTTTTTTTGGCTGATGCTGCATAAGCTTGCTTTCTTGCATCAAATGCCTCTACTAATGCTAATGCTAATGCTGTAGACAGAAGAAACAAAGAGAGAGAGATTAGGCAGATTATTTAGAAGACTGCACGGGTGTTCTTGACTTGCTTAATGGATGGATCCTGGAACCAGCTTCCAAGACATACCAGTTGTATTACAAACAGCTTTATTGTTCACGGAAGAATCTAACTTTCTAATGCCTAAAAGTTTTGATTGAATCATTGGATGTGATCTCATGAAATGCAGTGAAATTTTCTGTAAATGGAACTTCCATGTACTGAGATCATAACTATAACCATAACAGGAGTTGAACCAACATTGTGGCATGTAGTCTCCATCATATCAGAATAACTGGTACAATGTTCATGTGTTGATACATGATGTTTGGAGTGTATGATGTGTTGAAAGCAGCAAACTAAGTTTGCAGACAATACAAAAGTTGGCAGTGTTGTTAATGACACTAATGACAATACACTACTGCAACAGAATTTAGAAAAGTTCAGCAGATGAGCTGAGAGGTGGCAAATGAAGTTTAACATTGACAAATGTAAAGCACTGCATATGAGTAGCAGTAACCCCAGAGTAACATATCAACTGTATGGTAGAGAATGTAAAGGATCTGAGGGTAATTGTGCAGTCACATATGAAATTGAAGTTTTCCGAGTAGTGTAGACAGTCTGCAAGAGTAGCCCATGGTGTCTTGTCAATGATATACAGGAATTTTTCTAGCAGGGATAAGGTGATCACCCCCTTGTATAAGGCAATCACCAGGCCACACCTTGAGTACTATATAGCAGTCTTATTTTAGGAAGGATGTAGAGCTGCTGGAACAAGTACACAGAAAGGCAACAAGATTAGTGAATGGAACAGAGGGTCGCTCTTACGAAGAAAGGTTTAAGTTCTGCAAATTACAGTGTCTGGAGACTAGGCACCTGCAAGGTGATCTGATTGACATATATAAGGCCTTGAATGGTTTGAGCAAGGTGAAGATTCTTTCTCTTGCCCAGATTAATCGCTTGAGAGGACATGAATTTAATTTGAGGAAAGTCAATTGTAGAATAGATGTGTGGAAATTTGACTTTAGTTAGCAGGTGGTTGATTGCTGGAATAAACTTTCATGTCATTGACAGCTTAAATAAATTCAAGGTATAACTAGACAAACCACTGGAGAAAATGGTTGGGTGAAATGGGAAGGTTTTTTTTTTCTTTTTTTCTTTGGCTGATGCTGTATAAGCTTGCTTTCTTGCATCATATGCTTCTACTAATGCTAATGCTAAGTTTGAAAGAAAAAGCAGAAGTGGTAGAATATTCTAGAAAAGTAAAGTGTGGAGTTAACCAATCATTTTAAATTTGGAAAGACTTCAGCAGCAGCAATTATTGAAAATCAAGAAATTTTGTCAAAATAGTGGCGGGAAAATGGAAATGGGTAACAGTACTATACATTTTCTCAGGGTAAAGGTGCTTTGTTTGACAAATTGACATTTGTGTGGTTTAGTCAGGTACACGGTCAAAACATTCCCATCTCTGGGCCTATGATTCAAACCAAAGCTTTAGAAACTGCTAAAGAAATTGCGACCATTGATCTTAAAGCATCTAATGGTTGGTTAGGTAAGTTTTGTAGATGTCACAATATTTCCTTCAAACAATTTGTGGGATATCTACTGATGTTAATTTGGAAACCATTCAGTACTTGTTGCTTACTCATCAGAGAACAAATTGAATGCTGATGAAATTGTTTTTTTTTTTTTTCCACACAGTTCTGGATAAAACAATGGGAAACGTGCTGGAGGTAAAGTGGCAAAGGAGTATCTAACTGTATTTTTGTGTACAGGCTTGATGGGCACTTGTGAAATACCTCTTGTTATAGGCAAATCTATGAATCCATGGTGTTTTAAAGGTTTGGATTTAAGCGAACTCAATCTACATTGGAAATTAATAGGACTTGGATGACTAGGGAGATAATGACAGAATGGCTGATCCAGTTGGATAAAAGAGTGATTTTACAGAATAGAAAAGATATTTTATTTCTTGGCAATGTCATATCTCACCCTCAAATAAAACTGAATATTGTTGAAACAAATTTTTTTCCTTCCAGTGTCACATCCATTTCTCAACCACTAGATCAAGGGAATAATTGCAGACTTTAAGGTGAAATCGACAAATGGTTCTTAAACACCTGATTTCAAAACTTGATGAAGAAAAAAAGTTGTTCAAAACTTTGCAAAAGTATAAATGTACTACAAGCTATAATCTGGATTAGTTCTGGATTTAGTTATCCAGCATGGAATGCAGTGAGCCCCTCTACAATTAAAATCTGGTTCCACAAAGCAGGATTTGATTTGAGTGATAGTAACTTTGCAGATGCAGCTGATGCATCTGTACTTAATAGCTTGCTATGGACTCAAGGAAATTCTTCACTGATTGGTGATGAATATGTTTTTGTAGACTCTAATAGTGGTGGAAAGCATAAGCACTGAAGTAAAGGAAATTGTAAGTGAATTTATGAATAATGAAGAATTTATGGAAGAAGAGGAAGATGAAGAACCTGAAAAGGATGAACAGCAGCGTGACCCCAAATTAAAAAAAATATACTGATGCAGTAGATTACCTAAACACATTAAAAGAATTCTATGGGTATAGAGCAAAAAAATTATGAATATGGAGTAAAACTAGTGAGCTATCTAATTATCCACAATGCAAATAAAATTGCTTAAATGAAATACTCTAAAAGAAAGTAATTTATATTAATTTTTTACTAAAAGTTAATGATGGTTTATAATAATTAAACAAATAAAAGTTTTATTTATTAAAACTTAATTATGCATTATTTTTTAAAAGTTAATTGAAACACAAATGTATAATGATAAGCAATAAAACAGTAACCAGTTACAGTGAATTTCATTTTTCCTCTTTATTAAAACTGAATACATGCACACTGACATCAGCAAAGCAGAACCTCCCAATAGCAGATATCTCCATATATCAGGACACTTTCTTCTGCCCGAGTGGTGTCTGCTATATAGAGAGAGAGATTTTACTGTATCTATAGTAGGGATTTCACTGTAAAAAGAAACAAAAGATACAGTGAATAAAATTCACTGTGTGTTTTTTTTTTTTTTACCAGAAATTTTTTTACTTTTGCTTTTAGGCAAAAATTTGTTGTCTTTATTTATGAGTTATTTGTTTTCAGATAATGAATAGTTATCATCACTGTTTTCCCTTCTGAAGAAATAGTAATGCAAGCTGTTTGTGTTACTGCATATATTTTTCTGTGTAATGAAAGAACATAATTTTCCACGTAATGAAAGAATACCAATTGCAAAAGCATTGAAAAAATTCAATTCACAAAGCTGAATAAGTAAAGGTAAAGTTTTGTTGTAAGCCTTTTTCAAATGATACTTTTAATTTTTTTCGTATTAACATCAAATTCAAACTTCTTATTCATGCTTAATATCAGATGTGTTGAAATTTAACCAAATATCATATTTATTATTACTTGTTTATTTTCTTTTTTTTTTTAGGAGGCTAAACTGTGGGGAGGCAGATTCCATAAAAGACTTGATCCTATAATGGAACAGTTCAATGCTTCACTTAAATTTGATCAACGACTCTGGGATGCAGATATTAAAGTATGTTTTTATATTTTCAACTCCATTATAATAAAAAAAAAATTCTTCTGGTACTACAGTATAAAATATTCAGTAGAGATAAATAAATATATTTTCTGCTATATCAGTGATTCCCAAGCTTTTTTTAGGAAATAAACATATAGTCAGTATATTTCCATTTATTCTCCTTCACGGTATTTTTGAGCAGCACTGCTAAAAGTTCCTCATATTGAATCAACTGGAATTTTTTTTAACACAGTTCATTTCCTTTGAACAAACCTAACAAAATATTACATTTCTTTCTGTTGTAAAGTAACTGTTTCCTCTCATCCATTGCCGTTTCATTCTTGGACTAATGTTATTAGTGGAATCTCTCAAGGTTCACTGCTGGGCCCTTTACTGTTTACAGTATTTATTAATCATATTGATGAAGACATATCAGGCCTATTGTCTCAATTTGCAGTTGATACAAAGGTTGGCAATCAGAGGAATCAAGGCACACGCAAGGTACTTCAAGAAGACAGATAAATTAGGCAGATCAGCTGAAAAGTGGCAATTGAAGTTTAATATTGGTAAATATAAGCTACTGCATATGAGTAGCAGTAATGAGAGAATAGCATAACAATTAGGTAGTATTGCACTCAAGCTGGTGGAGAATGAAAGAAACCTAGAGATAATTGTGCAATCTGATGAAGGTCTCTGAGCAGTGCAGACAGGCTGGTAGAATAGCTCATGGGGTTCTGTCAATGATAGCTAGGAACTTCTCCAGTAGGGACAAGGAGGCGATTATCCCATTGAATAATGCAATGGTTGGTTAAGCTGCTTCTTGAATATTAGCATTAGTAAAGGCATCTGATGCAAGAAAGCAAGCTTATACAGTATGAGCCAAAAAAAAAAAAAAAAACCCCTTCCCATTTCACCCATCCATTCACTCCAAATGTTTGTCTAGTTCTTCCTTGAATTTATTTAATCGATCAGCTTCCACAATGGCAGATGGGAGTTTGTTCCAGCGATCAACCACCTGTTGGCTAAAGGCAAATTTCCACACTTCTATTCTACAAATATCTTTCTTCATTTTAATTTATGTCCCCTCAGGTGATTAATCTGGGAAAGAGGAAGAATCCCATCAGCATTGAGCTTGCGCAAACCATTCAAAGCCTTATACATGTCAATCAGATCATCTTGCAGGTGCCTAGTCTCCAGACATAGCAGTTTGTGGAACTATAAGCCTTTCTTCATAAGAGCAATCCTTTGTCCCTTTCACCAATCTTGTTGCCCTTCTCTGTACTCATTCCAGCAGCTCTACAACCTTCCTAAAATGAGGACTCCAGACCTCTACACAGTACTCAAGGCGTGGCCTGACCATTGCCTTATACAAGAGGATAATCACCTTCTTATCCTTGCTAGAAAAATTCCTGTATATCATTGACAAGACACGATGAGCTCCTCTTGTAGACTGTCTGCACTGCTCAGAAAACTTCATATCTGATTGCACAATTACCTCAGGTCCATTTGATTCTCTACCATCCTGAGTGTAGTAGAGAATCATTGCTGATACATTACTCTGAGGTTACTGCTACTCATATGCAGTACTTGATATTTGTTAATGTTAAACTTCAGTTGCCACCCCTTAGCCCATCTGATCAACTTTTCTAGATCATGTTGCAGTAGCATACTGTCATTAGTCATTAACAAAAATGCCAACCTTCATATCATCTCCAAACTTGGATGATTAAGCCTGATATACCTTCATCAATATAATTAATAAATACAGAAAAAAAAACAATGTGCCCAGCACTGAACCCTGGGGGAATCCACTAATAACATTAGTCTATGAAGAGCAGTGTCCATTGATTACCACTCTCTGTCTTCTCCCACTCAACCATCCCTTTATCTATAGCAGCAGTTTGTCCTTAATGGCATACTGCTCCAATTTGTACAGTAAGTAGTCTTCTGTGTGCAACAGTATCAAAGGCTTTCTTAAAATCCAAGTATATGATATCAAAATTATTTTTTTTCATCCAGTTCCTTTGTGACCACATCATAGTATTCAATAAAATTTGTCAGAGAAGACGTCCCCTTAAAGAACCGATGCTGTGTCTGAACTAGAACTGCAGTCTTGTCTAGATGAACCTGCAGTGCTTCTTTGACCAGTGCTTCCATTAATTTCTCCAGAACTGAAGTTTAACGAACAGGTCTGTAATTACTCACGTCACCCTTTGATCCACCTTTGTGAATTGGGGACACATTTGCACATCTCCAATACATCGGGACCTCCCCCGAGTCCAAGGAATCCCTCATAATAATGGCTAAGGGTTTTCTTACTTCCTTTGCTGCCTCCTTTATTATAACTGGATAGATCCCACCACACCAGGTACCTTTCTTATGTTTAACTTCAACAATTTTCCCTCCACTTTGCTCTCAGTTAGGACAAAATCAGTTTGATAAACTTCTGGCATTCCCTTCCCTGAATAACTTCTCATGTATGAATGTAGATGTAAAATACTCATTCAGTTCGTCAGCTACCTGAGCAGGATATCAATAGCCGAACCATCGATATAAAATGGACCAGTTTGATTCATCCACTTCCATTTAGGTTTAGCTAAGTAAATAACTCTTTGCTGTTTTTATTTACATCTTTTGCCAAATATTTCTCATAATCTGCCTTCACCTGCCTAACCTTTGTGACTTGATTACAGACAAGCTTATATCTGTCATAGGCTTCTGTGTCACCCAATAATTTATATGCATCCTATACATTTTTCTTCTCTGCCATGGGCCTCATTAATTCATCTGACATCCATTTAGGCCTGAACCTTGAACAGTATTTCTTAATTGGAATGAAAAGCCTAGTAGCCTGCAAGATTATGTCCCTGAAGGCTTCCCATTTAGAATTCGACGTTGGTAACATCATCAGTTGATCCCGCTGTACAGAATTTAAAACAGTCTGAGACCACCATAGTTACCTTTACAAAAGCAAAAAACCCTGATGGTAGTTACATCTTTGAGTAAATCTCTCATCAGCACACTGTGATCACTGCCACCTTGTGGTTCCTTTAACTGCAGATTCTTAATGAATGAAGAATCCCTGCTGATAATGAGATCAAGAATATTTCTTTCTCTGGTTGCCTCTCGAACATACTGATGTAGAAAACAATCATCAAAGAAATCCACAAAAGACCTTGCTAGTGTGTGAGTGACCAATCCATAAGTTCCAATCAATATCTGGGAAGTTAAATTCCCCCATTATAAGACAATCTGATTTGCATACAGGTCTGGAAAGCCTGATTTTAAGAAAGATGTGGTTCTCTTGGAATGGGCACAAAGAAGAACAACTAAATTAAATTAGTCAAGAACAGAAAGGGGTATGCATACCACAAAAGACTTTGGTTCTACAAATTGCAATGCTTGAAAATGATGCTCTATGAGGACACCCAATTGAATTAATGTTAATGGTCATGTAACTCTTTCTCAAACAATACACAAAAGGGGACATAAACTTAAATTGAAAAAGAATGGCTGCAGGATGTGTGAAAATTGGCTTTCAGCTAGACAGTAATTGATTGTTTGAACAAATTACCATCTGGTGTTGTGGAAGTGGTAGCTTGAATAACTTTAAGGAAGAATTAGACATATTATTTGAAGGGATTTTTATAAATAACAGAGCTACTATGCTCAATAACTTCTACTATATATATCAATTAAGGTATCCCTCTGAATATCCCCATTTGACTTGTGACATGTCTGAACATCCACATGTTACAAATCTTTCTTCATACATCTTAACAAGAGACCAAATCTCACTTTTGTTTAAAAGTCTAAATTATAACATTGTTGAGACCTTCAAAAAAATAGGGGTGTCATTAAACAAAAAGCAGACTCAATGCTTACACATATTCTAAATCTGAATTGGCCTTAAACACTGAGTTACAAATATTAACAAACAGATTTCAAAATAGGGGTTATCCCCTATCCATAATCAACTAAATCAACCAAAATAAGAGTACAAGCAGAAAGTAGGTTACATAACACTAAACTAGCCAACAGTTACAATACTGTAAAAAATATTTTATTTCCATTTCATACATAGAACAGTGATACAACCAGCTGAACAGACTTTTTGAAGATACAGAATTCAAAATTGTATCCAAGCCTACAAAGAAATTACATGCAATTCTAAACAATTGTTCACTCAAGTCTTCCTTTGCATTCCAAATTAATGATTTAGTTTATAACATATCTTGTAAAGACTGTGATTTTGGCATATCAAGGCTCCACACAATGTACTCTTGATATGAGAGTTAAGCAACATTCAGCATCTGTCCTTGCTTCCCATTCCTCAACTTCGGAATTAGACTTCCATACAGTCAATGAAGGCCATGCCTTTCTGTTCAACGAAGCTAAAATACTTAACATTCAATATAATTACACAAAGTTATAAATACCAGAGACCCTTGAAATTAAACTTCACCAAAATTCGATTAACATGTGTTGCCTCTATCCTGTTTCAGATTTTTGGTCCTTCATATGCTCCAAGATAACAACTAATCTCTCTATTTTAAATTCCGTAATGCACTACGTGCTTTACTATTTCTGTGATCAAGGACCAATATCGAAAACCTTTGTTCACTTCAGGAAAGTAGCAAAATTTTTTAATATCTTTTCAGCTTTCATTTTTAATTAATGGACTTAATTGCTTCTTTCACTTATGGATATTGGTTGGTGGTTTGATGTTTTTTGGGGTTGTGTTTGGGACTCTTAGACCTTTGATTCCAGAAGTATTAGATCATCGATTTTCTTTGAGTGAAATATATTATTTCACTCAAAGAAAATATGTAGAATTCATATACAGTAATACCCCGAAGTTACGCGATAGGTGGGTCCGACGAAATTCGCTTAAGTCGAATTCGCGTAATTTGGGGTACAACTTTGCATATAAATACATATATATTTTGTTTAATTGGGACCAAGGACTCAAAAACACTAGTTTAGAAGAAAAATATTTAATAAAATTGCAGTTCTTTATACATATTAATACAAAATATGTATTAAAAAATGAGTTACATAAAAAAGTTATTTCGATGGCTTCATAAAATCTAACAAATTCATCTGACGACACAGCGCGCCTTCTTTTTTCATGCAGAATTTTTTCGTAGCAAGCTAATAATTTTTTTATTCCTTGCTTTGTAGCTCTAACACTTTCTTCGTTGGAGTCTGTTTTCTAAAATTTTTAAGCCCTTTTCAGTTGAGCTGAGACCTTCTGTCAAGCTTGCAATTGTCATGTGCTTTTCTGATGGAACTGTGTCTGAAGTGTTGGATACTTCAGTGACGTTTTGCTCACGCATCTCTATGAGCTCATTCATTGTCAGCTCCTGACTATGTGAATCCAACAGCTCGTGGACATCATCACCACTGACTTCCAAATCTAATTGCCTGGCAAGATTAACAACTTCTTCTATCACATGAGTGATATGATCAGTTTCTGGCGTTGTTTTCGTCTTGGTTTTAAAAAAAAAATGGACAAAGTTACTTCCAGACACCATTCAATGCTTTTTTGTGAATTTCATCCCAAGATTCTTCAATGATTCTTACGGCATTTAAAACATTGAATTGTTTCCAAAAGTCATTAACAGATATCTCACTATTTTGTCTCATAGCTTCATTCAGATGTGCAAACAAACGCCTTGTGTAGTAAGCCTTGAATGTTTTGATGACTCCCTGGTCCGTCGGTTGAAGCAAGCTGGTTGTGTTTGGAGGCAAAAACCCAACTTTCACACGTGGGTCGAAATTAATTAGGGTGGTAGGAGGGTGACCAGGTGCATTGGCAATAAGAAGCATTATTTTAAATGGAATCTGTTTAGACTTGCAATAACGTTCGACTTCGGGTATAAAGTGGTGACCAAACCAGTCCTCAAAAATGGAAGCTGTCACCCAAGCTTTATGATTTGACTTCCAAATCACTGGTAAGCTAATTTTAGATATACACCAATAGAAAAAATCAAGAACCACTTAACTTCGAGTTCGCGTAAATCGGGGTATTACTGTATATGATTTTTATATTCATTTGAATAACGGAGAGAGAGTTAGACTCAAAGTGTTCTACAGGCCACTATTGAGGTAATTCCTCTTATTCACTATTAATTATTAGAAAGGATGGACAGACAAGGTGGGTAGTGTTTTTTTTTTTTTTTTTTTGTTTTGGGTGATGCTGTATAAGCTTGCTTTGTCATCATTTGCCAGTACTGCTAATAATAAATGACAAAGTATTCTTTTCCATTAGGTATTGCTCATTGGGTAGTTTTTTGGGGTCTATATAAGCTTGCTTCCTTGCATCATTTGCTAGTGCTAATAATAATAATGAATGACAAAGTATTTTTTTCCCATTAGGCATGGCTCATTAATCATTAATCAAATAGGATCAAATATTTCACAAAACAATTCAGAATTTCAAAAAAAAAAAAAAAAAACCAACAATTTTGGTTTTATTTGCTTCATTTTCATTTTGTTTTCAGAAAGAATTTGTATTCTATGTCTAATGTGACTTGGCCTTCTAGTGGATGAAGTTGGTTGAAATCAGTTGTCCTCTTCATAAGCAAAGTTTGAAAAATATGCTTCATACATTTTTATTCAAATTATGCTTTTAAAAATGAAATATTTATTGAATATGCATTTTTTAAAAATCCTCTGTCTGATCATTAGAAACAAAAAACTAGCAATGTAATGTGAACTCAATTTCATTAAATTTATTCAAAAATCTAAGACTTAAAACTTAAGTCAGTAATAACTGAAGTACAAGCATCCTTAAACCATCCCACTCTTAAATTATTATGTTTAGATTTTTTGAATAAGGTGTTCATTTTGTGTTTATTTTCATTGGTATGTGCCTTAAAACAGTTGAGTCTGCTAAAAAAAAGTTTATTTAGCATTAGTATTAGAATTGCTAAATTATGCAGGGAAGAGAGTTGAATTTATGTCTAGAGAAGTTCATTAATCATCTAGGCCTTGTAATTTTTCAGGGTTTCTCAAAATGCCTATCCTTGGTTCTATTGCATTAATTCACTGCCTTTTGAAATTAGGCACATTTAAGTGTTGCTATAGAATTTTTTTTCTTTTTTTTTGTCCTCGCCGTGTTCCCATTATATATATGAGGTCAGCATTTTTACTGTTTTGGCATGAAATTTTTATGGCCGGATTCCCTTCCTGACGCCAACCCTCACCCTTTATCCAGGCTGGGGATATGCGGTGATCATTCCCTGACCTTCCACATCCTCTGTATTTGGTAGTCACGGTCTCAAACCCAGGTCTAATCAGGAAGCATGTGCTACGCACTGCTGCTCCTGCCCACCTGGCTACGGAATGTTGCTATAGAATAAAAAATGTAAAATATAAAATTCTTGTTACAACCGACAATGTACCATTTTCATAATAAGATATAGTTTCAAATTGGTGTTTGAAGTATCATTATTTGAGAAAATTTTCCTAGTTTCCTTTTGTAGGAGAAATTATTCATCTTTTGTCTAGGGCTTTGCAAATTTATAAATGAATCCCTACAAGAAAGTGATCCTATTCTGTATTGTAAAAAAAAAAAAGCAAAAAAAACCACCTTTCCCCATTCATGTCATCACCCAAAAATGACTAATTCCAGCTTGTACTTTTTTGAATTCTCCATCTCAGCAACCTTCAAAGGCAGTTTATTCTAGTGATATGTGTCGTGCTGTCTGAAGGTAAACTTTGTGAAATCTAGTCTTAAGAATTCCTGTTCCCTGTTCCCATTGCAAGTTAGAATGTAATTCTTTTATTCATCTTTTTCAGGGCCTTATATGTCCCCAGGTCCTAAAGTGTTCTTGAGGTTTAGTTTCTGAGATTTGCTGTTTGAACCTTCTAAGGGATGAATTAATGGTTAATTCAAGTAATATTAGTAGTAGTAGTGGTGGTGGTGGTGGCAAATGATGCAAGAAAGTAAGCTCATGCTCTTTTGACTGATGCTATATGAGCATCATTAAAAAAAAAAAAATACTACACACTTCTCTCATCTATATCCTCTGAGAATTTGTCTAGTTCTTCCTTGAATTTATTCAAACCACCCACTTCCACAATAACAGATGGCTGCCAATTGACAGTGTCAGCAAATTAGTAGCAGGCTTAAAATGTAAAGGGGTTAGCTCAAATCCTGACACTGATGCAAGGAATTTTTATGCACTTTTTCACAATGTGACTGTTAGTCTCAGACCAGGGTTGTATACTTTTTCTCCTGGAAACTCTGGTTTTACAATATAACAAACAGCAAGCTGACTGAAGGATCCATGTAGTTACAAACAAAATATACTGTTGTCTCATAGCCTGATTTGCTTTGGTGCTTAACACACACACACACACACATCTACCTAACTTGGTGCCTTTTAATGTCTCTCTTTGACCAACAGTTGTGAAAATGCTACCTGTGATTATAATCTCTCAGTGCCATTTTAACAGAAGTTAAAGTCTCCAGTTAATCTAATATTAATAGTTTACATTAATCTAATTAATGTAACATACATCAAAATTTCTGCAGCAAAAGTGCAGCCCAAATATGAAAGCTAATATATTTTTAGTCAATTACAAGCAAGCAAAGTGGGATATCTGTGTGAATTCTAATATTTTCTCATATCGTGGCAGTGAAATTATTCTTTTAGGGATGAAATCTTTTATTCCACTTTCTAAATTCTATTCCTTCTCATCCTTTGTCTGACCTTTGGTTTTCCAATAAATGTGCTACATTGAATGGTTAGGCACAAAAGTATGCATGCACTCAGAGTGGACTAAGTGGACTATGTTTCAAGCCTGCATGTAGTGCCAAATGTATTTAATAATTGTATTCATGATTTGCTGTAAACTCCTCTGACCTGGTAGTCATGCCAGAATATAAAATAGAACATATTTCTTCAAAAATTGTATTTTCACAGTATTTGCATCCTTTGCCTAATTTTTTGTTTCTGAATATTTTAGGGAAGTCTAGCATATGCCAAGGCATTAGAAAAAGCAAGGCTACTGTCAGCAGAGGAGTGCAAGGATATCTGCTCAGGTTTAGAACAGGTATATATTCTCTTTCTTTCTTTAACACAACTATATATATATATATAATCATAAGTGCTCCAGGCTAGCTGCCAGGAACTAGTGCCTTAGGTGAATCATGCAGTTGGTGCCCCCCCAAATCCAAGGGTAGATGTAGACTTGGTTTTTTTTTTTTTTTTTTTTTTCCCTAGCCAACCACCTAGTTTGTCTTTGTGAACTGGCCACTCATTCTTTATTTGCTATTATTGCCAGTCTTGTATGAGAGATATAAAAGCTGAACAGAAATCAATAAAAAAAAAAAAAAAACTAAATTTGATAAATCAAATATAAAAGCTGAACACAAGTATGCAATAGTATATTAATAATGGAATTTTGTTAGGATATGTTCTGGCATTATTAATTATTTGGGAGAATGAGATTAATATTATGTGGCAGTTAAACTTATTGTAATTATGAAAAGTGTTTTTTTTTTTTTTGGGAGAATCTGGTCTAATAGACATGCTGAGTCAAGTTATTGGTCTTTAATATCATCCAGGGGTAGCCAAAATGTAGCTCATGAGCTGCATGCAGCTCTTTGATACTTGAACTGCAACCTTCAGAAAAATATATAATGGTTTTAATATTATTTGGCATCCTTAAAGAAATTTGTTTACTATTTGTGGCTTTTATCCATATAGCAATATACAGACAGCTATGCTTTGCCTCAAGAAAATACCGAAAATTCTCAGAAACAATTATTGTGCATTTATTAATGCTATGTTCCATTATTGGGAAATGCACAGATTCTCTTTCCCATCCCAAAACATCTGTTGCACTATTTTTAAACATCCTTCAAAGAAAGTGCTAAATTTACAGTATTATTTCATTATTAAATATGAATTTAACATGTATTCAAACTGTGCTATCTTTTGTGTTAGGCTTGATATAGCCGAGTGGTCAGGAGCGTGAGTGCAGTAGCACACATTCTTTGAGTGGACTGGGGTTCAAGTCTGTGACTGCTAAATAGGATTAACGTTTGTATTAGTTGACTTATTGAAAAACTCCATTCACCTGGTGGTGGTCATGCCAGAGTACAAACAAGAACATTACTAAATATGTTTAAATTTTGAGTAATATTTTTTGTGATTTGTCCATAAGCCTTGTTTTTTTTTATTAGCATTATTAGCATTAGCAAGGGCACATGATGCAAAAAAGCAAGTTTATATAGCATCAGCCAAAAAAAAAAAAAAAAAAAACCCTTTTATTTCACCCATCCCCTCGCTCCAAATGTTTGTCAAGTTCTGCCTTGAATCTATTTAAGCTATCAACTTCTACAATCACAGATGTAAGTTTGTTCCAGCAATCAATCACCCGCTGGCTAAAGGCAAACTTCCACACATCTATCCTGCAACCATATTTCCTCAATTTCAATTTATGCCTTCTCAGGTGATTATTCTGAGCAAGAGGGAAGAATCCCATCAGCATTGAGTGTACTCAAACCATTCAAGGCTTTATACACCTCAATCAGATCACCTCGCAGGTGCCTAGTCTACAGACACTGTAATTTGCAAAACATAAGCCTTTCTTCGTAAGAGCAACCCTTTGTTCTGTTCACTAATCTTGTTGCCCTTCTCTGTACTCGTTCCAACAGCCCTACATCCTTCTTAAAATGAGGATTCCAGTCCTGTATATGGTACTCAAGGTGTGGCCTGACCATTGCCTTATACAAGGGGATAATCACCTCCTTATCCCTGCTAGAAAAATTCCTGTATATCATTGACAAGACACCATGAGCTACTCTTGCAGACTGTCTGCACTGCTCAGAAAACTTCATATCTGCCTGCACAATTACTCCCAGGTCCTTGTCATTCTCTACCAATGTCAGTGTGGTACCACAGAGTTGATACATTACTCTGGGCATCAATGTTAAACTTCATTTGCCACCTCTCAGCCCATCTGCTCAACTTTTCTAGATCCTGTTGCAGCAGTTTACTGTCATTAGTGTCATTAACAACCCTGCCAACCTTCGTATCGTCTGCAAACTTGGACATTAAGCTTGTTATACCATCATCAATATCATTTATAAATAAATGATATTGATTTATTTATCATTAATGGACCCAACACTGAACCCTGAGGGACTGCACTAATAACATTAGTCCATGAAGAGCAGTGTCCATTAATTACCACTCTCTGTCTTCTCCTACTCAACCATCCCTTTATCCATAGCAGCAATTTGCCTCCAATGCCACACTGCTCCAGTTTGTGCAACAGTATCAAAGGCCTTTCTAAGATCCACATATTTGATATCAAAGTTATTCTTTACATCCAGTTCCTTTGTGACTACTTCATAGTATCCAATCAAATTGTCAGACATGACTTCCCCTTAACAAACCCATGTTGTGTCCGAGCTGAAGTCTTGTCTAGATGATCTTGCAAAGCTTCTTTAACCAGTGCCTCCATTAATTTCCCTGCAACAGAAGTTAAACTAACAGGTCTGTAATTAACTGTCTCCCCCTTTGATCTTTGTGGATTGGGGTCACATTTGCACATCTCCAGTCCATGGGTACCTCCCCTGAGTCCAGGGAAGCTCTCATAATTATGGCTAAGGGTTTGCTTACTTCGTTTACCGCCTCCTTTAATATAACTGTATAGATTTCATCCACCCCAGGTGCCTTTCTTGTGTTTATCTTCAACCATTTTTCTCCACTTTACTCTGAGTTATTACAAGATTATCTAGCTTACTGCCAGAGTTGAATACACCTCCGGCATTCCCCTCCTTGAATAACTCCTCATGTGCAAATGTAGATGCAAAATATTCGTTTAGTTTGTTAGCTACCTGAGGATTACCAACAGTTGAACCATTGATATCAAGTGGACCAATCTGATTTATCCCCTTCCTTCTAGACTTTACGTAAGTAAAGAACTCTTTGCTGTTTTTCTTTGCATCCTTTGCCAAAGATTTCTCGTAATCTGCCTTTGTCTGCCTAACCTCCTTTGTAACTTGATTACAGAACAGCTTATATCTATCATAGGCGTCTGTGTCACATGTTAATTTATATTATGAATCACCAGGGATTACCTTTATTTTAGATATAGGAAGCTTCTTTTCCAACCAACTCTCCTAGTCTAACTCGCTAATAATTCTTATGGAAGGCGATATCAATTTTGCAAAACATGTGGGACATCTTCCCCATTGTCAGAACCATAGTGTTCAGACCATACGGTCTCAACAATGAGCGCTCAAGACTTCTGTCTTCAAACACCATACCTCTATCAGCAAGGAAACCATTACGTGAATTGACATAAAATTAGATTTTTGAATGTCTAAACTGCTTAATAAATATGGACCAATTACTTCTTTTGGTCCTGTAGCTTGACTTTAGAGTTAAATTTAGTGGTCTAAAAAAATGGATATGGGAGGATTATTCTCTACATTCCTTAAGTTGGACTAGAACTTCTTGAGGCGTCATGTTCACAGGAATAGAGCAACTCACAATTAATCCGAAACTTTTGCCTTATGTTGTAGTGTTTGTTCTTCACGCATGCGTATAAGTGACCAATCGTCGGACAATAGGAATGGTCTAGCGATATTGATTGAAGTTTCATGTAGTTTCATCTCTAAGGTTTCCGCAATAAGTAGTTTGTGTTGAATATTTATAATTTTTGTTTCATTAAAACCGAACGAATGTTGTTCATTTATTGCATGGAACGAAAGTTCCGATGCATTTGAACGACCCGCCTGCACAGAAACTGCGTGTTGTTTTGTTCGAAGCGGTGCCACTCCCATGGTAGATCCTACATGAATAGCGTTGCAATTTTTGCATGGGATGCTGTATACTAACTAGGCCATGCTGTGATTGGAATGTGGTGTTTGAAGGTCGATTTCTGAAGAATGTGTATAATTTGTTCATGGGTTTTGCTGTGATTTTCATGTTGGCTCCCTTGCATATTTGGTTAAGTTTATTGTACCAGTACTCGACATATGGAATGGTGATGAAATGTATTTTGGTCTTGTCGGATTTTTGTGCAATGTTTGTTGCGAGGTTGTTGTTATTTATTTTATCACTGGCTATTGTTTTAACTTTGTTTATATAGGTTAGCGGGTAAACCCTATTTGAGAATATTCTAGTTAATTCATTTATTTCAGTGGTTAGAGAAATCTGGGTCTAAGAATATTTAAAGGCATTAAGAAATTGATTCAGCATGACTGATTTTTTGTATGCTTGGGGATGATAACTGGATATGCAAAAGCATCCCCTTTTTAGTGGGTTTTCTATATATGCTGAAATTTAGTTTTTGGTCTAATCTGCGTATGGTAAAATTAAGGAAATTTATGGAGTGGGTTTCTTCTTCAATTTCTAATTCAAATTTTAATCTCTGATGGATGTCATTAAAAACCTGTAGAATATTGTTTATAGTCAAATGATCAAATGATTAGGCCCATTTGGAGGCCGAAAATCTGTCTGTATATTTTTTGTTGAAAGAGAATGTAATTAGCATTTACTAATAGTTTTGTTAATTCGAATATTCTGTCTTTGGGGAGTCTGGTGTTATTAATTTTTAGGTTATCATCGTTTAAGTAAGCCCAGACTATGACTACGTAAATGTACCTTATGCCTTAGACATAGTCTGGGCCTACTCAAACGATGATAACATAAAAATTAATAACACCGGACACCCCAAAGACAGAATATTCGAACTAACAAACCTATTAGTAAATGCTAATTACATTCTCTTTCAAGAAAAAATATACAAACAGATTTTCGGCCTCCCAATGGGCCTAAACATCAGTGGACTCATTGCTGAACTATACTTAGACAAATTAGAAAAGATCCATCTTGATCCAATTATACCACAGATCACATATTATGGAAGATATCTGGATGACATCCTAATTATCACAGCTCATTTGACCATAACCAGGTTTTAATATCACAGGTTTTTAATAACATCCATCAGAGATTAAAATTTGAATTAGAAATTGAAGCAGAAACCCACTCCATAAATTTCCTTAATTTTACCATACACATCATAATCATCATCAGCCATTTTCAATCCACTGCAGGATGAAGGCTTCTCCAGCAACTTTCCAGTTCCTTCTGTTTTGAGCACTGGCCATCCATTTGCTACCCACAAACTCATGAATTTCATCGATCCATCTTCGCCTTTGTCGTCCAGGTTTTCTTCTAGCTCCTCTTGGGTACCATTCTGTTATTTTCTTAGTCCATCTGTCATCATGTCTTCGAACTATGTGTCCTGCCCAAGACCATTTTAGTTCTTTAGTTTTGATAAGAATGTCCTTTACTTGAGTTTGCTGCCTAATCCATGTGTTTCTCTTTTTATAAAACAGTCTGATTCCCAATATAATTCATTCCATTCTTCACTGTGTAGTTCTCAGATTCTCTTCCATTCTTTTGGTGAGTGCCCAAGTTTCACATCCATAAGTCATGGTGGGGAGTATACATTGGTTCATTATTTTATGTTTCAGACAAACTGGGATATTGCTCTTCAGCATGTGACTATATTTCCTGAATGCTATCCATCCAAAATTTATTCTTCTCTTGACTTCCAGCCATTTATCATTATTATAGCTAATAACTTGTCCCAGATAAGTATATGACTCCATCTTTTCAATTACTGCTCCTCCAATCATTATTTCCCTTTCTGTGGCATACCTGTTCATCATTACTTTTGTTTTAGCCATATACATTTTTAGTCCAAAATCCTTACTAACTGTGCATAACTGATTAAGATTTTCCTCTAATTCTTTGGGATCGTGGCCTATGACCACAATGTCATCTGCAAATCGTAAATGGTTTAGGTACTCTGTTCACATTGACTCCTTTCTGCGACCAGTCTAATCTTCTGAAAGCTTCCTCAAGGGCAGCAGTAAACAGCTTCATAGATATTGTGTCTCCTTGTCGAACTCCTTTCTCGATTTTAAATTTCCTACTGTCTTTGTCTAGTCTAATAAAGGAGGTAGCGTTCTCATATATTTTCTTCAAAATCATAATATATGGGGTATCTATTCCTTGTCTTTCCAGTGGCTGAATCATTGCCTTTTGCTGTATGGAGTCAAATGCCTTTTCATAATCCACAAATGCCAGGCATAATGGTGTTTTATATTCATTTGCTTTCTCCATTAGCTGTAATATTACATGAATGTGATCCATAGTTGAGAATCCTGTCCTAAAGTCAGCTTGCTCTTTCGGTTGATTCACATCAAGTATTCTTTGTAATCTGTTAGTAATGACCCTTGTGAACAACTTGTAGATTTGGGATAACAAGCTAATTGGTCTATAATTTCCAATTTCTGATTTATCTCCATTCTTATGCAGCAAAACTATGATTGCATTATTCCACTCACACCTTTTCTAATATACTTTGTGAAGAGCCTTGCCAGTTTTTGTGTTATGTTTCTTCCTCCCAATTTTAACAACTCTAAAGTAACTTCATCTTCCCCCGGGGGACTTCTGATTCTTCATTTTCTTCAATGCATGTTCTACCTCATCAGGAAGAATATCGGGTATGTTGAATGTGTTGCTAATTTGCAATCCATCTTCCCCACTACTGGCATCATTCCCTCACTTCTTGTATAATTCTCTATAGTAGTCTTCTGCTATTTGAATTATGCATTCTCTGCTATTTATAAGTACACCATCACTATTCTTCAGTTTCAGTATCATTTGTCTTTCTGTGTTACTGCTCATGGCTGCTGATTTAAGTCCTTTGTTTTCCCTTAATGCTTGTTCTACTTTTCTTGTGTTAAATCTTCTTATGTCCTCTCTGAGTCTCTTTCTAATGGCTTTGTATAACTCAGTATACTCAATTTTATCCTTGTCAGTGTTTATCTTGCTCTTCATTTGTCGCCTTCGGTTCATCATAACAAGTGTTTCTTGACTAATTTTTTCTTCCTTGGATTTATTTTTCCCTATAGGTTTCTTGGGCTTTATCACTTTCAGAAAGTTGTAATATTCCTCGTCGATATCTTGGTCCTGAGCAGTCTGCAGAAGCTCAAACTTGTTCTTAAGTTCCAGTATGTACTGTTTTTTCTCCTATTCTGTTATCTCAAAGACTTTTGTATTATTTACTCGAGTCAGTTTTTTCCTTTCCTACATCTATATCAAGTGTACATCTTACCATTCTGTGATCACTTCCAACATTTACCTTATTCAGGATGGTAACATCATTCACAATATATCTTCTGTTAGTGCGGATGAAGTCGATTTCATTAGTTGTTAATGCATTTGGACTCTTCCATGTCCACTTTCTGTTCACCCTTTTCTTGAAAAAAAGTGTTCATTACTGACAATCCTTGAGATTCTGCAAATTCCACAAGTCTTTCGCCTCTTTCATTTCTTTCAACAATTCGAAAATTTCCTATAGTTCCCCTTTCTGCTCTGTTTTGTCTTTTTCCAACCTTAGCATCGAAGTCCCCCATAATAATATTGTAGTGGGTTTTCTGCTCATCTAGAAGACTCTCATTTTCGGTGCACATTTCTTCAACCTCTTCATCATCATTAGCATTAGCATTAGCATTAGTAGAGGCATTTGATGCAAGAAAGCAAGCTTATGCAGCATCAGCCAAAAAAAAAAAAAAAAAGAAAAAAAGAAAAAAAAACCACTTTCACTTCACCCCTCTGTTCGTTCAAAATACCTGTCCAGCTGAGCCTTAAACTTATTTAGGCTATCAACCTCCACTACAAGGGATGGACGTCTGTTCCACCAACCAACCACCCGCTGGCTAAAGGCAAATTTCCTCACGTCTATCCTACATCTGTCTTTCCTCAATTTGAATTTATGCCCTCTCAGGTGATTATTCTGAGCTAGAGGAAGAATCCCATCAGCATTGAGCATGCTCAAACCATTCAAGGCTTTATACACCTCTATCAGATCACCTCACTGGTGCCTAGTCTCCAGACACTGTAATTTGCAAAACTTAAGCCTTTCTTCGTAAGAGCACCCCTTTGTTCCATTCACTAATCTTGTTGCCCTTCTCTGTACTCGTTCCAGCAGCTCTACATCCTTCTTGAAATGAGGCCTCTAGACCTGTATACAGTACTCTAGGTGTGGCCTAACCATTGTTGGCTCAATGGTCATGGCTCAATGTTGGTGCATAAATCATTATAACCTTTAGCTTGTACCTGTACCTCTTAGAAATCTTGAGTATTAATCTTGACACCCTTGGTGATGTCTTTTTGAATTCCAAAATGTTGTTTTTTAAATCTTTATGGACCAGAAACCCAACTCCACATTCACTCCTTTCACTGTTTCCATTGGTGTACAGCAGATTTCCACTTGATAAACTTATAAGTGATTCATTTCTTCTTCTTGTTTCAGCCAAACCAATGATATTCCAATTCACATTTTCTAATTCCTTTTCCAGCTGTAATAGCCTGTCTTCACCGATGAGTAATCTAACATTGTAACAGGCCAAGTTCAGTTTCTGTGCTTGGCAGCCTGGTCATACCCAGAGATTCTTAGCACCCTCTGCTTCCACTCTGATCCACGCTGCTGCTTCCACTCTTCCATGCTGCTGTAAGAGGGGGAGTGAAAGCCGCTGAGGACTGGGGGCCATTTGTTTTGTCGTGCTGTCATATGCTGGAGGGTTTGGTCTTTTCCTCTTCACGCTGACCAGGCATATTGAAGAGAACCACTCTACACATTCGTTGCCACCTAAGTGACGTAACAGGGCTTACTATCGAGAAGGTGTGCATGAGTGGATTTTAGGGAGGCAGGCCAACTGGACTTCTCCTAAATCTTCTGTAATAGAAAGATATTGGATCCATCAGTGTTTTAGACTGAGTGTGGTAACACACAGGATACCCGTTCCCCTCTAAGCCCCTTACCATACACAGATTAGATCGAAAACTAAATTTCAGCCTATATAGAAAACCCACTAATAAGGGGATGCTTTTGCATTTCCATAGTTATCATCCCCAACCATACAAAAAATCAGTCATGCTGAATCAATTTCTTAACGCCTTTAAATATTCTTCCACCCATTTCTCTAACCACTGAAATAAATGAATTAACTAGAAGATTCTCAAATAGGGGTTACCTGCTAACCTATATAAATAAAGTTAAAACAATAGTCCATGATAAAATAAATAACAACCTCGCAACAAACATTGCACAAAAATCCGACAAGACCAAAATACATTTCATCACCATTCCATATGTCGAGTACTGGTACAATAAACTTAACCAAATATGCAAGGAAACCGACTTGAAAATCATAGCAAAACCCATGAACAAATTATACACATTCTTCAGAAATCGACCTTCAAACACCACATTCCAATCACAGCATGACCTAGTATACAGCATCCCATGCAAAAATTGCGATGCTGTTTATGTAGGATCTACCGTGGCAGTGGCACCGCTTCGAACAAAACAACACGCAGTTTCTGTGCAGGCGGGTCGTTCAAATGCATCGGAACTTTCGTTCCATGCAATAAATGAACAACATTCGTTCGGTTTTAATGAAACAAAAATTATAAATATTCAACACAAACTACTTATTGCGGAAACCTTAGAGATGAAACTACATGAAACTTCAATCAATATCGCTAGACCATTCCTATTGTCCGACGATTGGTCACTTATACGCATGCGTGAAGAACAAACACTACAACATAAGGCAAAAGTTTCGGATTAATTGTGAGTTGCTCTATTCCTGTGAACATGACGCCTCGAGAAGTTCTAGTCCGACTTAAGGTATGTAGAGAATAATCCTCCCATATCCATTTTTTTAGACCCCTAAATTTAACTCTAAAGTAAAGCTACAGGACCAAAACAAGTAATTGGTCCATATTTATTAAGCAGTTTAGACCTTCAAAAATCTAATTTTATGTCAATTCACATAATGGTTTCCTTGCTGCCAGAGGTATGGTGTTTGAAGACAGAAGTCTTGAGCGCTCATTGTTGAGACCGTACGGTCTGAACAGTGCGGTTCTGACAGTGGGGAAGATGTCCCACATGTTTTGCAAAATTGATATCACCTTCCCCAAGAATTATTAGCGAGTTGGACTAGGAGAGTTGGTTGGAAAAGAAGCTTCCTATATCTAAAATAAAGGTAATCCCTGTTGATTCATAATATAATAGAATATAGGAATTATCGAGCACTTAATAGCTCTCTATTATCAAATCAGTTTATTTATATGTATCTCATGCATTTTTCTTTTCTGTCATATGTCTAATTAGTTCATCTGACATCCGTTTAGGCCTAAATCTTGAACAATATTTCTTTGTTGGTATGAAAAGCCTAGTAGCTTCCAAGATTACTTCTTTGAATGCTTCCTATTTTGAATTTGCTGTTGGCATCACCAGTTGGTCCCACCATATAGAATTTAAATACTGTCTGAGACCACCGTAGTCACCTTTACAAAAGCAAAAACCGTTCTCTTTACCCTTGATGGTAGTTACTTCTTTGAGTAAATCCAACTTCAGCAGATTGTGTGATCAATGGCACCTAGTGGTTACTTTATCTGCAGATTCTTAATGCATGAAGAATCACTACTGATAATCAGATCAAGAGTATTACTCCTTCTAGTTGCCTCCCGAACATGCTGCTATAGGAAACAACCATCCAAAAAATCCACAAAAGCCCTGCTAGTGTGTGTGAGTGACCAACCAACAAATTCCAGTCAATCTTTGGGAAATTAAAATACCCCATTATAAGACACTCTGATTTACTGGCCCACTATTTCTCTGCACAATTGCTCATTATACTCATAAGATTCATTTGGCCTATAACACACACCTACTCTCATTTTTCCTTTCCCAGTGCTTATGTCACACCGAACAGACTCAACATTGCATTGTCCACCAACATCAATCGGCAGATGCACTTCCTTAGATTTTATGTGTTTCTTAACTAACAGCATAACCCCTCCTGTCTATCCTTTCTGTACACATTGTACTCCCCAAATTCCAATTCTGCACTGCTTATGTCTGTGTGACACCATGTCTCTGATATCCCAACAATATCTGCCTTTGATGTCTTGACTAGCACTTCAAGCTTATAGAATTTATTAACTATACTCCTAGCATTGGTGTACATGCAAGTATACGTGCATCTGTTTCTACTCTTAGTTACACACAGTCTATGTATGTGTACATAGACTGTGTGTAACTATAGCCTTTCACAGCCTATGTATTTACTTGTTCTGCTATGACTCCCAGCAGTCTTGGAAAACCCCATTGCCTTGCTTTCCAGGCTGCTGCTCAATGGATTTCAATAGAAGTAGTCCAAGAATCACTTTTTACCTCTGCCAGCGGCTACTGTTAATCTATTAGTCCATGTATCCCCCCAAGCTAGCAGTTTTCCGACCCAACTAACACTGCCTCGATAGCATCAGCAAATATTCTTGCACCCTTTCTATTTAAGTGTATCCCATCCGTGTAGAAGCAGTCTCGCCTGTTAACAAGCATAGACCAGGCTGAAAAAAATTCTACCCCTTGAGCCTTGCACAATTTGGCCCTCTCCAGGGCTGAATTGATCGACAAGGCTCTCATCATATACTCTCTCCAGTCAGGTCTGGACAGAATTGCAGACACTTTCAAATTCAACCCTAACTCACGGCTTTTTTTCAGCATTGACTTGTACTTGTTAAGTAATTCCGCCGGTATCCTACTCTTAATATCATTAGTGCCAACATGTACAACAATATCACCCTTTGTGCCCTTAAAAGATGATATCTGCTCTACAATGTCATCAACCTTTGACCCTGGCAGACATACCCTGGTCCTGTCCCATCTATCCTTTTTGCACAGTATGTTCCCCGTTTCCCTGACAATAGAGTCACCTACAACAATTAGTTCCTTTGGGACAAGGGAGCGCATTCTGCCTTGGGGTTTGCCGCTGTGTTGCTTGATGTTCAAGTGCAAGCTCTGGCATTGACGTGGGCAGCTGAGAGCTTGATAGGCCCCTCAATTTATATCTTTCGAGGGCATTCACCATTGGTGGAGATCTCACAAGAATGCAGCTATCACATTATAGCAGAAATGACTATATTTATTTGATGTGTTAATTTATTATTCTAGCTATAATATATTATGCTATACTAAAGGATACATTTGCCAATAAAAAATATCAATTTTGCTCAGTCTTTAACTTCTACTGCTCACATGGTAAGAATGCACTCATGTTCTTTGCTTAAAAAAGTTAGTGGGCATATTGTAATAGATTTTATGTTCAAGTAAATTATGGTTTCATTTTTTATTTATTTATTTTTTGTTATACTTTTGTTTTTGTTTTCAGGTGAGAGAGGAATGGAGAGATGGCAAATTTGAAATTCAGGCTGATGATGAAGACATTCATTCAGCAAATGAAAGAAGACTAAAAGTATGCTTAATTTCATCATATTGCATATAGTCTATAAGTTTAAGTATATTGTAATTGTAATTTTTATGATATATTTGGTCTAGGTAATGAATACTTAAAACGTAGATGGAACTTTAGTGAATACAGCAGAATATATCTATATTTTGAGAACTAATGCTCACACTGCATTCTATTTTTCTGTCTCTACTGCTGGGGATCAATATTGTCCCTCCTATGACAGTGACAGAGCTTAGGCTCTTTAGATATGAATTACTAAACAACAGTTATCCATGAGTAACTGATATATCTTTTAATAAAATAACATCATCCAGTAGGTGAATTTATCATTCATTTAAAAACTCAAAGGCACTTTTTTCACTAGTTTCAGAACTGTTTGCTTCCATCATCTGACAACAAGAAAAACTTCCAGTTGAAAATGTAATTTTCATTATGTGATAATCCCTATTAATTAAGCAGCTTAGGCTGAAATTCATTAATCAAGTAAAGAAGCATGCCACAAGGTCACTAATTGAGGCTATCTATTGTCTGATAATGGAACCAAGTCATTCCAAAACTGGTCACAGCAGTGCTTTTGAGTTTTCAGTAAATAATAGTTTCACCTACTGGGTGATGTTATTCAATTAAAAATTATATTAGTTATTTTTGGTTGAACTTGTGGATTTCTAAAGAGCTTAAGCCCAAGCTCTTCACTGTCACAGGAGGGGCAGAATTATCCCATGGTAGTATAGACAGAAAAAGAGTATTCAGTGACAGCATTATTTTTCAAACTGTGTCAGTTCCTGTACTGAAATAGTACCCCACTTCTGTATCTATTAATATCTATATTTATTTATTTATTTATAACATCTATATATAGACTTTAAAAAACAACCAAGCATTTCTATTCTTATTCAGTTTCGTTCAGAAATGTGAGGTAAAAAAGTAATTTGCTGTGGGTTGAGTATTTGATACTCTAAGTCAGGATTTATCAACTTTTCCCAGCTATTGAGATAGATTCAAATTGGTGCTGCAGCTTGGATGCTGTGTACACTTTGGTCTGGAGTTTCTGTTGCAAGCATAAAATTTTAAAAATCAGTAAAGTATACTTGGTGACTTTGTGTAGGGGAACTAGCTTCTGTTAATTTGCAAACATAGTTTTGTGCTGGGTGATTTTAAAATGCATTTGAGGGAATTCATTTTAAAATTTAATCAGAACACGAACATGCCTATCTGTCTTTTTAGTAATTTTTTTTTGGTATTGGTTTGTTGGAATGATCAAATGAAATTGCCTTATGGTTAGGCTGACCAGGGTCTGGCCCAAAATCCTGATGGCCAGAATCCTGACAGCCCAGAGTCCCAACAGTATTTACTATATTGTAAAAAAAATATGAATATAATTCTATATATTTATTAGTTTTTTTAGTAAGTAAAAACTTACCTTATTAGATTAATTTTGTGTAGAAAAATATAAAAAATAACAAAAATTTTAATGACAAATACTTCTCTCAATTTGAAGATCGCGTTTTCTGTTACAGACACAAACAGTTTTAAAATACAATCAGCAAATAAAAAAGACCTAATTAATTTTACTTTATTATATTGCATTTAATTGGTGATTCAATTTTGAATTTTGGTATTTGGATAGGGTGTTTGAGTAATAATTATGGGTATAGCATTGAAATGCTAAAGATAAAAAACTTGAAATAAGAACTTTCAGAATATGAAAATTTAGAGTAATAAATTTTGGCAGCTGCTTAACATTTGTCATAAATATCATTAGCATAATTAAAACTGTAATTATACAGGTATTTGTTATTAGCTGTACTTTCACAAATTTCTTTGACAAGTATATTAGGTACGACCATGGGCTCTGGCAGGATATTTTGAAAGGGGTAACCGTAACAGGAAAAAATATCCCATTTTCTTATTATTATTATAATACTTAAGATTATTTAAGTATTATTATTAAGATTATTATAATACGTAGACATTAGATTATAATTTATATGATTTTTTGCAAATTTTAATCTGTGATTTTGATATCATTAAACTGTGATTATTGTCAGTAATGTGGTTTTTGTGAACTGATTGTATACCATTAGTTATTAGACATATTAAGAAATATTACTGTTTCCATCATACAAGTATGATTCCAACAATACAAGTGTGTTAGTATATAGGTGTGTGCTGTTTATTCATTAATATGACAAAAATTAACATTATCATATACTGATTGCATAACTGCAATGTACATGTTCCATGTGTGCTCAAATAAAATTTTAATGTGTTTAGTGGTTGCTTTGATTACATGAAAAACATTTTTTATTGCAAAAACAGTTTCTGAGATATAGACTAACTTTTTTTTTTTTAAATACAATCGGTATGACGGGATTTCAGCTGTAGGGATTTTAGCTGTCGGGATTTTGGGCGGCACTAGGCTGACCATATGTCCCATTTTTAATGGGAGAGTGCTGTTTTTTTGCTATGTCCCGGCCGTCCCGTAATTTTAGTAAAAATATCAATACGTTAATTAATGACTCTTTTGTAACAAAGTCTCTCTGTCTCGTAGACACTCTGTTTCTGCTACTTCTCTATAGATACTTCCACGGGCACTGTTCTTCTGAATTGGCTTCTATAATTCCTGCCTCTTTTCCAAAGCAGTTTGAACACGTGTTACAACCAGTCAACATCCTTTTACTGTCCAACTTCAAATTCACAGAACTACATTTTCTTCTTCCTCATTTATTCATTCAACTTTCATTTTCTAGAACAACCATCCTCCATACGTATTTCCTAAAAATTACAATCTACAGAAGTTCAAATATAATGTCAAGAAAAATCTTCTTTCATCTTTTCAACCTTCAACCCATGCACGGTACTAAGTACTGTAGGTTCTAATACCTCTCGTATTTGGGATTTTCAAAATTAAAAGAAAAAACTTTCAACTAGTTACCAAGCTCTGTAGTTCACATATTTGAAGTCTTTCTAGTCTCACTTTTCAAGAAGTTCAGTTTTTTTTTTTTTTTTTTAAATGTATGGTCTCCGTACTCAGTATTCCAAGTGTGGTCTCACACTTGCCTCACTGGGATTATCTCTTCTCTGCCTCTGCAAGCAAATGTTCAGTAAATCATAGATAGAACCATGTGCTCTTCTCTGCTGTTTCCCTACCCTTCATGGAGAATTTCATATCTGTTTGTATTGTAACCCCTAAATACCGTTATTTCCCCACTATTTTTAATTCAGTTCCTCCAACGATGTCAGTTATCTTTCAGGTGTTATTTTCTGGTGTTAGACTTTGCATTTTGCAACACAGAAACATAATTACCACTTGCTTATACAGTAACCTTTTATGTGGAACTGAGTCAAATGCTTTACTAAAATCCAAATAAACAATGTCAAAATTATTTCCTACATACAACTCAAGAATGACTGTCAAAATACCTATTCACATTAGATAAACAAGTTTTTCCCTTTTTCATCTGCATGCTGTATTTCCTTTAGACTGCTATTGCTACATGTATGCTCTTGTATTCTTCCTACCACTGAAGTTAGACTGATGGTCTTTGTTTACCCACTTTGCCCTTAGCCTCACTTTGGCTTTATGAATTAGCAAAAAGAATTCTGTACTAGGTATATAATGTGCCCTGCCACTAGCATATTTAATGTGTTTTACATGTAAGAGTCATTGGCAGGTGTTAAAAATGTTTTAATTTTCAGATATTAATAAAATTCATGGATAATAATATAACAATGTTTTTATTTTATTAATAATAATTACATATCGGTTACTGAAAGTATTGCTCTATGATGACTAAAGTAGGATTTATAATTTTTACATTGAAGAGATTGTAGTTAGTTCATAACTAAATACACCATCTATAAGTTGTCCCATTATGTGTAGTATTTATTGAAAGATAAATGTCCAAGTTGAAGAATGTTTTCATAAATGTGCAGAACTCTTTTCCGGCCTCAAAGCTGAATTGTAAATAAAAATGTTACATTGGCCTCAAAGCTGAATTGTAAATAAAAATGTTACATTCAATCTGAAAACACCAGGTGACTTGAAACCAGATGCGTTTTTCAATTAATGCATTTCCCAGTTTCTAAAAGTTTTTTTGTATCTTAAAACCTTATTATTTCTGTTTGTAAATTCCTTAGCTTTCCAGCGATATGCTGTACGTCTACATTATCCCATTTACTACATGAGAAAATTTCCTTGATCACATGTTAATATTTTCCACTATCCTGGAAAAATTACTGCAATTTTCGGAGGTTTGAAAGTTTTTCCTTTAGTATTGAGCCAAAATGAAGCTCCATGCAAAATTTCATTAAATTTGGTCCAGTAGTAGATAAATTATTGTTGCCATCATACAAGTATGATTCCAACAATACAAGTTACAATAATTCGCTTCTAGCAGAAACTGAAGATGACATCACTTCTGTAATGCTTTTCACATAACGGTTTTTTGTTTTTCACATAACGATTTACCCCCCCCCCCCAAAGTGGCCCACTCAACACTTACAAAATTTTTGGAATAACGCCAGTAAAAACGTTTTTAATGTCAATACATTGGCACTTTTCCGTTAATAGGATTTTTTTCAGAGTTCAATGATGCACTGGTAATTAATCTAAATGGTTTTATTCTCTCTCTCTCTCTCTCTCTCTCTCACACATGCTGCCTCCCTCAAAATTATTGGGTAAATACCCATTCAATTTGACTTTCCCACATCCATTACATAAGGGTCTGATCTGATCTGATGAATTTGATTCATTTTTTCTTTTCTTTGTATTGACATATGAGAAAAGCTCATTGTCTCCATTCCTTGCTTGCTTAGATAAGGATTTCTCATAATCATCTTTGTCAGCCTAAGCCTTTGTTTGGAGCTATGAGGCCAGCTTATAGTTGTAGGCTTAAGTACTTTTCATACCATTGTAGCTCTTCTATGCCATGTTTTTCTGCTTTATTACACTGGCCAGATCCTTATTGATCCATTTTTATAATCTCCTATTGCTATATTTTCTTTTTGGTGTATATGCATTTGTGGCTTCTCTGACTACTGCTTTAAAGGTATTATTCTCCTATATTTCCTTTACTCTCCTATATTCTCCTCTCTCTCTCTCTCTCTCTCTCTCTCTCACACACACACACACACACACACACACACACACACACACACACACACACACACACACACACACACACACACATCAAACTTAAACTTAGAACTCCATCATCGCTTCCTGCTAAGGGTTCTGTATACTGTCCACCCTATACTTAATTGTTATCTGGTTAATGGATGTTGATCATGTCTAGGATATGCTTGTTCTTAGTATTTTATCTAGTATCTACTGATATAAGTAACAATTATTCAGTACATACATTGTGAAAGATTATTTATCATCACTATAATTATTGCAAACATTACCAATTTGCTGGTCTTGATTCAAGGTATGAAACGTCTAATACAAATGCCTATTACATGTTGATGGTATTATGAAAGAGTCTATAGATTTTAAATGAAATAGGTGTACTGTACAGTACATACTTCCTGGTGGTCTAACTGTTAAATTTTTTTTATTTATTAATAACGACTCTGAAATACTGCTAAAAAATTTCCATTAGTCTACTGAAATTAAGTAATCCATTTATTCTAACGTGAAATTAAATAATCCATTTATTATAACTATAAAGTACTACTTATTATTGATTTGTAGGAATTAATAGGGAATGCAGTTGGTGGCAAGCTTCACACGGGACGAAGTCGGAATGATCAAGTTAGTATTCCTGTAATTCAGTCACAAAAATGATTTAGTATTAGTATTAGATCTATGGTGCAAAGAAACCTTAGGCTTTTGCTGCACTAGCAAAATAAAATAAAAAATAATAATAAAAATGGAAAAAAAAATCTTATGTTTCACTCCTCATGTAGTTACTGATCCAGCTAAACTTTGAATTTTCTTAAGCTGTCAGCTTCAATAAAGAATAGTAAATATGCATATTAAGAATTTCTAGTTTGTTCTGATAAGTTGACCTTGGCACTGTACTACAAGTAATGGAATTTCTCATAGAGATACAATTGCCATATATTTCTAATGTTTGTCTATCATGCTGATTACTGTTTCAATGACAGCATGTTTCTGTGGGATTAAAGCTTGGTTTGGTTACTGAGTTGTTGGATGTTACGTTAATGAGGTGCCTGACGAGTTTGTTGACATTAGACTTGAACTTCTGTAGACTGTAATTTTCAGGAAATGTGTATGAAGGAAGGTTGTTCCAGAAAATGGCAGTTGAATGAATAAACAAGGAAGATGGAAAGTTGGTTTTGTGAGTTTGAAGTCGGACAGTAAATGGATGTTGACTGGTGCTGGCACGTGTTCGACTGTTTTGAAAGAGAGAGAGAGAGAGAGTGGGAATTATAGAAGCCAATTCAGAAGAACAGTGTCCATGGAAAGTGCCCTGTAGAAAAGGCATGCAGCAGAAACAGAACGTTTATGAGACAGAGAGTGGAAAGACTATTAGAGAGGAGTCATTAATTAAACTAACTGCCCTCTTCTAAATGGAATCTAGAATCCTGAGAGAGGTTTTGGGGGCACCGCTCCAGATGTGGGAACAATATTCCATGGTAGGGCGGATTTGTGATTTGTACAGAGTGAACAGCTGTTTGGAAGAAAAGTAATGAGAAAACCAAGAGAAAGTAACGAAGTTTTTTAGATGCAGAGGAAGCAATATTTGTAATGTGCTTGTGCCAAGAGAGAGAGAGATTAGAAGTCAGGGTAATCCCCAAAAGAGATATATCAACTTGCCTAGAAATCGGAGTGTCACCAAAGATAAGCATAGGAGCAGAAGAATCCTTTTTGTGAGATATAAGACAAGACTGAGTTTTAGAAGGATTGAAATCAACTAAGCCCCACTGGAGAATTGCCTGGAGATTGGCATGTAAGGAATTGGTAGCAGATATTTCAGAAGGTGAAGTTGATTGAGTAGGGCAAGGTTTCTCAAAATGGAAAGTGGAATGCAATGTGCTATCATCAGCAAAACTTTGGATAGGATTTCCAGTCAATGGAAGAATGTCTTTAATATACAAGAGGAAAAGAGTGGGGGAAAGAACTGAACCTTGGGGGACACCAGCATTAGTGAAGAACTTAGAAGACAGAGAGCCATCTACCATCACCCTCAGTGAGTGATCAGAGAGAAAACTGGATAACCAATTACAAAAAGAAGTTGGCAAACCATAAGATGGAAGCTTGTTTAGAAGACCTTTATGCCAAACATGATCAAAAGCCTTTGAGATGTCAAGAGCAACTGCTTGTGTTTCACCAAACTTTTCCATTGAATTAGTCCATAAATGGGTAACATTAGCCAGAATATCGCCAGTGGATCGAAACTGACAGAATCCATACTGGTGATCGTTGATCAGATGGAAAGTTTCTAGGTAGTTTAAGAGTTGGCCATTAATTGATTTCTCCATTACTTTAAAAAGAGTAGAAGTAATTGTAATGGGATGATAATTGGGTGGGAGGGACCTGTCACCCTTTTTTGGAACTGGCTGGATTTGTGCAAATTTCCAAGCAGAAGGAAAAACACCTTTGGAATAAGAAAGTGAAAAAAATGATATATCTCTCTTAGGGATTACCCTGACTTTTAATCTCTCTTGGCATAAGCACATTACAAATATTGCTTCCTCTGCATCTAAAAATCTTAGTTTTCTCTTTTGCTCTTGCCGTTACTTTTCTTCCAAACAGCTTTTCACTCTGTACAAATCGCAAATCCACCCTACCATGGAATATTGTTCTCACATCTGGGGCGGTGTCCCCCCAAAACCTCTCTCAGGCTTCTAGATTCCATTCAGAAGAGGGCAGTTAGGTTAATTAATGACTCATCTCTAACAGAGTCTCTCCACTCTGTCTCATAGATGTTCTGTTTCTGCTGCATGCCTTTTCTACAGATACTTCCATGGGCGCTGTTCTTCTGAATTATCTTCTATAATTCCCACTCTGTTTTTCAAAACAGTCCAAACACATGCCACCACCAGCCAACATCCATTTACTGTCCAACTTCAAACTCACAGAACCAACTTTCCATCTTCCTCGTTTATTCATTCAACTGCTGTTTTCTGGAACAACCTTCCTTCGGCGAAGGTAAAGAAAGCCAACATGAGAATGACGAGAAAAGTTGGATAACTTACGCAGAATATTAGTTTCCCGATACGGCATTCTAGCGCTTCTCGCTCGGTAAACAGATGGTAGGTGTTATCAGTTTGTAGCAAAGTCGAGAATGATATATTGATTGACAGGTAGGCAAACGATGTGCTGATTGGTGTGCGAACATAACACACAATAACATTGGTTTAGTATCACTTTAGTAGCACTCAGAAGCACTACTGGTAACTTGCGCGCTAATGAACGCTTTCCATAATGGTGAAAAAAGGTCAGGTTACCTCCACTTGAATCCCATGGGAGCTTGACTCCCTCCCGAAGTGAAGGGGCTAACCTAACCTTTTTTCTTTAGAATCACAGTCATATTTAGAAATACATACATAAAAAAATAAATTTTTTTATGTATGTCAAAATACAGTCATAAAAAAATAAATTTTTTTATGACTGTATTTTTAGTTTCTTGTTCAGTAATATTCCCTAATGGTGAAAAAGGTTAGGTTACACTTGGATCTCATGGGAGCTTGAACCCCCTCCTGAAATGGAGGGGGTAACATAACCTTTTTTTTTTTAAAAATCATTGGTTTATATAAATTGTTTATTAACAAAATATTAATTTTTTATTACTGTACCTTTATTTTTAAGGTCAGGTTATGAAATATAACGAAAAATAAAGAAACCTTTTCCTTTTTTTGTAACCAAACCTAAATCAACAGTATAGTAAAAACACTCATGAACTCCAAAAATCTGCTTTTAATAATGAGAAAAAAACATAATGAAGAACATAAAAATGAACAAAGCTAAACTTTTATTAATTCAGTTTTCATCAAAAAATCAACCAACATTTTATTTTCCTTACAAATTTCTTCCATTTTTAAAAGATTCATCGCTACTATTATCTGTTTACTGTTCATCACAAAACTATTATGCACCGTTCTTTACTCATAAATACACATTATAATGCCAACCAATGACTACACAGTAGCTTGTCGTCTGTCGTACCCACCACCACCACCAATCATTTCATTGTTTGCCACACCTACTTGTCAATAAATATATCCTTCTCGATTTCGGCTCCAGACCGATAACACCTACCTTCTGTTTACCGAGCGAGCAGTGCTAGAGTCTGATGTCGGGACACTAATTTTCTGCATAAGTTATCCAATGTTTCTCATCTTTCTCGTGTTGGCTTTCTTTACCTTAGCGCTTCCTTCTTATGTCTTTCCTGAAAATCACAGTCTACAGAAGTTCAAGTCTTGAACTTCTTGTGTTTTATTGATTAAAACACAACACATTTTTTGTGTTGTGTTTTAATCAATATATTAGTTTTTAATCAATTTTTTAATCAATACATACAATTTCCAATATATAAAAATCACCTTTTAGACAGATAAATAGCTTAGTTATATAGTGAAAGTTTAATTAGTTATATAGCCAAAGAGATCTTGGAACGAATTACCAAAAAAAAATGTTATTGGGTTCACATTATGATATTTTCACAATACAATGGTGTCTCGGGAGCAGATTAATATCATAAAGCTGGTGTCCACTGTATATACACACTATTCACATGGAATGACAAAAGGATGAAAACAAGCTTGGAAAAAAGCTCTGAAACACTTTTAAACTTCCTTCCAATGTGTATTAGCATTAGTGGAGGCATATGTTGCAAGAAAACAAGCTTCTGCAGCATCAGTCAAAAAAAAAAACAACCCACCCATTTCACCCCTCCATCTGTTCCAAATTGCCTGACCAGCTCAGCCTTAAATTTATTTAGGCTATAAACTTCCACAATAAAAGATGGCAGTCTGTTCCACCACTCAACCACCCACGGGCTAAAGGCAAACTTCCACACATCCATTTACAACTGTCTTTCCTCAGTTTGAATCTATGCCCCCTCAGGTTCTTAATCTGAGCAAGACGAAAAATCTGATGAGCATTCTGCTTGCTCAACCCATTCAAGGCCTTATACACCTCAATCAGGTCCTTATTCTCCAGGTGTTGCAATGTGCAGAACTTAAGCCTTTCTTGGTAAGAGTGCCTCTTTGTTCCCTTCACCCACCTTGTTGCCCTTCTTTGTACTTGTTCTAGCAACTCTACATGTTTCCTAAAATGAGGCCTCCAGACCTGTACACAGTACTCTAGGTGTGGCCTGACTATTGCCTTGAACAACTGGATAATCACCTCCCTGTCCCTGCTAGCAAAAATCCTATATATATCATTGACAAGACTCCGTGACCTGCAATGGCAGCATGTTTGCACTGCTCAGCAAACTTTATATTTGACTGCACAATTCCCCCAGATCTCTTTCACTTTCCACTTCCCTCAGTATAGTACCACACAGTTGTAAGTTTCTCTTGGGTTATTGCTATCCATATGCAGTACTTTGCATTTGTCAATGTTTAACTTCAGTTGCGACTTCTCAGCACGTTTGCCCAATAGAGTAGCATACTGTCTTTACTTTCGTTAACAACCCTGCCAACCTTTGTATCATCTGCAAACTTGGACATTAATCCTGATATATCTTCATCAGCATCATTAATGAATGAACAAAATAACAATGGGCCCAACACTGAACCCTGGGGGACTCCACTAATAACATTTGTCCACGAAGGGCAGTGTCCATTGATTACCACTCTCTGTAGTCTCCCACTCAATCATCCCTTTATCCATTGTAGCAACTTACCCTTAATGCCATACCTCTGCAATTTGTACAGCAGTCTTCCATGTGCAACAATATCAAAAGCTTTCCTGAAATCCAAGTATATAATATAAAATTTATTTTTGACATTCAGTTCCTTTGTCACCACATCATAGTATCAATCAAATTTGTCAGACAAGACTTCTCTTTAACAAACCCATGCTGTGTCTTAACTATTACTGCAGTCTTGTCTAGGTGATCCTGCATCGCTTCCATAACCAGTGACTCCATTACTCGTGTCCTCCTTGATCCCCCTTTGTGAATTGGGGACACATTTGCACATCTCCGGTCGATGGGGACCAAGGAAGATTTCATAATTATGGCTAAGGGTTTGCTTACTTCCTTTGCTGCCTCCTTTAATATAACTGGATAGATCCCATCCACCCCAGGTGCCTTCCTTATATTTAACTTCAACAATTTCTCCTCCACTTTGCTCTCAATTATTACAAAATCACTTATTTCCCTGTTAGAGTTTGATAAACTTCTGGCATTCTCCGCATTGAATAACTCCTCATGTAGATACAAAATACTTATTCAGTTTATCAGCTACCTGAGCATGATTATCAATAGTCAACCCATCTATGTTAAGTGGTCCAATCTGATTCATCCCTTTCCTTCTAGAGTTTATATAAGTAAAGGACTCTTTGTTGTGACTTGATTACAGACAAGCTTTCATCTGCCGTAGGCCTGTGTGCCATCTGATAATTTATATGCGTCCCATACATTTTTCTTTTCTGCTACAAGCCTCATTAATTCATCTGACATCCATTTAGGCCTGAACCTTGAACAATATTTCTTAGTTGGAATGAAAAGCCTAGTAGTCTCCAAGATTAAGTCCCTGAAGGCTTCCCATTTAGAATTCAACGTTGGTAACATCATCATCAGTTGATCCCACTGTACAGAATTTAAAAACTGTCTGAAACCCCTGTAGTCACCTTTACGGAAGCAAAAGCCCTTCCCTTTAGCCTTGATGATAGTTACATCTTTAAATAATTCCCATATCAGTACATTGTGATCGCTGTCACCCAGTGTTTCCTTTATCTGCAAATTCTTAAGGCATGAATAATCACCTCTGCTAATCAGATCAAGAGTATTACTTCTTCTGGTTGCCTCTCGAACATGCTGCTGTAGAAAACAGTCATCCAATAAATCCACAAAAGTCTTGTTACTGTACGAGTGACCAATTCACAAGTTCCAGTCAGTATCTGGAAAGTTAAAATCCCCCATAATAAGACATTCTGATTTACTGGCCCACTCTATTTCTCTGCACATTTGCTCATTATACTCATCAGATTCATTAGACCTATAACACACACCTACTCTCATTTTTCCTTTCCCAGTGCTTATGCCACACCAAACAGACTCAACATTGCATTGTACACCAACATCAATTGGATGCACTTAGATTTTATGTGTTTCTTAACTAACAGTATAACCCCTCCTCCCTTCCTGTCCTGACTGTCCTCTCTGTACACATTGTACTCCCCAAATTCCAATTCTGCACTCCTTATATCTGTGTGATACCACATCTCTGATATCACAACAATATCTGCCTTTGATGTCTTGACTAGCACTTCAAGCTCATTAAATTTAATAACTATACTCCTAGCATTGGTGTTCATGCAAGTATACATGCACCTGTTTCTACTCTTAGTTACCCTAACACAGCCCATGTATTTATTTGTTCCCCTATGACTCCCAACAGTCCTGGAAATCTCCATTGCTGCTCATTCCAATAGAAGCAGTGCAAGAATCATTTTTGCCTCTGCCTGCGGCCACTGTTAAACTTTTAGTCTGTGTATTCCCCAAGTTAGCAGTTTTCCAACCCGCCTAACACTACCTTGATAGCATCAGCAAATATTCTTGCACCCTTTCTATTTAAGTGTACCCCATCCATGTAGAAGCAGTCTCTCCTGTCAACAAGCACAGACCAGGCTGAAAAAAATTCTTCCCCCTGGACCTTGCACAATCTCTCCAGGGCCGAATCATATACTTCTCATAATATACTCCCTCCTATCGTGTCTGGGCAGAATTGCAGACACTTTCACATTCAACCCTAACTCGCGACTTTTTTTCAACATTGATCTGTACTTGTTGAGTAAATCTGCAGATCTCTTACTCTTAATGTTGTTAGTTCCAACGTGTACAACAATATCACCTTTTGTGCCCTTAAAAGACGATATCTGTTCTACGTCATCAACTTTTGCTCCTGGCAGACATACCCTGGTATTGTTTCACCCATCCTTCTTGCATAGTATATTCTCCGTCTGTCTGACAATAGAGATACCAACATTAATTAGTTCCTTTGGGACCAGTGCATTCTGCCTTGGAGATTGCCTCTGTGTTGCCTGATGCACAGGAATTAGCTCTGCCATTGAGCTGGGTAGCTGAGAGCTTGATGGGCCCCCCCTCATATTAATTTCTTCAAGGGCATTGACTCTACATCTCAATCTCTCATAGACGCTCATCAGACTGCTGAGTTGGTGCCTTTCTTCTTCTTCCTTCCAATTTCTACCTTTCATCATTTCTGCTGCTTTCTGCAGTGTTATTTTCATTCTCCTTTATTAGCATGTTTATATGATTATTTTTTTCTAATACAGGTAAAAATATATTTTTAAGTAGAAAAGATGCTATTAAAGATTTTACCATATTCTTGTATTTTATTCATATTTGCTTTTCAGGTGGCAACAGATGTCAGACTCTGGCTGATGGAAGAAGTCAACTCTCTGAAATACCTTTTAACAGACATGATAAATGTTTGTTGTCAACGTGCAGAAAGGTTTCACCAAAATTATATAATATTAATTACATATTAAATAATTATGACTGATAAAAGTTTCATCATGGTGGTTAACAGAAATATTAATTATACTGAATATGAAGTTCCTAAAGTCCTAGTTGTTTACATAACAAACTATTAGATGCAAAATATAGTGAGTCAGACCATAAGGTTACATGGTCTGACTCACTTAATGTTAAGTTTCAGAAATGCATATAGAGAAATTCCACCAAACCTGAAATTTTTCAGAATGCAGTTAGTAGATAACCTCAACTAATGGGAAATGCTGTTAAATGTATAAAAATAAAATCAATTATTACTCTAATTTCTGTGATATAAGAGAATTATTTAACATTATACTAGGAAATAAGTCCTTAAACTCAAATTTTATCTGGCTAATCCAATTTTATTGTTTATAGACTTTGTATTCAGTATATTTCAAAATTCTGTAAATGTTGTACATGCAACATATTTCTTTCTAGAGAATTTTAGTTTGTTTATAGGATGGCCTTCCATATAGTGAACTTATATATATGAAAGCACATATAAATTTCTTTATTGGATAATGATCTTTCTGCTGATTAGGATAGGAAAATGCAGAATGTGATTATTAAAGAGCATATCTTTAAAACTTTGGTCCACTTAATAGATGGTTGACTATTGATGTTCATGCTCAGGTAGCTGATAAACTGGATGAGTATTTTGCATATACATTCACATATGAGGAGTTATTCAAGGAGGGGAATGCCAGAAGTTTATCAAACTCTAACAGGGAGCTAAGTGATTTTGCAGTAACTGAGAGAAAAGTGGAGGAGAAATTGTTGAAGTTAAACATAAGGAAGGCACCTGGGGTGGATGGGATCTATCCAGTTATATTAAAGGAGACAGCAAAGGAAGTATGCAAACCCTTAGCCATAATTATGAAATCTTCCTTGGACTCAGAAGAGGTCCCCATGGACTGGAGATGTGCAAATGTGTCCCCAATTCACAAAGGAGGACACAAGTAATTACAGATCTGTTAGCCTAATTTCTGTTCCCTGGAAAATAATGGAGTCACTGGTTAAGAAAGCGATTCAGGATCATCTAGACAAGACTGAAGTTATAGTTCAGAGACACAGCATGTGTTTGTTAAGGAGAAGTCTTGTCTGACAAATTTGATTGGATACTGTGATGTGGTCACAAAGGATTTGGATGCAAAGAACAATTTTGATATCATATACTTGGATTTTAGGAAAGCTTTTGATACTGTGGCACATGGGAGACTACTGTACGAATTGGAGCAATATGGCATTAGGGGCAGGTTGCTACAATGGATAAAAGTATGTATGAGTGGGAGAAGACAGATAGTGGCTATCAATGGACACTGCTCTTCATGGACTAATTTTATTAGTGGAGTCCCCCAGGGATCTGTGTTGGGCCCATTGTTGTTTTCGGTATTTATCAATGATATTGATGGTGTATCAGGTTAAGTTTGCAGATGATACGAAGGTTGGCAGGGTTGTTAATGACCCTAATAATAGTATTCTACTGCAACAGGATCTGGAAAAGTTTAGCAGATGGGCTGAGAGGTGGCAACTGAAATTTAACATTGACAAATGGCAAGTAGTGCATATGGGTAGCAGTAACCCCAGAGTAATGTATCAACTGGGTGGTATTACACTCAGGGTAGTGGAGAATGAAAAGGACCTGGGGATAATTGTGCAGTCAGATATGAAGTTTTCTGAGCAGTGCAAAAAGGTTGCAAGAGTAGCTCATGGAGTACCAGTGCTATGCTAAAGCATAAGCAGCAGGAACTGGCAGAACAGAGAATGCTCTAATTTGCAAAACAGACTTATCGTAAATTTAGCTTGAACATTACCTTTCCTTGATTAGAAATAGTCAAACCTGATAGACCTTATCACTATAGTCTTGTGTCACAAGAGAATTTAAAGTAAACACTTTAAAATAATATTTATAAACACGCATGGGCACCTATAAAGCAGTCACAATTGGGTTAGAAGAAAATTTGTGACCTCTATAAATCAATCTATGTAAAAATTGTAGGCAAAGTTAAAACACATTTTGGCATTGCTTTTCTGCTATGCCCTTGTTGGATCAACTTACCTGTTCATTAATCACATAAAGTTAATACATAACTTTATTAGCTGATACATTCTTTGCTGAAGCACCTGGAAGTCAATCAAGATGGATGTATACTTGTCTTGCATAATGTTAGGAAACTTTGCTTGCAAGAAATCATGTTACTCCCATTTCAAGCATTTAGCATCAAGAATGCAATTACTGTGCTGGAAAATTTTGACTATTGCTTGAAGGAGAGAATCTGCATGTATAAATAAAATGCAGTAACTTAAAGAAATCTGAAGCCTTTTGTATCATGCATTAGGATAAGGGTTTGCTAGCTGTATATTTGTGTTGCTGTAATGGGGTTTGAGATTTAGCTAAAATAAATTATTGTTTTTGCACTTCTTGGTCAGGTTTATTTTTTGACATGCCAAACAAGGAGCAGCTATGATGGAAATGAAAAATGCAGATGCTGTGCAGGCAAATTTTGGTTAGTCTTTACAATATGGTACTCCTTCCGATTGATCATTGCAAGTAGCAGTGATTGACATGCCCTCCCACCACTGTTTTAAAATCAGAAAATGAGTTCCCGATTTTAAAAGAGTGGTGGGAGGGTGATAAACACCTAACTGAGACTTACCATAGCGGACTAGGCATGTCAATCACTGCTACTTGCAATGATCAATCGGAAGGGGGTACCAGATTGTAAAGACTAACCCAAATTTTAGAGGGGGGCTTAGAGGGGAACAGGTATCCTGTGTGTTATCAGACACTCAGCCTAAAACACTGATGGATCCAATATCTCTCTATTACAGAAGATTTAGGAGAAGTCCGGTTGGCCTGCCTCCCTAAAATCCACTCATGCACACCTTCTCGATGGTAAGCCCTGTTACGTCACTTAGATGGCAACGAACGTGTAGAGTGGTTCTCCTCAAGACGCCTGGTCAGCGTGAAGAGGAAAAGACCAAAAAGACCTCCAGCAATGAGAGCACAACAATACAAATGGCCCTCAGTCCCCAGCAGCTTTCACTCTCCCTCTTACGGCAGCGAGAGGATCAGAGTGGAAGCAGAGGGTGCTAAGAATCTCTGGGTACGACCAGGCTGCCATGCACGGAAATTGAACTTGGCCTGTTATAACGTACGATCACTCATCGGTGAAGACAGGATATTAGAGCTGGAAAAGGAATTAGAAAATGTGAATTGGAATATCATCGGTTTGGCTGAAACAAGAAAAAGAAATGAATCACTTATAAGTTTATCAAGTGGAAATCTGCTGTACACTAATGGAAACAGTGAAAGGAGTGAAGGTGGAGTTGGGTTTCTGGTCCATAAAGATTTTAAAAATAACATTTTGGAATTCAAAAGTACATCACCAAGGGTGTCAAGACTAATACTCAAGATTTCTAAGAGGTACAAGCTAAAGATTATAATGATTTATGCACCAACATCGAGCCATGATGATGAAGAGGTTGAAGAAATGTACACTGAAATTGAGAGTCTTCTAGATGAGCAGAAAACCCACTACACTATTATAATGGGGGACTTCAATGCTAAGGTTGGAAAAAGGCAAAACAGCGCAGAAAGAGGAACTATTGGAAATTTTGGAATTGGTGAAAGAAATAAAAGAGGTGAAAGACTTGTGGAATTTGCAGAATCTCAAGGAATGTCAGTAATGAACACTTTTTTCAAGAAAAGGGTGAACAGAAAGTGGACATGGAAGAGTCCAAATGCATTAACAACTAATGAAATCGACTTCATCCTCACTAACAGAAGATATATTGTGAATGATGTTACCGTCCTGAATAAGGTAAATGTTGGAAGTGATCACAGAATGGTAAGATGTACACTTGATATAGATGTAGAAAAGGAAAGGAAAAAACTGACTCGAGTAAATAATACAAAGGTCTTTGAAATAACAGAGGAGGAGAAAGAGCAGTATGTACTGGAACTTAAGAACAAGTTTGAGCTTCTGCAGACTGCTCAGGACCAAGATATCGACGAGGAATATTACAACTTTCTGAAAGTGATAAAGCCCAAGAAACCTATAGGGAAACAGAAATCCAAAGAAGAAAAAATTAGTCAAGAAACACTTGTCGTGATGAACCAAAGACGACAAATGAAGAGCAAGAAAAACACTGACAGGGAGAAAATTGAGTATACTGAGTTATGCAAAGCCATTAGAAAGAGACTCAGAGAGGACATAAGAAGATTTAACACAAGAAAAGTAGAACAAGCATTAAGGGAAAACAAAGGATTTAAATCAGCAGCCATGAGCAGTAATACAGAAAGACAAATGATACTGAAACTGAAGAATAGCGATGGTGTACTTATAAACAGCAGAGAAGGCATAATTCAAATAGCAGAAGACTACTATAGAGAATTATACAAGGAGCGAGGGAATGATACCAGCAGTGGGGAAGATGGATTGCAAAGTAGCAACACATACGACATACCCGATATTCTTCCTGATGAGGTGGAACATGCATTGAAGAAAATGAAGAAGCGGAAAGCCCCAGGGGAAGATGAAGTTACTGTAGAGTTGTTAAAATTGGGAGGAAGAGACATAACACAAAAACTGGCAAGGCTCTTCACAAAGTGCATTAGAAAAGGTGTGATGCCTAAGCAGTGGAATAATGCAATCATAGTTTTGCTGCATAAGAAAGGAGATAAATCAGAAATTGGAAATTATAGACCAATTAGCTTGTTATCCCATATCTACAAGTTGTTCACAAGGGTCATTACTAACAGATTAGAAAGAATACTTGATGAGAATCAACCGAAAGAGCAAGCCGGCTTTAGGACAGGATTCTCAACTATGGATCACCTTCACGTAATATCACAGCTAATGGAGAAAGCAAATGAATATAAAACACCATTATGCCTGGCATTTGTGGATTATGAAAAGGCATTTGACTCCATACAGCATAAGGCAATGTTTCGGGCACTGGAAAGACAAGGCATAGATACTCCATATATTATGATTTTGAAGAAAATATATGAGAGTGCTACATTCTTTATTAGACTAGACAAAGACAGTAGCAAATTTAAAATCGAGAAAGGAGTTCGACAAGGAGACACAATATCTCCGAAGCTGTTTACTGCTGCCCTTGAGGAAGCTTTCAGAAGATTAGACTGGTCGCAGAAAGGAGTCAATGTGAACGGAGAGTACCTAAACCATTTACGATTTGCAGATGACATTGTGGTCATAAGCCACGATCCCAAAGAATTAGAGGAAAATCTTAATCAGTTATGCACAGTTAGTAAGGATTTTGGACTAAAGATGAATATGGCTAAAACAAAAGTAATGATGAACAAGTATGCCACGGAAAGGGAAATAATGATTGAAGGAGCAGTAATTGAAAAGGTGGAGTCATATACTTATCTGGGACAAGTTATTAGCTGTAATAATGATAAATGGCTGGAAGTCAAGAGAAGAATAAATTTTGGATGCATAGCATTCAGGAAATATAGTCACATCCTGAAGAGCAATATCCCAGTTTGTCTGAAACGTAAAATAATGAATCATTGTATACTCCCCACCATGACTTATGGAAGTGAAACTTGGGCACTCACCAAAAGAATGGAAGAGAAGCTAAGAACTACACAGCGAAGAATGGAATGAATTATATTGGGAATCAGACTGTTAGATAAGAAGAGAAACACATGGATTAGGCAGCAAACTCAAGTAAAGGACATTCTTATCAAAACTAAAGAACTAAAATGGTCTTTGGCAGGACACATAGCTCGAAGACATGATGACAGATGGACTAAGAAAATAACAGAATGGTACCCAAGAGGAGCTAGAAGAAAACCTGGAAGACAAAGGCGGAGATGGATAGATGAAATTCATGAGTTTTTGAGTAGTAAATGGATGGCCAGTGCTCAAAACAGAAGGAACTGGAAAGTTGCTGGAGAGGCCTTCATCCTGCAGTGGATTGAAAATGGCTGATGATGATGAACCCAAATTTTGAGTGAAAGTTTAAGGGGATCTCTGCAAACATGATACCAAGACTTTTATATTTCATTATAAGGGCTGTTGGTCAAAATTTTCCAGTGGAATATCTGCATTTCCTGTTGCTGTTGGAGCTGCTTTTTGATCAAAACTGGGACAGAGAAATTCAGCCAGTACAATTAACTGTCACTTTGGTGAGATAATTACATGGTAGAGAAAAGTAGATTGCCAGTGCATTCTCTCTTTATAACTGCTATCATTTTACTACCACTTCCATTATCATATTGGGAAACTGAAGTGGGATCCATTTTGTTTATTTCAATTTTATGTGAATATAAATCATAATTTTATTATATCTTTTTCACAATTGATAATTGTTTTTTTTTATAATTGATAATTGATTTGTTATTTTATTAGTATTGTTGGTTCATTCACCGGATATTTCTTGTTTTAAATTAGTGAGATAGATGTCTTAATGCCTGGATATACTCATTTACAAAGAGCTCAACCTATACGTTGGAGTCACTGGTTGTTAAGGTAAATAATTTTATTGGTTCTTGATAATTTGAAGTTTTCTCTTACTGAATTATATTTTTATATACTCTTAAAAAGTATTATTTTCGTATGTAGGAGTTAAAGAGCTGTTCTTCCTGGTAGCCTAGGTGAAACACAAACTTTGATAACTGGACAGTACTATGCATTTTTTAATTTTAGACTTAAAAACTTAAGGTTTGCATAGAAATATTTTTTATTTTTTTGAAATCTTGGTCATGATCTTTTTATGGTTTTATCTCTCACATAGAGCCTTCTTTTCCTCTTTCCTAATGAGTTACTAATTTCCCCCTTCCTAATAAAATCACTAGGAAGGGGAAGAAGACCAATTTAAATAAATGGCATTTTCCCTGATGATAAGTATTGTGTATTTAAAGTAAGATATCACTATGTATGTATGTTATTTGGTTTTTAGGAGCATTAGCAACTAAGGCCATATTGCTCCGGGATATGTGGTGGTCATTCCCTGACCTTTCCGCATCCTCCGTACTTAGTGGTGATGGGGTCGAACCCTGGTCTAATCAAGAAGTGTGTGCTACGCACTGCTGCTCCTTCCCACCTGGCTACGGAGGCCCCAAGATATCACTAACCTTGAAAGCTGTTTCAGTGATATTGCTTTGTCATCAGAATATAGGCAGGCAGGTGGACAAACACTAATTGATACTGACTTTAAAAAGGTAGTTGTGACATCATTAGCATTAGCATTAGTAGAGCCATTTGATGCAAGAAAGCAAGCTTATGCAGCATCAGCCAAAAAAAAAAAAAAAAAAACCCACTTCCACTTCACCCCTCTGTTCATTCGAAATACCTGTCCAGCTCAGCCTTAAACTTATTTAGGCTATCAACTTCCATGACAAGGGATGGAAGTCTGTCCCACCAACAAACCACCCGCTGGCTAAAGGCAAATTTCTGCACATCTATGCTACGTCTATCTTTCCTCAATTTGAATTTATGCCCTCTCAGGTTATTATTCTGAGCAAGAGGAAGAATTCCATCAGCATTGAGCATGCTCAAACCATTCAAGGCTTTATACACCTCTATCAGATCACCTCGCTTGTGCCTAGTCTCCAGACACTGTAATTTGCAAAACTTAAGCCTTTCTTCGTAAGAGCACCCCTTTGTTCCATTCACTAATCTTGTTGCCATTCTCTGTACTCGTTCCAGCAGTTCTACATCCTTCTTGAAATGAGGCCTCCAGACCTGTATACAGTATTCTAGATGTGGCCTGACCATTGCCTTATACAAGGGAATAATCACCTCCTTATCACTGCTAGAAAAATTCCTATATATCATTGACAATACACCATGAGCTACTCTTGCAGCCCGTCTACACTGCTCAGAGAACTTCATATCTGCCTGCACAAACACCCCCAGGTCCCTTTCATTCTCTACCACTTTCAGTGTAGTACCATAGAGTTGATACGTTGCTCTGGGATTGCTGTTTCCCATATGTAGTACTTTACATTTGTCAAATGTTAAACTTCATTTGCCACCTCTCAGCCCATCTGCTCAACCTTTCCAGATCCTGTTGCAGCAGCATAGTGTCAGTAGTGTCCTTGACAACCCTGCCAACCTTCGTATCGTCTGCAAACTTGGACATTAAGCTTGATATACCATCATCAATATCATTTATAAATACAGAAAACAATAATGGACCCAATACTGAACCCTGAGGGACTCCACTAATAACATTAGTCCAGGATGAGCAGTGTCCATTGATTACCACTCTCTGTCTTCTCCCCCTCAACCACCCCTTTGTCCATAGCAGCAATTTGCCTCCAATGCCACATTGCTCCAATTTGTGCAGCAGTCTTTCATGTGCAACAGTATCAAAAGCCTTTCTAAGATCCAAGTATATAATATCAGAGTTATTTTCTACATCCAGTTCTTTTGTGACTGCATCATAGTATCCAATCAAATTGGTCAGGCAAGACTTCCCCTTAACAAAACCATGCTATAACTGAAGTCTTGTCTAGATGATCCTGCAGTACTTCTTTAACCAGTGCCTCCATTAGTTTTCCTGGAACAGAAGTTAAACTCACAGGTCTATAATTACTTGTGTCAGCCTTTGATCCTCCTTTGTGAATTGGGGTCACATTTGCACATCTCCAGTCTGTGGGTACCTCCCCTGAGTCCAAGGAAGCTCTTGTAATTATGGCTAAGGGTTTGCTTACTTCCTTTGCTGCCTCCTTTAATATAACTGGATTGATCCCATCCACCCCAGGTGCCTTTCTTGTTTTTATCTTCAACAATTTCTCCTCCACTTTACTCTCAGTTATTACAAGATTCTCTAGCTTACTTCTAGAGTTGAATACACCTCTGGCATTCCCCTCGCTGAATAACTCCTCATGTGTGAATGCCGATGCAAAATATTCAATTAGTTTGTTAGCTACCTGTGCAGGATTATTAACAGTTGACCCATCGATATCAAATGGACCAATCTGATTCATCCCCTTCCTTCTAGAGTTTACATAATAAAGAACTCTTTGCTGTTTTTCTTTGCAACCCATGCCAAAGATTTCTCGTAATCTGCCTTCGCCTGCCTAACCTCGTTTGTAACTTGGTTACAGATCAACGTGTATCTATCATAGGCTTCTGTGTCACGTGTTAATTTGTATGTATCCCATGCATTTTTCTTCTCTGCCATATGTCTCATTAGTTCATCTGACATCCATTTAGGCCTAAACCTTGAACAATATTTCTTAGTTGGTATATAAAGCCTAGTAGCTTCCAAGATAAGTTCTTTGAATGCTTCCCATTTTGAATTTGCTGTTGGTAACATCATCAGTTGGTCCCACTGTATAGAATTTAAATACTGTCTCAGTCCATCGTAGTTGCTTTTACGAAAGCAATAACCCTTCCCTTTATCCCTAATGGTAGTTACCTCTTTGAGTAAATCCCACTTCAGCACACTGTGATCACTGCCACCTAGTGGTTCCTTTTTCTGCAGATTCTTAATTCATGAAGAATCACTAGTGATAATCAAATCAAGAGTATTACTCCCTCTAATTGCCTCCCGAACATGCTGATGTAGAAAACAATCATCCAATAAATCCACAAAAGCCTTGCTAGTGTGTGAGTGACCAGCCTACAAATTCCAGTCAATATCTGGGAAATTAAAATCCCCCATTATAAGACTCTTTGATGTACTGGCCCACTCTATTTCCCTGTACAGTTTCTTATTATACTCATCAGAGTCATTAGGCCTATAGCACACTCCTACTCTCAATTTTGATCTCCCAATGCTTATGTGACACCAAACTGACTCGACACTGCACTGTCCAGTGATGTCGACTGGCTTCACTTCCTTGGTTTTTATGTGTTTCTTAACTAATAGCATAACCCCTCCTCCCTTCCTATCCTGTCTATCCTTTCTGTAGACATTGTACTCCCCAAATTCCAGTTCTGCATCCCTTATATCTGTGTGACACCACGTGTCTTATATCCCAACGATATCTGCCTTTGATGTTTTGAGCAATACCTCAAATTCATCAAATTTATTTACTAAACTCCTAGCATTGGTGTACACGCAAGTATACATGCACCTGTTTCCATTCTTAGCTACCCTAACACAACCCATGTGTTTACTTGTACTGCAATGACTCCCAGCAGTCTCTAAAATATCCTGCATCTTGTTTTTCAGGCTTCTGCTCATTCCAAATAGAACCAGTGCAAGAATCACTTTCACCTCTGCCAGTGGCTACTGTTAATCTATTAGTCTTTGTATCCCCCAAGCTAGCAGTTTTCCGACCCACCTAACTCTGCCTCGATAGCATCAGCAAATATTCTTGCACCCTTTTTATTTAAGTGTATCCCATCCCTGCAGAAGCAGTCTCTCTTGTTAACAATTACAGACCAGGCTGAAAAAAATTCTACCCCTTGAGCCTTGCATAATCTTTCCAGGGCCGTATTGTGGGAATGAGAGATATCCTATGGTAGCATATGTGTAAAATTAAATTCAAATCAAATGAGATATTTCAGTCTAGCATAGGTGAAGTGTAAAATTAGGGAAAATCTTGGCAATACTATTTTTCATTAATCAAGACTTGAAACAATTAACTTTTTCATTACTCTAGACTTAGAGTAAGTCATTGCCTACATTGATTTTTCTTAAATAGATTTAAGGAAAAATACTGATGTCATGGGGCACTTTTATGATAGCCACTGACTTTTTCATAGGAAAAATAGTAATTGTGTGCAGTCATGTGCATCATTAAAGGAAATCCTGCTTATTATACTAATTTAGTAACAAGCAGACAAGTTTTTTGTTAAAAATTCTTATCAACTGAATCACATCCATTCAGTTTATAAGAGATCACTAATATGGGTGCTTATCCACCCACATCATTGGGTTGATAGACACCTTAGTGTAGGGACTAATAATGTTATGACTTGATTCAACAATATGAGAGATGCCAAAAGGTATGAGAAGTTAAAAATTGCATGGAATAATATTCATTGCATAATAAATAATTTTTTTGTCAATACTGTTGCATAGTGATATGTTATTTGTGAGGTTTTTGCTATTGCAGCATAAATTTGCTGAATTAGTGAAATGGTGTGGCATCCTGAAGTGATACTGTTTCACATATATCAGCCAGTTAAACCCACTAATTTATGTTTAAAACCTTAGTTTAAATTATAAAAACATAAGAGTATATATCAATGTTAAATAGAATTTTAATTTGGAATATAATTTTAATTATAAGTATAAAATTTTGGTAGATATACAGACAACCATTTCTAAATCCAGAAATTTACTATGTCCAGGGCCGTCACTAACACAGACGGGAAATTTCACTCCCAGATAACGAGCACCAGCTTTATATTCTTTGGTCATATACTTTTTACTTTCCCACAACTAAAATTCTTTCACACTCTAAGCTATTAGTGTAATATGAGGGCAGGAGTGTCTATTTCTATCCTAATTACCTTCCTAATTTTGCCTCCCATTAGCTAAACAGCCAGACAATGTCTTTTAACTATAATACATAACATCTACATATATATATATATATATATATATATATATAGATGTAACAAACTAATTAACAAGTAAAAATAGGTAAAAATAAAAAATAAAAAATAAAATTGATAAAGCAAGCATCAGAGGCAGCATAATAGCATAATTCTCTGCATGTTGTGTGTTGTATAAAACAGGAAAAATAATAGTAATGATAAAACTTAAGCCAACAGTATAACAAACCAATAGAGCCAAAAATAGATTGAAACTAAATGTAAATGCAAGACAGTGGGGAGGGGGAAAGGTAACAAGAATGAAAGTATTGTAGTCCAAAGAATTTAAAATAAAAAATTGATTTAGACAAAATTTAGCGGCACCCTCCTGCAGCACCAGGTCCAGATTGCTTGAAATATCACTATTAGTAGAGTCAGAAACCAACTACAATACAAAATTAAACTAAATAAAAAAAAAATTAGACTGACCATTATGCCCCATCTCATCGGAGCACCAGGAGGCCAATAATCATCAGGGAACTGCAGCATTTCGAACAATAGACAAATTGCCACAGGGGCAAGTCGATCAAAAAGATTAGCCTCATATCCGATCAATAGTTCAACCCGCCAGTGCAGAGGACCTGAATAGTGGTGGTCCTTATGCTGTGAAAAATATAAAATAGGATAGATAATAGCACTCATATAGAAACAACCGCACTACTGACAAGATTAACATTAAACCAGATTTAAATAGACAAGAATTAAGCTATAGAGGGCAGTACAGGCACGGTGTTAGCATATTGCCCACTACTACTACCATGTGATATAGATGTAACACATTAGCATTAGTAGAGGCATTTGATGCAAGAAAGCAAGCTTATGCAGCATCAGCTAAAAAAATAAAAATAAAAATAAATAAATAGATAAAAAATAACCACTTCCACTTCACTCCTCTGTTCGTTCGAAATACCTGTCCAGCTGAGCCTTAAACTTATTTAGGCTATCAACTTTCACGACAAGGGATGGAAGTCTTTTCCACCAACCAACCACCCGCTGGCTAAAGGCAAATTTCCTCACGTCTATCCTACATTTGTCCTTCCTCAATTTGAATTTATGCCCTCTCAGGTGATTATTCTGAGCAAGAGGAAGAATCCCATCAGCATTGAGCATGCTCAAACCATTCAAGGCTTTATACATCTCTATCAGATCACCTCACTGGTGCCTAGTCTCCAGACACTGTAATTTGCAAAACTTAAGCCTTTCTTCGTAAGAGCACCCTTTGTTCCATTCACTAATCTTGTTGCCCTTCTCTGTACTCGTTCCAGCATCTCTACATCCTTGAAATGAGGCCTCCAGACCTGTATATAGTACTCTAGGTGTGGCCAGACCATTGCCTTATACAAGGGAATAATCACCTCCTTATCCCTGCTAGAAAAATTCCTATATATCATCGACAATACACCATGAGCTACTCTTGCAGCCCATCTGCACTGCTCAGAAAACTTCATATCTGCCTACACAACCACCCCCAGGTCCCTTTCATTCTCTACCACTGTCAGTGTAGTACCACAGAGTTGATACGTTGCTCTGGGGTTGCTGTTTCCCATATGTAGTACTTTACATTTATTAATGTTAAACTTCATTTGCCACCTCTCAGCCCATCTGCTCAACCTTTCCAGATCCTGTTGCAGCAGCATAGTGTCAGTAGTGTCCTTGACAACCCTGCCAACCTTTGTATCGTCTGCAAACTTGGACATTAAGCTTGATATACCATCATCAGTATCAATTATAAATACAGAAAACAATAATGGACCCAATACTGAACCCTGAGGGACTCCACTATAACATTAGTCCACGATGAGCAGTGTCCATTGATTACCACTCTCTGTCTTCTCCCCCTCAACCACCCCTTTATCCATAGCAGCAATTTGCCTCCAATGCCACACTGCTCCAATGAAAATAAATTAGCATTTTCTAATACAGTGCGCATTATAGCCTTAGTAGCTAATGCGCCAATAAAATCAAATCAAATCTAATACAGTATGGACAAGGTAGTCCCAACACAGTGTAATTTATTTAGGTAAAAATAATGGTAGTAGCGGGCAATATGCTAATAAAATAAAATTGATAAAGCAAGTAATCTTGATTTTTTATCTTTACAAAATTAAAACCTACACTAAATTCCACATATTTATATTAAACATATTGATATTAATCATTTTTATCCCATCTCGATATTTATATTAAACATTGATATTAACCATTTTTATCCCAACTCGATACTTGTTTTTACCTAATGTGTTGGTACCTAATTTTTACCTAATTACACTGTGTTGGGACTACCTTGTCCATACTGTACTAGAAAATGCTAATTTATTTTCATTCCTTTTTGGCCTTTCGATTTTCTTCTACTGCTATGGACAAGTATAGAAATGCAGTTCGTGTTACATGGTCAGGTGTAGTCCCCTGATGATGTACCTGATCATGTATCAATATTTATTTCAGCTGACATCAGATCAAGCATTTTTTTGCATTAGACCATTTACTAAATATGTTCCCCCCCATATCTGATGACAGCTATACCATTTTCATATTATTTTTATTTTATTTGCATTTTATTAGTATTTTGTTGTACTAATTTTACTTTACAGTTCCCCCACTTTATATTGGCTTGGCAATTCAGCCCATAATTTACTTAATTCATCATAACCTCTAGGATATTAACATTCTTTCACTGTTCACTAATCTACTACTCTTCTTTTTCTACTTTCCTCACCCTTATAGTTTCTGGCACCTTGTGTAACTTTCACATCCATTTATGCATGCTTAATTAAATTAATATTATTACAACTTACACATACTCTTGCATCCTTTAATGCTGCTTTGCACTTTTAGGTGCATCTGTCATACCTAATTGATTAAACTTGCTTTCACTGAAACCATTTCATCTACTGTATACCTCTTTTCTGTGTAACTCTTTAAACTTTTCCTTTGAAGAGTTACATTGAAAAACTAATTTATATATATATATATATATATCCAATATTTTAAAATAAAATAAAATAAAACATAAGCCAGTAGTATGGCAAAAACTGTAGAGTGAAAATTAACATAAAAATAACCCAAAATAAAATGAACGAACGAGAAAGGGAAAGTAATGGTAAGACATAAACAGTAGCTGAAAAACCCCTATGTAATTTAGCACTTTAAATCCAATTAATAAAACCAATATAAAATTTAAAATAATGCCAATTACATAATAATTTAGCGGCACCCCCTCTAGAAAGGTACCAGTTCCGAAAGACGTGAAATATCACCAAAAAGAGTTAATGGAACTACTAAAAGATAACAAAATCAAAATAATAGACTGACCATTATGCCCCATATCGACAGAGGACCACGAGGCCAATAATGGTCATGGAATCGCTGCATTTAAATTGCTATACAAATCGTCACAAAGGCGAAAAGATCGAAGAATCAAACCACCCATTCCTCCTCCAATCGATCCACCAATGCAGAGGATTTGCATGGTGATGGTGGTCCTTATGCAGCGAAAAATAAATTATAGGACAGACAGCATTCTAAAGCAGAGCCACACCACTGACATAATGTAAGCTGAATCAGCTTATACAGGGTGATTCACTACCAGTGCGACAAACTTGCAGGAGGTGTAGGGGGCACAAAGACGAATCGGAATCACATAGCATTGCAGGGTCCGAAATGCCTTCATCATGCGGTAGAGGAGGTTGAACGGGAGGTCGCGTGAACAGCGATCCTGCTGGAAGTCAGCATTTGCGAACCAGTTCCCGAGGCAGTAGGATGGATGAGTATTCAAACGTTGAACTGGCTGACATGCACCTCGCGTATGGAGCTGCGGACTGTAATGGGCGCGCCGCTCTGCGCTTGTACCAGGAATGTTTCCCGCACAGGCGGCGCCTCATCATACGATTTTCGCACGTGTGCACAGAAGGTTACATGAGACCGATTGTTTCACGAGAGGTACCATGAATCGAGAGCGAACGACGAGGACGCCAGACAATGAGGAGAATGTGCTACGTCTTGCAGAAGGCAGTACGAGCACTCGAGCGATAGGCCAATGATTGGGTATTTCCCAATCCACTGTATGGAGGATACCGTCAACAAACCAAATGAGTTCATACCATCTGCAACATGTCCAATCATTGGAGCCTGCGGATTATCCACTCCGGAGGACTTTTGCTACTTGGTTTCTTCAACAGAAAGAGGATGTGCATGTTGCTGCCTCTAATGAAAGCTCAATATTTATTTATTTATTTTATTATATTTTAACTTTTGTCATTATTTAAATATATATATATATATATGTTAAACTAGATATTTAAAGTAAAAATAAACATAAATAAGTAAAAATCTAATCTTTATAAAGTACAACATAAAATATAAGGTAATTTAACAAAAGTGCACAACATGACGTAAAATCACAGGACAATGAAATTCAAGACAGTTTCGGTTGTTAGGTTTAGCCTTTACAATCCGATGTCAACATCATAAAATTCCACTTCTATGATAACTGCAGTGATTGGTGTTGCTGATTATGAAATTTATTTTCCTGCTATATTGTCATAATTATTGTACTGTCCTCTCTTTATACTTCATATAAACAGTATGAAAAACTAATGTTTAAATTCAATTGTTAATAGTAGATGGCTTTTGTTTTTCTACATTTTAGAAGTCACAAAGTGTGGCTTCAAAGTAGGGGATCTAATGTAAAAAATATTTTTGGTGATCTGAATGAAAAGTTTGTGAATATTTTGTTGTTGTAGAATTATTGCATTAGCAAAACTACTGTTGGGTTCAAGGGTAGAATTTCATTAAACTTGGTGATCCTATTTAATAAGTTCAATAAGAATTATTGATAAGAATCGATTAAACTAAGAATCGATTAAAATAAGAATCGATTAAACTTGGTGGTCCTATTTAATAAGTTCAATCGCTATGTTCCCAGGGCCTAGAAATTTTTTTTTCCATTAACTTTGTGCAGTCTATTACTTGATGTTTTGTAACTTCTATCTTCCCTTTATCCACATGATTATGTTCTGATATTGAGGTCGTCATTCATTAAGGAGATTATTATAATGACTTTCCCATGTTGGCATATCATTAAAGTTTTTATTTGATAGAGATTCATTTGTTTTCAGCGTTTTCAAGCTCCGCCAAGCTTCGGATGATTGTGTTCCTCCTAACGAGCTGTCAATTTCTTGGCATCTTTTCTCCCATGCTGCATTCTTGGATTAATTTTCCGTTTAACTGCTCTATTACACCTTTTCTATTCTTCTCTATTTTCCTGATTTCTATTCATTAACCATTTGTTATAGGCTCTTTTCTTTTATTTCACCAACCCAGCTACCTCTTTGTTCCACCAATACTGTTGTTTATATTTGTTATCCATTTGGCGTAGTTTTTTGTAAGCTGCCTTGTGTATGGTGATTTTAATTCTGTCATACAAGATATTCACCTCTTCTCTTTCTTTAATGTGAGACAGATGGTTCTGAAGTCTTCTCTGGTAAAGATCTTTAATACTCTCATGAGATAGTAATTCCAGTTTATAATTAATATTTTCTTGCATTACCCTATGTGTTGAATGGTATTATTAGGTCTAATTTGATGCTTCTTCTGGTATTTGAAAAATATATCTGCAATCACCAGGTAATGATCCGAACCACGGTTTGCACCTCTCATTGTCATGCTATCTTTTGTTGTCCATTCTGACTTCTGCTGAAAAATTATATAGTCTATGATTGATTTCTGCTGGAGGGATGGTCACTCTCATGTATATCTATGGATATTTTTGTGTTGAAAAAAAGTGTTAAGAATTTTCAGATGGTACTTTTTGCAGAGATCAATAAGCCTCTCACCATTGTCATTCACAGTCTCCTCACCAAAGCATCCCACTGCATTGTCATTCCTTTTTTGATCCTATCTGTCCATTTAGATCTCCTGTCAAAACCATTTGTTGATTCTTCTTAACTAAATCCACTTGTTCATAAAGCATGTGGTAGAACTTGTCCTTTTCAGCATCGGGCGCATCATCTACAGGGGCATATTACCCAATAAAACTATTTCCTGGCCATGTATGTTGATAATGATTTTGATGCATCTTTCATTAATATGATCATAGCTCTTAACAAATCTTTCTAGTCTCTTACCCACTAAAACACCAACACCTGCTATGGCTCTTTCTGATTTTTCAACCCCACTCCAGTAGCGAGCATAATCTCCAATCTGTTCATTTCCTTTTCCTTTTTTCTTTGTTTCAGTCATGACAAGTATATCAAGGTACATCTCTTTAGCTTCTGCAACTATTTCTTGTGTCTTATGTGAGCTTCACCAAACATTCCACGTACCAATATGAATCTTCCATTTTCCGCACATAGGTCATTTTCCTTTAAGTCCATCCGACTTCTCTGTAACAATGGTATTTTTAGTGGTAAAGTATTTTCCCAAGTGCTGGGGTGCTGACCTGATGCCTCAACCCTCAACCTGAGGGACCAGGGATTTGAGTCAAGGTTATCTTCCCCTAGTCTTTGCTGATCCACCAGCTCTTCTTGCAAGGCAGCAAATTGGCAATGCTTATAAGGCGGCATTTCCTCGCCTTGACACAGAGATGTCATTGAGTTATTGTGGCATTTAAAAAAGAATGAACCTGTCACAGTTCATCCCTCCACACTCTGTTATCTCTGCCGCCTTGGTCCAGAACTTATCGGTTATTCCAAGCTAACCCACCTACTATGGGCCATTCGCTATCTGCCACCTGCAACCCGTCTTGTAGCTGAGGCTTGCCCCAGAAAAAAAAAGAAAAAATTCAATCAAATAAAAAGTTCAGTTGAATTAATCACGTGAAATTAATAATGCTGAAAGTGCAGCACATTACATGTTTAGGTTACTTTTTGTTAACATGCTGTTACCATGTTAACAAAAAACAAACACTTAATTAACAGATGAACCAAATTACAGTAATTAAATTAAACAGTGGAAGTCTACTTTCACCATGGTAAGAGTCCCCAGCACCAGTTCTGGGGACTCTTACCATTTTGGTGTTTTAGGCCCTGGGTATTCTTCATTCTGAGCCCTCACTACATTATATCAAATATAATAAAATGCCACGTGTTAAATCTAATTTTTTGTTTTTAAGGAAATTAAATATCTATAGATATGGTTTGAAGTACACTTATTCCAACACTAACTTACTTGCAATACAAATGCTATTAATGATTTTACTAACAGAAAAAGTCAAAGAAAGGTTTTATCTTAGAAATCTGCATTTAAAAATTAGTTTGTAGAATTGTTCAGTTGGAATAAAATCATTGAATTCTATTTTATTATAGTTTTTTAGGGCTTTTTGTAGGCCCCAAAAACTTCATAGGCCTATGCACAGTGTGACTAAAATTTATGATGCCTAGGGCCCTAAGGTCTATGAAGGCCTTTTTTAAGCACAGTGCCTAATGGAAAAGATAAAAGATGATCCTGCTCATCCCTTTCTGATGTTGGCATGATGCTGGTGCCTATGGTATTCTAAATGACTAAAGAAATCCATTTCCAATGACAAATGTAGACTACCAAAATGATAGTCTTTCTCATTATTTTTTGTCTTCAGACAAAAAATAATGAGAAAGAATAGGAGTATCATATAAGTGATTTCTTCAGGGAAGAACACATACTTTTTTTTTATTTTTTATGGTAATAGCAGTAGTTACCTAAATATGTAAATTAACTTTTTTTTGCTGTATTTGTTTTAATTTAAAAACTTTGCTATTATTATGATTTTGCTATTGTTAAATAATATTAATATATTATATCCAAAAATTTTGTTATTAATAAATTACCTTTGTGTGTGTGTGTGTGTAAATAAATAAATACAACAATTTCCTTTTCCGTGTAATTTTTCCTGATACTTTTTGTTAACCACGACAGTAAGATGCATCTTGTAAACCTGTAGTTTTGTGCATGAGGATATTAATATAGAGACAATATTGTAGTCATGTCAAAATAATTCAGTGAAAATCATTATTTCATCTTAGTTATGCCTGGTACTTTGCTCAGGATGCTGAGAGGTTGGAAAATCTATTATCCAGAATTAGCATTTTACCACTTGGAAAGTGAGTTGTGTGTATTATTATATTATTATATTTTTATTCCACTGAGTTTTTATACATAAACTGCACATATACCTATATGCATATGATTGGAAGGAACAAAAATAATCAATTGTTTATAGATACAGTACAATATTTATAATTCTAAAGAAGGATTATAGAAAACCTGTAATTAAATACACATTCATTGATTATATAAGTAGGTGACTTATGCAGGTGGCACTAGGAACATCAGTGTGGCCTCAAGTAACATTGTCTGCCCGGGGAGGACAATGATCCTGCACCCACTGGAGAAAATGCTATAGCAGTGGGGGCTGGCAAAATTGCTCCTGTACCCTGATGGGCTGGACCAAGGTTATCAGCAAAAAAAAAAAATTAAAAAAAAAAAAATAAATAAATAAATAAAAAAATAACAATAAATAAAATAAAAAAATAATAAATAAATAAGTAAAATGTATGGGGGGGGGAGAGAGAGGAGTCAAGTTCTGAGACTTATCAGGAGGAATTATATACAGGGGGTCTCAAAAATATTGGTACAAATGTTTAGGGGAGGTAGGTAACATCGTCATGTTGGAACCAAATGTTGTGTCTCACATTTGCTGGAACATCGTCAAGTATCCCTGGTAGAACTTGTTCAAGAAAGATCCGATATTTAGCGGAGTTCATGCGGGATGGTAACAGGTATGGGCCGACTAAGCAGTCACCGACCATACCTGCCCACACATTTATTGCGAAGTGATGTTGTGCCGCATGGGGGTGCACACTGTGTGGGACCTCTGCTAATCTATACACTAGGTACATGAATCGCATAGGAACCCATAACCGGAAACGTCACCGTAAGTCGGTACACAGCGCTGTTCATCAGTTCGCGAGAGGGAAAATTTCTGGTTTACTCATTCAAGCAGGTCGCCGCACAAAGAGCATGCATCGATATACGAACTGTGAGCTAGCAGACATGCACCTAGTGTATGGATTAGCAGAGGTCCCACACAGTGTGCACCCCCATGCGGCACAACATCACTTCACAATAAATGTGTGGGCAGGTATGGTCGGTGACTGCTTAGTCGGCCCATACCTGTTACCATCTCGCATGAACTCCGCTAAATATCAGATCTTTCTTGAACAAGTTCTACCAGGGATACTTGACGATGTTCCAGCAAATGTGAGACACAACGTTTGCTGGAACACACCTTCCATAATGGACGCCTGCCCATTATGGAAGGTGTGTTCGTGACCATTTGAACAGGCATTTTGGGCATCGATGGATTGGCCGTGGTGGACCTGTTGCCTGGCCCCCACACTCACCTGATTTATCGAGCCTTGATTTCTTTCTTTGGGGGGGGGGCCTCAAATCTATCGTGTATGAATCGCCTGTGGAGACAGAAATGGATCTCGTGGTGACATTCGTCTGTGCTGCTGCTACTGTCAAAGAATCTCCAGGTGTGTTCGACCAATCCATGCTGCGTCGGTGTCATGCATGCATCGCGTCTTATGGTGGAACCTTCGAGCATCTGTTGTAACATCTTGAGATGCATCCATCTCGTACTCCATTGTTAATATTATGTCAAATAAATGTTTGCCACTAATTACTGTCTTGTGTCATTTCTGCTTCTTGTGCCTCTGCTACTACTTTTCCATGACATTTCCAGTTATGGGTTCCTACGCGATTCACATTCCTTTAGATGTTACCTACCTCCCCTAAATGTTTGTACCAATATTTTTGAGACACCCTGTATTTATATTTTAGCATTAGCAAAGGCACATGATGCAAGAAAGCAAGCTTATATAGCACCAGCCAAAAAAAAAAAAAAAACCCCTTATTTCACCCATCCACTCGCTCCAAATGTTTGTCAAGTTCTTCCTTGAATCTATTTAAGCCATCAACTTCTACAATGACAGATGGAAGTTTGTTCCAGCAATCAACCACCTGCTGGCTAGAGGCAAACTTCCGCACATCTACTGATTACTTTCTGAATGCTTCCCATTTAGAATTTGCAGTTGGTAAAATCATCAGTTGGTCCCACTGCATAGATTTAAACTGTCTGAGACCATCATAGTCACCTTTATGAAAGAAAAATCCTTCCATTTACCTCTAACAGTAGTTACACCTTTAAGTAGATCCCATATCAATATACTGTGATCACTGCCATCTAGTGGCAGTGATCACAGTATATTGATATGGGATCAATGCCACAATGACTTTATTTGGAGATTCCTAATACATGAAGAGTCATAATAATCAATCAAGTATTGCTTTCTCTTGTTGCCTGTCTAATATGCGGGCATAGAAAACAGTCATCCACTAAATCCAGAAAAGTCTGGCTACTGTGTGAGTAACCAGCCCAACAAGTTCCAGTCAGTATCTTGTAAGTTAAAATTTTTCATTTTAAGACATTCTGATTTACTGGCCCACTCTGTTTGTTTGTATAGTTGTTCATTATACTTATCACAGTCATTAGGCCTAAAATGCATTCCTACTCTTATTTTTGTTTTCCCAGTACTTGCATCACACTAAACTAACTCAATATTGCACTTGTCACCCATGTCAGCTGGGTGTTCAAATTTCAGATCCCTTATGTCTGAATGGCACCATGTTTGATGACTTAACCAATACTTCAAATTAATCAAATTTGTTTACTATATTCCTGGCATCAGTGTACACAAAAGTATGCATGCATCAGTTTTTGCTCTTAATACCCATAACATAACTCGTGTATTTCCTTGTATTATGGAGACCCTTAGCATTCCTTGTAATCCCCATCACCTTGCTTTCCAGGTTGCTGTATGTCCATTAGAGGCAGTGCAAGAATTTCTTTCACTTCTGCCTGAGGCTGCTGTTAATCTACTGGGCTGATCCCCCCCTCACCCCTCCCTGAAAGCAGTTTTCCAACCTGCCTTGATAGCATCATGAATTTTATTGTACCCCTTTTGTTTAAATGTATCCCATCCCTATAAACATAGTCTCTCCCAATAGACAAGCACAGACCATGCTGTGAAAAATTTTATCCTGTCAGCAAATATTCTTGCACCCTTTTATTTTAAGTGTATTGCCTTCCCTGTAGAAGCAGTCTCTCCTGTTAAGAAGTACACACCAGGTCGAAAAAAATTCTACCCCTTGAGCCTTGCACAATATTTCCAGGGCTGAATTGATCGACAAGGCTCTCATCATATACTCTCTCCTATCGTGTCTAGGCAGAATTTCAGACACTTTCAAATTCAACCCTAATTCATGGCTTTTTTTTAAACAGTGACCTGTACTTTTTAAGTAAGTCTGCCAGTCTCCTTCTCTTAATATCATTAGTGCCAACAAGAGGCACCTCCGTAGCCAGGTGGGAAGGAGCAACCGCTTCTTGATTAGACCGGGGTTCGAGCCCGTCACCACAAAATATGGAGGATGCGGAAAGGTGAGGGAATGACCACTGCATATCCCAGAGCAATATGGCCTTAGTTGCTAATGCTCCTAAAAAAAAACCAAAATAACAAAAAAAATTAGTGCCAACATGTACAACAATATCACCCTTTGTGCCCTTAAAAGATGATATCTGCTCTACAAAGTCATCAACCTTTGCCTCTAGCAGATATACCCTGGTTCTGTTCCACCTATCCTTTTTACATAGTATGTTCCCTGTTTCCCTGACAATAGAGTCACCAACAACTACTAGTTCCTGTTGGACCAGTGCATTCTGCTTTGGGGGTTGCCACTGTGTTGCATGATGATCTAGTGCAAGCTCTGGCGTTGATCTGAGCCACTGAGAGCTTGATGGGCCCCTCAATTTAGATCCTTCGAGGGCATCCACCCTGTCCTTCAAGCTCTCATATAGGCCCGTAACAACGCCGAGTTGTTGCCTCATTTCCTCACACTCCTTACATCGTGCCACACAAAGACATCCTCCTTTGCAGTATCATGTCCTGTACCCGATTGCTCCACAGATATCAAGCAAGCAGTGCATTTTAAAAGGCTGTCATTCAGAGGGCAACTGCCCCCCTCAGTTCTCCTCTGAGCCACAGCACTCCATTTAGCTTGAGCCTTTTGCTTTGCTACTCTGGTCTGAGTCATGATTCCAATTCAATTTCAGTAAACTTTCAATTTCTGTACAAAATTTTAACCCTAAACTTGTATCCCAATGCAGTTGTAACACTATATATCTATAGATATATTTTTTAAGTTTCAAGTATTATCTTCGAGTTTCTTTATATAAGTTCCATACCAAGTTATGTATTAATCAATTTTGTTATGTTTGTAAAATCTAAGTTGTTATATGTATTTAATTAAAAGTACAATTTAATTGACAATGAAATTCAACAAGATTAATAAATTTATTGATTAATTGATAATATTATATACTATACTAAGTTACCGCTATCTAGTTCGGGATATAACGTTGTATTGTATAACAATGGCGGCAAGTTACGAACGGTAAATCTACTGAAACTTAAGTATTAATTAACTTCCAAAATCTTGCTGTCTCAATTCAGAATAAATCAAGGATGTTGCCTAGGTCTATAATCTACTTACAGAAAATAATTTAATATAACAATTGGTCAATAAAACGGCTAAGTAGAGCTAAAAACATCCGGTTTTCCGGCTCTGCAAAATTTGTTAAACACGTGGATTGGATACCCTTACTGATACTAAGTAATAACTTACAAAATCTCTATCTACGTTAAAATTTAAACTAAGTATCATAACTAGGAATATAAAGCTACTCTAGAAAATAAGTTAATATGCCAATCCAAGCCAATTTAAGTTAATAAAACAGAAAAAACTTCTATGTTCCTCAGCAGTAAAAACTTCACCTTCACCTGCACAAGGCTACTCTCGTCCCCAATCGAAAATTTATGGGTAACTATGGTGTATTTACACCGATATTATATGGTTAATTATTTAAACCCATAAGGAATTATGCCTTGTGCATTTATTTTACTAATACATATGTATATAATTACTACAGTATGTAAGAAAAGAATTTAAGATAAAGAATTTGAACAGTGTTTAAAGAAGTACAATAAAAGCAATCCCAGTCTCGCCCTAAGGCCAAATTAATAGAATAAGAGTGTATTAAGCATAATAAAATCATTCAAAGTTAAGCCTTTAGGCCAATAAAGAAGATAAGATTTTAGAATAAAAGTATACCCATTGAGCCATGAGGCCATAATTAGCTTTTGCAAATTATTGATCGGATGTATTGAATGGTGCTAATCCTTGTAAATGTACTATTCAATATATCCTAATATCGGTAATTTCCCTCATGATCATCATTTTATTTTATTTGCATTTATTTTATTTTATTATCAATTATTTGTTTATTTATATGGTATAACACATTAGACCAACTCAGGCTATCTAAGCCTTTTGGCCTCATGGCTCACTGGTTAACTTTGCCTACAATTTTTATAGGCAAAGGTTTATAGAGGTCACAATTTTCTTCTAACCCAATTGTGTCCACTTTATATGTGCCCATGCTTGTTTATAAATATGATTTTAAAGTGTTTACTTTAAATTTTCTTGTGATACATGGGTATAGTCTGATATGCTTTTATTCTAAAATCTTATCTTCCTTATTGGCCTAAAGATTGGTTTATAGGCTAACTCTGAATGCTTTTATTATGCTTAATACACTCTTATTCTATTAATTTGGTCTTAGGGCTCTATGGGATAGCTTTTATTGTACATTATTGTACTTTAAAAAATGTTCAAATTCTTTATCTTAAATAAGTATCTTACATACTGTTTAATTATTTTACAGACTGATGTAATCAGATTAATGCCATCAATAATTTGATGGCATTAATCTGATCTGGGACTCTTTTCCTACTTTTCTTGCAATTCAGTTCAAATGTTTTTCCCATTTACCTTTTATTATTACTTATTACAGAAAAGTCTATATATATATATATATACTGTATATATATTAAATTGAAAGACAAAATTGTATATGATTTATATTATTATTATTTTGTACAGTGGGGCTTTAGCAGGAAATCCATTTAATATAGACCGTGACTTCTTAGCTAAAGGTAAAATTTTCATCATTTAGTTATCATTATTTTACAAAACTGTTGTGTATTTTGATATGTTGAATTCAATTTGTTTATCAGGGATGAGGATCACATTTTATTTGATAATCAAATTCATCATGGGAAGCAAGAATACAAGTTTTTCATCTTCACAAAGCTGCATCTTGATTGCTTTGGAGCTGCCAAGCTGACCTGTAAAAATATATTTTGTAACTGCTTTCGAACTTCATAATATAAAACAGACCTATTAATTTGAACATTTTCTAATTTTAATATTATTTTTGAAAAAAGAACATGATACAGTATTTGTACCATATAACTATACAATACTTGCCGTACAGCAGATGATGGATGGATTAGTACAGCAGATGAATTAGTACAGCAGATGATGGATGCTTCAGTCTGTGTATTTCACTTTTGACTGACTGTGCTTGTTTTAACCCTTTCAAAAGTTTTTTTGAGTATCTGATTCTACACTATGTTCTGTAAACTATTGTCACTTATTATATTTACTGCATTTATTATGAATTACCTTATTAGGGTAAATAAAGGCATTTGCTCTGGTATATTAGAAATGTGCATGTAACCCCCCCCTTTTTTTTTTACAAACATTTAATTCTGTATTATTATAAAAACTTTTATTTTTTATTTTATTTTTTTAACAAAATTGGTAGTGCTGTCTATACAAAATAGTGAGTATATTCTAACTGTGTTTTGTGTCATTACTGCTCCTGATGGTTGCTATTTTATTAATGAAGGTATATCAGGCTTAATGTTTAAGTTTGCAGATGACACAAAGGTTGGCAGGGTGTTAATGACAGTAATCAAGGTATGCTACTGCAATAAAATGTATAAAAATTAGGCAGATAGGCTGAGAAGTGGCAACTGAATTTTAATTGGCAAATGAGAGGTACTGCATATGGGTAGCAATAATCCTTGGTTAACATACCAACTGTGTAGTACTACACTCAGAGTAGTGAAAAGTGAAAAAGACCTGCAGGGGTTATTGTGCAGTCAGATATGAAGTTCTCTGAGCAGCACAGACAGGCTGCCAGCTCATGGGGTTTTGTCAATGATATACAGGAATTTTGCTATCAGGGATAGGAAGTGATTATCTCATTGTTTAAAGCAATGGTGCAGTTGCATCTTGAGTACTGTATACAGGTCTAGAGACCTCATTTTAGGAAGGATTTGGGTCTGCTGTAATGGATGCAGAGAAGAACAAAGGGAAAAGGAGGTGATTGTCCCCTCTGGTCAGGCCGCACCTTGAGTACTGCGTACAGGTCTGGAGGCCTCATTTTCGGAAGGATGTAAATTTGCTTGAGCGTGTACAGAGAAGGACAACAAGATTGGTGAGGGGAATGAAGGGATCCTCTTACCAAGAGAGTCTTAAGTTCTGCAAATTGCAGTGGCTGGAGACTAGGCACCTGTGCGGTGATCTGATTGAGGTGTATAAGGCCTTGAATGGGTTGAGCACACTGAATTCTGATGGGATCCTTCCACCTGTTCAGATTACGAACCAAGCGGGCATAAATTCAAATTTAAGAAAAGACAGATGTAGAATAGATGTGTGGAAATTTGCCTTTAGCCAGCGGGTGGTTAATTGCTGGAACAAACTTCCATCTGTCGTGGAAGTTGATAGGTTAAATAAATTTAAGGAGGAACTAGACAGGTATTTGGAGGGAATGGTGTGTTTTTTTTTTTTTTTTAGCTGATGCTGCATAAGCTCATACACTTGCTTTCTTGCATCACATGCCACTACTACTACTACTTCTACTATTATTGAGGGGAACAAAAGCATGCTCTTGCCAAGGAAGGCTTCAGTTTTGGAGACCAGTGTCAGGAGAGTAGACACCTGCAGGGAGATCTAATTGAGGTGCAGTTTTTGAATAGATTGGTTGAGCTGAATGCTGATGGCATTCTTCTTCTTGCTGAGATGGCACACATGGGGAAGCATAAATTCAAACTGAGGAAAGATGGTTACAGGATAGATGTGTGTCCATTCATTGTTTTGGAAGTGGATAGTTTGATGAATAGAACTAGACAGACTTTGGGGGCGGGGGGATGATAGGTGATGTGGAATTTTTTTTTTTTTTGCCTGATATATAAGCTGCTTTCTTTCATCATTAACACTACTAATACTGATTAAAATGGACTTACAGATCAGTTTGACAATCTACTAAAGCAGCTGAAGTACTGTGAAAATGAAACATTTGTCCTCTCATTTTCTGTGCTCAGTTAATTTTTGCAATAAATAATTATCAACTAATTTTTTATGTTTCAACATAATTTTCCTTTCACTCTACTCCATAGGAGTATTTTTCAGTCTAGTTGTCAATTTTTTTTCATAACTGATATGAAATTTTTAATGTATAAATATATATTTTAAAAAATAAATTTCAACATTTACGAGTAGTTATATCCAGATTGTAATTGCTTGTTATACAGTTGTAAAAAATAAGTATATAATAATAATAATAATTTATTTATCCCTATTTTATGCTACACTTTTTTGGGAGATAACAGCAAAAAGGGAGGGAGAACACATAAGCTTTTTAGGGGGTGTTTCCTTAAAAAATGATGAATATACAATTGAAAAATGTATAGTTCTGAAATTGTACAGGTAATGTTCAACAGGAAAGACGTAAATAAATTGGAGTGTTTTGTACATTTCTTTACAGAAGACTTCGAAAAGCATCACTACTTATTTTTTATTTTTTTATTTTTATTTTTTTTTTTGGTTTTTAGGAGCATTAGCAACTAAGGCCATATTGCTCCGGGATATGCGGTGGTCATTCCCTGACCTTTCCGCATCCTCTGTATTTGGTGGTGATGGGCTCGAACCCCAGTCTAATCAATAAGTGTGTGCTACGCACTGCTGCTCCTTCCCACCTGGCTACGGAGGGGGCGCCTATCACTACTCATAATATCATTGTGAACATTTTTATAATTAAATGCTGCAATAGCTGGTAGATGCTTAGGAGTCTCACTTCCTTGTATCTCAAACTAACCGATGCATTCCAGGGAAGGCCTAAAATCGAACGAATGCATTGATCGAGAATGGAGTTGATTCTCGCAAGGTTTTCTTGGCTGGTGGTACCCCATGAGATGATTCCATAGGTGAGGTCCGGCTGAATTAAAGAAAGGAATACTTGTCTGAGAAGAGAAGGAGACACCCAGGCAGAGGCCCTGGCGAGTATTCCCGCTAGTGACAAAGTTTTCTTTCTTAGGGTTATCATTTGTTTTGCCCAACTTAGCTTATCATCTAGCTAGATTCCGAGAAACTTGGTTTCATTCACCCTTTCAAGTTGTTTTTCTTTATATGTTACATCTAAATCAATATTTAGTGGTTTGTTTTTCATTCTAAACACCATATATTTTGATTTTTCTGGATTCAGTATAAGCTGATTCTTTTGAAGCCAATTATGCATCACAGAAAGCAAGGCAGAGATTTTGAGTTGAAGCTCATTAGGGTTGTTATCTGTGATTAAGATGGAATTAGCATACCATTAATATCATTAGCATACACTACTAGGTGAGAAGATGGAAGAAGAGAATGAAATTCATCGATGTAAAGAACAAATAGGATAAGTCCAAGAAGTGAGCCTTGAAGTACTTCCCTGGAGAAATAACAGATGTCAGAGTATGATTGATTTGTTCTTACAACAAATGGCCGATCGGTAAGGTAGTCTTCAAGGAGAAGGTTAATTTTCCCTCTGAAGCCAAGGTTATTGAGTTTGTTAAGTAGAATAGTATGGTTTATGCAATCAAAAGCTTTAGATAAGTCAAGAAACAGTGCTATAGCATAGTGACCCTTTTCAAGACTATCAATGATCCTTGAACAGGTCAACAATTGCAAGATCAGTGGATCTTTTAGAGCGATAAGCATACTGTTGTTGATGGATGAGCTGATTTTCTTCAAGAAAACCCATGAGTCTGCTATGAAGAATTTTTTCGAATAATTTTGCAAAAACTGAGAGTAGAGCTATTGGGAAAAAGTTGTTTATGGAGTTACAACGGTTTCCCTTCGGAACAGGGATGATTATTGCTTTTTTGAATTGAGAAGGGAATTTACCAGATTGAAAGTATGCTTCAGTGGCATAAGAATTGAGCTAAGGACCTTTTTCAGCAGAGACGGAGATATTTCATCAAAACCAGGGGCTCCCTTTTCTTTCAATTGATTCCCTGCCTCTAAAATATCTTGATCGGAGAGAGGAGCGAGAAAAAAAGAGTTTCTGATTGAGTATTTGTTCTCTCATTTCATTGTCTCTGGAGTCAAGTTCGTCTTGAAAGAGGTTATTCACACTTGAAATAAAGTGGTTACAGAAGGCAGTAGCTTTTAGCTCGTCATCTGAAATGAGTACCTTGTTTTCAACTACATCTCCAACATAGCTCCGTGATTTCAGTTTCCTTCCCGGTAATAGTTTGTTCAAAACTGTCCATTTTTTCTTACTTGTTATGATACCTGTAAGTTGAGAATTATAGTATTTTCTTTTCTCTGACCAAATGCAGTCAGTGACTTTGTTTCTGTACGTTGTGTATTTAATTTTATATGCCTCAATTCCTGTTGCTCCAGCAATTCTTGCAAGGTTATCTCTTTTCTTTAACATATTACAAATCTTGTTTGAGATGAACAGGCATATTTTCCCTCTTGTCCAGGTGGCCTTTTTATTCCCTGGGCTCCTGATATATGACACGTATTTTTCATACCATATTTAGGATATGCTTAAAAAAGCAGTTCGTTGCAATTTCAGGATCACTTGTTGCAAGCACTCCATCCCACGTTGACTGCTGCAGGTCATGACAAAGCTGATTGAGAGAGTCTGGAGTGACAGATTTGAAAGTGTGCATGATCTCTGCTTCATTTATTTCATTTTCGATTACCATTAAGATGGGACGATGATCTGAAATAGTTGTATCAAGTATTGCATACGTGAGAGAGCATTCCCCAATTGCGAAATCAAAAAGGGAATTGTGGGACTCTCCCATTCTAGTCAGGATATCTCCATTGGTAAGAACAGAGAAACCATTTGAAGTCATGACATCTAGGAGTCTTGCACCTGAGAGGAAGAGCTTTGAAGAATGTTAATATTAAAGTCACCAATCAGAAGAAGGCTTAGGGATTTGCTTGTGAAATGAGATAAGAGTGTTGTCAAGAGTTACAAGGAAGCTGTTAACTGAAGCTGAGGGAGGTCAGTATAGACACCTGATCACCAAAGAGGCAATGCGGATAAAAGTGAGTTCATAAGCTTGATCAGGCAGATTTGAGATAGGAAAGGCAGAGCATCACGGATGACTATGAACATAAATAGCAACTCCACCACCTTTTGAATCACCTCTGCAACTTTGAAAAAGACAGTAGTCTGGAATTTGGATTGAAACCTCAGGAGAGAACCAGGTCTCAGTAAAAACCATCAGGTCTGGATGCAGATTCCATGATGTCACTTGAGCAAGGATTTCATCATTATGTTTTACAAGACTGTGTGCATTCATATAGAATACAGTAATTGCATCTTTTGATGCTGCCGTAAGGCATAAGTTGTTGGCTTAATTGTTGGCAAGTGAGAGGGTAGAAAGATGTTTTCACAAGAGTTAGTGTCATTCAAATTCTGGTAGGCTGAAGAGACAGATGAATCATTTGTAGACGTTATTTCCTGTAGAGATTCCTGGATATCTGAAAAACGCATGGATTGTCATTCATGCTCACTTGATTCGATAGCTAAGTCACTAGCTGGTAACCTAGGGCCAGGAACAGGGGGTCGTCCATAGAAAGGTCGAATGATAGTTTGCACAGGCCAACAGTGGTCCTTTAGTAATTCATCAAAGTCTGTTTGCTGGCATTGAATGTAGAAAGAGCTGTACAACTTGTGTTTAGAAACCATTTTTATTGCCTTTGTTTCTGTCTGCACCTGTGTTCTGATGTGTTGTTCTATTTCTCTATCACAGAGTTGGGGTTCGAGTCTCAAGACAAAAATATATAGTTGCATACATTTATAATTTAATGCAGATAAATATGAGGACCAGTATGAAAGTAATACCTCCTAATTTTTTTCTTTCAAATATGGTGCTGTATATCATTTAGCGTGTCACTGAGTGGTCACTAGAGGTCTCTAGTTTCACCATACTGAGTGGTGCTGTGATCGGGCTCGTGAGTGCAGCACATGGATAGTTTCAAAATGGTGGACATTACAGATATACGTATCAAGCAAAGATTGAATTTCTCTCAAGGAAAAAGTGATGCCTATCAAAATCCATATATTTCTCAAAAATGTTTATGGTGACAATACTGTAGATGTGAGTACAGTTAGACGTTGGGTAAGACACTTCAAAAGTGAGGAAAGTGACATTGTTAACAAGACCTGAAGCAGCTGGCCAGTAATGTCAGTGGCAAGACAACTAGAGCCAGATTGACACACTGATCAAAAAGGATTGCTGCATCACAACACATGAATTGTGCCATGCAGTAGGTATAAGGAAACCTGCTGTGATAACCATCATAAAGGAACTAGGCTACAGCAAGGTTTGCACCCAGTGGATCCTGAAAATGCTAACACATGAACACAAAGAAACCTGGAAAGTCATCTCTGTGGAACTTCTCCAGCACTACAAGAGTGAAGGAGAGGTTTTCTTTCATGCATAGTCACAGGTGACAAAACCTGGGTCCACCACTGTGAACCTGAAATGAAGAGACAGTCCATGGAGTGGCACCATAAAAATTCACCGTGCAAGGAGAAGTTCAAAAGACAGCCTTCTGTTAGTAAAGTAATGGCAACAGTATTTTGGGACAAAGATGGGCTCTTGCTTGTGGACTTCTTGGAGCACGGCACCACAATCACTTCAGATCAATATGTGAAAACATTAAAAAAGTTGAAAGCCTGCATCCATAGAGTTCGACCAGACAAAAACCTTAATGAGGTTCTTCTCCAAGACAATGTACAACCCCACACCAGTCTGTACACAATGGAGGCCATTGCAAAACTGGAGTGCACTGTTCTTCCTCACCCCTCTCATAGCCCGGATCTTGCACCTTCCAATTATTACTTCTTCAGCATGCTGAAGGATGCACTCATTTTTTGGACGATGACCAGCTCAAGCACAGTGTTCTCGAAGCCCTCCGAGCAAGGGGTAAGGACTTTTACAGGATTGGAATACAGTGTCTGACTCAGAGATGGTAAAAATGCATAGAAAATGATGGTGACTTTGTGGAAAAAATAACAGTGTGTTTATTAATTGATGAGAATTAATTAATGTAAAAGGCATAGTTGTAGGAATTTAATTTTCTGAGGAAAAAAATAGGAGGCATTACTTTTGTACCGCTCCTCGTATATATATATCCTCACTTTGAATTTGCTCTGTGCTGTTTTCTTTAATTGATTTTTTTATCTTATAAATTGAGATGCCTAGGATCATAAAATGGAACATGAATAAAAATAACAGATTTAGAACTTTGGAAAATAAGGATATTTTTGTGATTGAAACAACATTGGAAAACTGAAAAATAAAGGCAGTTTTGGCTTAATAGCAACAATATCAGACTAATCCTACAAGTACCAGTATTGATAAAATAATGCAAGAAGCAAGAAAACTTATGTAATATTAGCCAAAAAAAATTTAATTTAAAATATAAAATAAACAATTTTGCCTTCCTTTTATTTACCTATTTCTTTCAAATATCTATCTAGTTCTTCCTTAAATTTAAATAAACTTCTATTCTCCACAAAAGTAGGTGGTAGTTTTTCCAAATGTCCAGTCCACAATTATGCCCTCTCAATTTAAATTATGTTCTCTTGTGTAGATCACTTGTGTAAAAATTCCCTCTGCATTTAGTTTACTCAAATCTTTGAAGGCTTTAAACATCTCATTCAAGTCACTTCACTCATACCTGGTTTCCAAATACAATAGTTTAGATAACTAAACTATTGTATTTGAAAATAAATACAATAGTTTAGTTGTCTCTCTTGATGAGAATTATCTAAAATCTCTCCAATTAAAGTCTCTCTCTCTTGATGAGAATTACCCCTTTGTGTCCTTAACCAGTCTCCGTTCTTCTTTGTACTCTTTCGAAGTTCACATCTTTCTTAAGATTATATCTTCAAGCCGTATGTAATATGTGGCCTAATTATTGCTTTATATAATGGAGTACTCGCCTCTTTATCAGTGCTGGCAAAGTTCCTATATATTAATATTAGCACAAAAGAATAAAAAATAATAATAAAAAAACACCTTCCCACAATGCCAGATGGAAAATTTCCAACAATCAACTACCCTTTGCAAATTTCCACACACCTATCCTGTAACCATCCTTCCACAGTTTAAATTTACACTCCCCTATATATTGTCTGAGCACGAGTAAGGATGCCATCACCATTTAGCTTACTCAATCCATTCAAAGCCTTAAACACCTCAGTCGGATCATCTAACAGGTGCTTAGTTTATGGGCACTGCAATTTGCAAATCTGAAACTTTTTTGCAAGAATACTCTTTTTTTACCCCTCAAAAATCTCATTGCTGTTCTCTGAATCTATTACATCTATTACATCACCTTCCTAAATTGAGTCTTCTAGATCTTTATGCTGTTGTTTTTTTGGGGATTTATTGGGCACATTGGCAATTATGGCCATAGTGCGCCAAAGTCTTTATGCCCTAAACAAGATGTGGAGGCAATTATTTTGCTATTGACTTATATAGCAGAATAATTACCTCCTTATCCCTGTTAGCAAAATTCTTGTATATCATGGGCAAAACTGTTTTGCTAATTATTTTAATATAACTGGATAGATCCAATCTGCTCCCAGATGCCTTATTTACTTTTAGCTCCAACAGTTTCTCTTCTATTTTAATCTTGGTTCTCATGAAATCATTTAGCACTCTGTCAGAACTTGATATACTTCTGGCATCCCCATTCCTAAAAAAACTCACATGTGAATATAAATGCCAGATATCTATTCAGTTTGTCAGCTATCCGAACAGAATCATCACCAGTTATATAATTCATGTCTAGTGAACCAATGTGATTCGTCATTTTCCTTCTTAGTGTTAACATAATTTATATACACCGATGAGTCAAAACATTATGAACATCAAGTCGTTATGCAAATCAAAGCAACTGTAGGTGAACTACAGCATGTGCACGGGTCGGGACATGGTATAAAAATCACCTGATACTGAACTCCATTAATCAGTGTTACTCTTGTTCTTCAGATGGGAAAGGCAGCGGACTTAAGCAAGTTTGACAAAGGCCAAATTGTAATCGCCAGACGACTGGGTCAGAGCATATCTGAAACGGCACGGCTGGTGGGGTGCTCACAATCAGCCATGGTTAGTACCTACTGAAAGTGGTCCAAGGAGAGAAAATCCACGAACCGCCAGCGAGGTGTAGGACGACCATGGCTCATCGATGCTCGAGGTGAGCGAAGGCATCCTCTGGATGGTATGTGGCAACAGAAGGACGACTGTGACACAAGTCGCTGGTAATTGGAATGCTAGTAATGGGAGTAATGTGTCACAACACACAGTACACCAAACCCTGCTGAAAACAGGGCTGTGTAGCCACAGACCACTCCAAGTGCCCATGCTAACCACAGTTCACTGGCAACAACGCCTACAATGGGAATGCGAGCATTGAAACTGGACCTTGAGTGATTGGAAGAAGGCCGTCTGGTCCAATGAATCATGTTTCCTGTTGCATCATGTGGACGGCCGAGTATGTGTGTGTCGTTTACCTGGGGAAGTGATGCCGCCAGGATGCACCGTGGGATGAAATCATCCCTGTGCCGGGCACTCAGTCATCCAGGTGCCGGGCACTCTGACGTCTACCACCTACCTAAACATCATTGCTGACCTGGTACACCCTTTCATGCAAATGGTCTTCCCCTCTAGTGGTGCCTTCTTTCAGCAGGACCATGCCACACCACCCAGATTGTTCAAGACTGGTTCGCAGAACATGAGATAGACTTCCAGGTATTGCCCTGGCCACCAAATTCTCCAGACATCAATCCCATCGAGTATCTGTGGTTTGTGTTGGAACGGCAACTCCGATCAGCTGCGTCTCAACCACGGACCTTACAGGAGTTAAAGGATCTGCTAGTTACGTGTTGGTACCAGATACCACAAGACATATTTAGAAATCTTGTAGTGTCCGTGCCTCGCTGGGTACGAGCTGTATTGGCTGCACGTGGAAGACCAACATCATATTAGGTAGGTGGTCAATGTTTTGGCTCATCGGTGTACATTCCATGTATTTTTCTTCTCTGCTGCTAGTCTCATCAATCCATTTGACACTATTTAGGTCTCAGTCTTGAACAGTATCTGTTAGTTGGTATAAAAGGCCTAATTCTCTGAATACTTCCCATTTAGAATTTGAAGTTGATAACATCATCAGTTGGTTCAACTGAGTAGAATTTAAAAACTCTCTGAGACCATTGTAGTCACCTTTATGAAAGCAAAATCTCTCTCTCTCTCTCTTTTTTACTTTTGATTGTAGCTATATCTTTTAAGTAGATCCCACATCAGTACATAGTGATCACTATCACTGTAATCACTGTGATCTAGTGATTCCTTTATCTGCAGATTCCTAATGCATGAAGCATCACTGCTGATAATCAGATCAAGAGTGTTGCTTTCTTGTATTGCCTCTCTAACATGCTGATGTAGAAAAACAGTCATCCATTAAATCCAGAAAAGTGTTGCTACTATGTGAGTGCCCAAGCCCATACCTGGAAAGTTAAAATCCTCCAGTGTAATATCCATTATAACATTATAAAACCCACCATTTATAAAAACAGTTAAAATACCCCATTACAATATCCGTTATAACATTAAAAAATCACCCAATATAACAAAGTTAAAATCCCTCATTATATCATTGATAAAACTTCCATGAGCTGTTCTAGGAGCCAGATTGCTTAGTTCCAAGTCCTTCTCATTATCTATATAAATTTGGTGCTAGCCAAGTAATATGTTATGCTAGAATTACTGGTACCCAGATACAAGACCTCATTTTCCAGTATTAAACTTTAACTGCCATCTCTCAGCCAATTCAAATAATTAATCTAAATCTTGTTGAAGTAGCATACCCTGATTATTGTCATTTAACTGTACTGTTTACTTTGTATTAAACTTAGGCATTAAATTCGAAATATCTACATAAATGTAATTAAACAATATTAGAATATCAGTATGGGGCCAAGAATAGAACCCTGTGTGATCTCACTCATAACCTCTTGAATCCACATGTTGGAAGGATGGTAATTGTGGGTAGTAGTAAACATGTTAAATGTGTTTACACAATGATAAAATGGATATATTAGATTTTCTAAACTTATTAAAGAAATTTTTATGGTATATTTATGCACCTGGTCATAAAAACTTAGGCTCCTATACTTATTAACAAATCTCAAGGTGGTCTGGGATTGAAAGTCTAGAAATAAAAAATAAAAAAGGATTGTAGAACCCTCTAAAGAAGATTGAAATAAAGTTTTGGGATTAAAATAAAAACTTTAGTTTATTGAGTGAATTTGTGAGTTATTGAATTCTTAAATTGCATGAAAACATGTACTCTACACAAAATTAACAAAATAATTAGTATTTACTGATAATTATTTCCATAATACTGAAAACAAATCTTCCACACATAGCACATTCAGTGTGCTAAATTAATTTGCTATTTGCTACATGTCTGACCCAATTTTTGGATTCTGTATTCAAGTCTGATGAGAAAGTAATGACCAACTTCTTCTAGAACATGATGAAAATATTTTGGCATCATGTTCCAGTCAATGCTGGTCACACAAATTAAACTAAATGTAGAATGTAGTGAATTTTTCTTCTTTCAGCTGCCTTAAGATATTTTATCATAGTAGCTAACAGCTAAAAAGTCATTAGTATGCAGATAGGAAATTTTGCATACTAATGACTGCACGTCATTCATTCAATCTACCTTGTATTACTGTCTGAGACTATAAACTGAATTGAACTTTGAACCAAACTTTGAAACTGAACTCCAATGGTCAGAATTTTTAGTTCTGATTTTGCATTTTTGTTTTTTATAGAATTGGGATTCTCCAAGTGCACTCAAAATAGCCTCCATGGTGTAAGTGATAGAGATTTCATTGGTAGGTACTACTTAATATTTCTATATTAATGTATAATTATATATCATTATTTATGCTATGTGGGGCTGTATCAAAATTTTTTTTTATTTATTTTGTATTAATTATTTTGTTTTGTATTAAGTTCTGTGTATACGGAGTATTTATTAATGACATGAGAATAAAAACCTGTTTCTCTTTCTGAGCTTATAGAAAGAATTTTTTATCACTAAATTGTACTCAAAACTGTTAGTCATAACTGTTAGCTGCAACTTAATGAAAATCTGTTTTATTTTCTTAATGAAAGAAAATTTTATTTTCTTTATTTTATTATCTATTTTCTTAATGAAAATCTATTTTTATTAATTAAAATTTGCAGTTATGTGAAGTCACATATAAGCTATTGCTGTTATGTCATTTTCACTGTATTGTAAAGATTATTTCTCAAATTTTTAGTTAAGGAAATGTAGAATGTAGTGAACTGTGGCAAAAAAAAAAAAAAAAAAAATTCCTTGTTGGAAAGCATTATTTGTTGCTGCTTAATGAGCAAAATGGTTTTTGAGAGTGAACAAAAAAAAAAAAAAAAAGAGAGACTCCCACATACCAAATGTTCATAACAATAAACCATCAAAGTTTACACATCTACCCCTTGCTAATGCAGTTCAACTGTCTGTCATTAAATAAGATTGATTCAAGTTTGTCAGAAACAACTTCAAATCAATCATTTGTTGTTGTTGTTGTTGTTGTTATTTGGTTTTTAGGAGCATTAGCAACTAAGGCCATATTGCTCCGGGATATGCGGTGGTCATTCCCTGACCTTTCCGCATCCTCCGTATTTGGTGGTGACGGGCTCGAACCCCGGTCTAATCAAGAAGCGTGTGCTACGCACTGCTGCTCCTTCCCACCTGGCTACGGAGGCGCCTAATTAATCATTTGCTTTCCATAATGAAATGAGCTCATACTTTATATACACAAGAATGTACTGAACTGTCATGTAACACATTTGGTCCTTGAGGTTGTCACAGACATTCTCTCAGATATGCCAGACAAGCTGTACTTGCTACCTGGGAGTCTAAAACGCTGATGGAACTGATATTCGGGTGACACTCAAGTCAAGTGAACCCAATTTCGGCGAAGTCCGGATGGTCTGTGACAGCCAAATCCTCTGCTTGCACCTTCACGATGGTGGGACTGTTAGTAATCCTGGGTATAACCCCCATGCGCAAGTACATGGTGGGTGACCACACAGGTGTGAACCAACGTAAGCAGGGGTCGAGGTGTGGCGCCCACACCACATGGAGGAAAGCCGCCCCTCTATGTTACCAGGCAGTACTAGGTGGAAGATGACTCTCATCAACCGGTGAAATACCACCACTTTGGAGGCTTGAAGTGGTGGAACCCACGTTTAGTCTCTAGAGCTAAGTTCCGGTCAAGCCTTCCCTATCTCTTCCATCATGCAGTATGATTGATGACTTTTGAGGTTATGATGAACGTCGTGGCGAGATCCAATATTCCTTACATTTCGAGGGTACAGCTCTAAAACGGTTTTCGCAGGCCGGCCGCTAGTTAGTACACCGGACCGGACCTATTGGTAACTCTCTAGGAGGCTTCCGGATCAGCTAGTGTATAATCTTGCTACCTCTACTCTGCCAGATAGTGACTGGAGGGAGTCCGAGTAGTGTGTATGCGGGGGGCATTGTCGAGGCCACTTTATGTCAAGGATCTGGGTATATTCTTACCACATGTACGCCATATCCAAAAATTTCATTACTTCATACAGCATGTCCCACCCACTTTTTCTTACTATTGAATACATCATGAATTGTCAAACTAATAGAGCAAGCTTATCTGCGAAAAGATCTAAACCTCCCAAGGACTTCCTAATTCATTTCACAAATATACGTAGTCTCAGTTCTAATCTCAACGATGTCCATTTCCACTTGCAGTCTGCCAAACCATACTTTTTCTGACAGAATCTCAGTTATTGGTTGATTCATCTACTGCTCATCTCAGATGCCCAAATTATTCGCTGTATGATTCCTTTCGCCTCAAAGGTGGTACTTGTGCATATGTCCGTTCTGATATTCCCTGTCAGAGACTTGGCAATTTGGAATCTCCTCTCTTTGATCTTCTCTGGCTTAAAATCTCTCTACCTCATTGTGTCAAATTCATCTGTTGTCTCTACCGTTCTCCCAACTCGACTAATCACTTGGAGCTCTTTGACTTCCTCTCGTTGCAACTTGACTTTCTCCAGTCCAACTCTCCTAACAGTGAGGTAATTTTCCTTGGTGATTTTAATGTTCACAACCCCAGCTGGCTTCCGTTTTCTAGTCACACCGACCCAGCAGGTCGAGATGCTGAGGCTTTTGCAATTACTAATGACCTAGCACAGATTGTTCATTTACCTACAAGAATACCGGACAATCCTAATCATACAGCCAATATGCTCGATCTTTTTCTCACAAACAACCCTTCTAAGTACACGGTCGAAGTGAGAGCTCCTTTAGACACTTCAGATCACGACTTGGTGATTGTCTCTTCTCCATTGGAACCTTTATCTCATGGCTATTCCCAACCTCATGTTGTTTGGCATTACAAGAATGCAAAATGGGATGACCTGCGAGACTTCTTTTCTTCTTTTCCTTTGTCGGATTACTGTTTCAAAGCTTCTGATGTCAACGTTTGCTCAGCTCGTGTCAGTGAAATTATTCTTGCAGGAATGGAATCCTTTATTCCACACTCCACTTTAAAATCTCGTCCTTTATCTAAACCTTGGTTTTCCAATAAATGTGCTAAGGCTGTCCAAGAGAAGAATGTTGCATATCGTAATTGGCTTGTTTCTAATTCTTCAGTTTCATTTTCTGCCTACACCAAAGCTCACAACAATTGTAAAGCAGTTATTAATCAGTCCAAACTAGAGTTTGAACAGGCTAAGAGTAGAAAACTTGCTTCTTGCCCTAATGGTAGCCGAGCATTCTGGTCTCTTGCCAAAGCTATTGGCCGCAACTTTTGCCCATCTCTGCTCCCACCTCTGTCCAAACCAAATGGTTCTGTTGTCACTTCAGCCAAGGATAAAGCTGACCTGCTAGCATCCCATTTTTCTTCCAGCTCATGTATTAATGATCTTGGTAAAACACCACCCACCATTCCCAACACACTCCATTCAATGCCTCCCGTGGTCTTCCGTCAAAAGGATATCAGAAGGATTTTGATGAATCTCAATGCTAAGAAAGCCCCAGGTCCTGATGGTATTTCTCCACTTGTTCTCAAACCTGTGCTCCTGAACTTACTCCTATTTTTTGCCGCCTTTTTTCACTTTCTTATTCTAAAGGTGTTTTTCCTTCTGCTTGGAAATTTGCTCATATCCAGCCAGATCCTAAAAAGGGTGACAAATCCCTCCCATCCAATTATCGTCCCATTGCAATTACTTCTACTCTTTCTAAAGTAATGGAGAAATCAATTAACCGCCAACTCTTAAACTACCTAGAAACCTTCTGTCTGATCAACGATCACCAGTATGGATTCCGTCAGTGTCGATCCACTGGTGATATTCTGGCTTATGTTACACATTTATGGACTAATTCAATGGAAAGGTTCGGTGAAACACAAGTAGTTGCTCTTGACATCTCAAAGGCTTTTGATCGTGTTTGGCATAAAGGTCTTCTAAACAAGCTTCCATCTTATGGTTTGCCAACTGTTTTTAGTAATTGGTTATCCAGTTTTCTCTGTGATCGCTCACTGAGGGTGATGGTTGATGGCTCTCTGTCTTCTAACTTCTCCACTAATGCCGGTGTCCCCCAAGGTTCAGTTCTTTCCCCCACTCTTTTCCTCTTGTATATCAATGACCTTCTTCCATTGACTGGAAATCCTATCCATAGTTTTGCCGATGATAGCACATTGCATTCAACTTTCCATTTTGAGAAACCTTGTCCTGCTCAATCAGCTTCAATTTCTCGAAAATCTGCTACCAATTCCTTAAATGCCGATCTTCAGGCAATTCTCCAGTGGGGCAAAGACAACTTAGTTGATTTCAACCCTTCTAAAACTCAGTCTTGTCTTATATCTCACAAAAAGGTTGTTTGTTATTTGGTTTTTAGGAGAATTAGCAACTAAGGCCATATTGCTCCGGGATATGCGGTGGTCATTCCCTGAATGACCTTTCCGCATCCTCCGTATTTGGTGGTGACGGGCTCGAACCCCGGTCTAATCAAGAAGCGTGTGCTATGCACAGCTGCTCCTTCCCACCTGGCTACGGAGGCGCCCTCACAAAAAGGATTCTTCTGCTCCTATGCTTATCTTTAGTGACACTCCAATTTCTAGGCAAAAGGATATATCTCTTTTGTGGATTACCCTGACTTCTAATCTCTCTTGGCACAAGCACATTACAAATATTGCTTCCTCTGCATCTAAGAAACTTGGTTTTCTCTTTCGCTCTCGGCGTTACTTTTCTTCCAAACAGCTGCTCACTCTGTATAAATTGCAAATCCGCCCTGCCATGGAATATTGTTCCCACATCTGGGGTGGTGCCCCCAAAACCTCTCTCAGGCTTCTTGATTCCATTCAGAAGAGGGCAGTTAGGTTAATTAATGATTTATCTCTAACAGAGTCTCTCCACTCGCTGTCTCATAGACGCACTGTTTCTGCTGCATGCCTCTTCTACAGATACTTCCATGGGCACTGTTCTTCTGAATTGGCTGCTATAATTCCCGCTCTCTCTTTCAAAACAGTCCGAACACGTGCCGCAACCAGCCAACATCCGTTTACTGTCCAACTTCAAACCCACAGAACCAACTTTTCATCTTCCTCATTTATTCATTCAACTGCCGTTTTCTGGAACAACCTTCCTTCATACGTATTTCCTGAAAATTACAATCTACAGAAGTTCAAGTCCAATGTCAACAAATATCTTCTTTCGTCTTCTCAATCTCCAACCCAAGCACGGTACTAAGTACTATAGGTTCTAATACCTCTCGTGTTTGGGGTCCACATAAAAAAAAAAAAAAAAACACCTCTATGTCAGAATGCATTTGATCAATGAAAGCCTGCAGTAAACCCTTGATATTTGCAGTTTTTATTGTATTTTTTTTTTTTTTTTTCAGGCAGTTTGATCGTTCATAGGTTGAGCCTTTGTATGGCATATCTATTTAACAGGCAGAGTTTTGTGGTCTTCTACAATCCTGAATGGCCATTGATTAAGTTCAGGCTTAAATGTCTGACCTCCAGATTTCTGTAGAGACTGACATTATTGTACTGCTTATTTTTGAGTAACCCAGATGTTTGGAGTTGCTCTGCTGCATTAGGGCATTTAACCCTTTCAGCAGTTCCATAGAGCATCAGTTATCCGGAATAATTGATGTCGGACCTCTTCAAGATAGTGAAATTTTTTGGATAATTGAACTTAAGGTAAGATTAAATTCATTTAATCTTACCTTAGATTAAATTAAATAATTAAGATTAATTAAATAAAAAAAAAATTTAAACCAATCTCGGAAAACAGAAACATCCATCCAGACATGATTTTTATATAAAACAGGGAAAATTAGTATGATTTTTAATGCTTTCCGTTTTTTTGACTTTTGCTGATAACGAGCATTGACAATCTGTGCATCCCAGTAGCATTTGCTCATATAGCAACTGTAACTCGCTCTTTTCTTATCTTAAAACCTGGTGCAGGCATTTCTCTTTTAGTTGCTAGGGTTTTTCTCTGTAATGTTTTCCATAATAAGCACTTCTTATCAACATTATAAGCATTTTCTTTCTCATAATTTGCTATAACTGATGCAAACTTACAAGGACACTGCTGCCAATTCGTCTGCAGAAAGTTTGTCACCTTAATGTCGTCTTAATTTTTATTAAAATCCAATGCTTTTTCACATAACCTTGAACCAGAAACTGGTTCACCTAAACTTCGCTTCTGAAGAAACCACAAATAAAGTGCACTCTCTAAAGTGGCATTTTCAGGTTTTGACATCGTGTATTTCCTGCTATTTCCTTCACTATCCGTAATCAACACAAATTCTGTTATAGCGTTGGAATTTTTCTTGATGTCGTAAATTGTTGAAGTCTGCACATTAATCTCTTTGGAGAGATTTCTTAAATTTTTACCTTTTCTAATTCTATTAATTTCCGTTTTTTTGTTGCAATGTTAAAACTACGCGTTTTCATTTTGTTCACATTTTACTGTAAAAAATTGAAAAAAAATAATAAGTTGCACAGTTTTGGGCCAATATTATTTTTACTGAATCTGGAGCTAAACTAATCTGAAATTCACTCATGGTTTCTGAGAAAACCCAGTAGTCTCTTTAATATTTTTCTAAAGCACATTTCTGAGGGTCACATATAGTTCTAGAGGCCACAACCATAAAACAATAAAAACAATTTGCAGTTTTCGGTTTATCGGGCTTTTTGTTTGTACAATCTGTTATAAACAGGTAGTAAACTTGATCTTTCACTTATTAGAATCAAAATTCAATTTGCAAACGTGATAACTATAACTGGAGCTCACTTTTAATAAAAAAAAAAAGGAGAAGGATCGGCCTTTCAAATTATTTTGGATAACCAACATTCTACTGTATATACATATAGCCGTTTTCATGTGCAGGATCTGGGGAGTATGTACATAAATTACATTTTTAAGGTCACTTCAAAAATACAGTGGGACTAACTGATGATGTTACCAACAGCAATCAGATTGGTCCATTGATATCAATGGTTTGATTGTTGCTGATTCTGCTCAGGTAGCTGACAAAGCCAATGAGTATATTGCATCTACATTCACACATGAGGAAGGCACCTGGGATGGATGGGATCTCTCTCCAGTTATATTAAAGGAGGCAGCAAAGGAAGTAAGCAGGCCCTTGGCCATGATTAATGAGGGCATCCTTGGATTCAGGGGAGATGTGCAAATGTATCCCCAATTCACATAGGAGATTGAAAGGTGATATGAGTAATTACAGATCTGTTAGTTTAACTTCTGTTCAGAGAAAATAATAGAGTCACTGGTTAAAGACGCACTGCAGGATCATCCAGACAAACTGCAGTTATAGTTCAGACCCAGCATAGGTTTGTTAAGAGCATAGGTTTTTTAAATCTTGTGTGACCAATTTGATTGGATACTATGATGTGGTCACAAAAGAACTGGATGCAAAACATAATTTTGATATTGTATACTTGGATTTTAGGAAAGCTTTTGATACTGTTGCACATGGAAAACTAATGTACAGGTTGGAGCAGTATGGCATTAAGGGCAAGTTGCTGCTATGGATAAAGGGATGGTTGAGTAGGAGAAGACAGAGAGTGGTAATTAATGGACACTGCGCTTTGTGGACTAATGTTATTAGTGTGGTCTCCCAGGGTGTTGGGGCCCATTGTTGTTTTCTGTATTTATCAGTGGTATTGACAAAGGTATATCAGGCTTCATGTCCAAGTTTGCAGATGATAAGAAGGTTGGCAGAGTTTTTAATGATAGTAAGCTACTGCAACAGGATCTAGAAAAGTTGGGCAGAGAGGTGGCAGCTGATGTTTAACATTGACAAATGCAAAGTTATTGCATACGGGTAGCAATAACTCCAGAGAAACTTACCAGCTGTGCACTACATTCAGAATAATGGAGAATGAAAAAGATCTGGGGGTAATTGTGCAGTCAGATATGAAGTTTTCTGAGGAGTGCAGACAGGATGCAAGAGTAGCTCATGGGGTCTTGTCAATGATATATAGGAATTTTGGTAGCAGGGATATGGAGGTGAGTATCCCCTTGTATAAGGCAATGGTCGGGCCACACCCTGAATACAGGTCTGGTGGCCTCATTTTAGGAAAGATGTAGAGCTGCTGCAACTAGAAGTTGTCCTTCTCTGTACACTTCTGTTGTGGAAGTTGACAGCTTAAATAAATTCAAGGCTGAACTAGATAAACGTTTGGAGAGAACGGATGGTTTTTTTTTTTTTTTTTTTTGCTGCTATATAAGCTTGCTTTCTTGCACATATGCATCTACTAATGCTAATGGTAAAATATTGTTTGAAGTGGTTGATTTAAACATATTGTTATAAGCAATCTTCAATATGTATCAATGGTCTTGATATTTTTCTAATATTGCTGCCATTTGTGTTTCCAACTAATTGTAGACATAGTTTATAAGAGAGGCAGCACAAAAATATCATTCAAAAAGATTGCACCTCCTGGCCTCAGTTGTCTGATGTGGGCTTGAAAAGCAGCAAGTTTAAGTATTTCTGTGATATTCAGACTACAATTTTATAAAACTGAATCAAAGAAAACATATATAAATAGATGGAAAAGATATTGCTGTATCAGATGATAGGTTTTTACAATTATTTAAAATTCTGATTTTCTTTTTGACAATAATATTATTCTATTTTTAGGTATTAAAATCAAAATAAGGATATATATTTAAAGCATTTATGTACAAAGTTTTCATTAAAAAAAATTCGAAATTCCACAAAGTAACTTGTTCAACAGAGCATGGTACTATGAAAATTCACACTGAGGGATCCACCCACATGCAATAAGCTGAAAAAAAAAATCAATAATGCCCTTCAACTCATACATCATCAATTTACTTGATTTGTTTTGTGTGTGAAGTGTTTAGATATAGTTTTTAACATTCAATTCCTTAACATCAAGATGCGAATGAAATTATTTAAACATTATATTAGAAATTAAAATGTGTGTGTGGAATATAAATCTTTGCTAATTCGATATTTAATTAGTGTTGCCTTATCAGAACATTGCACATTGACTATCAAACTTTATTGTTAGATGTGAATGAAAGAAATGAAACAAAAGTATAAGTACTGTTAATGAGCACTGCTGTACATTCGAATAGAATGGACCTGTGCTGATTAATATATTAAAATAATGCAATGATAATTCTGTAATTCCATTAATAAACAAAGAAATTAATTTGAAGTATTATAAACCCTATCAATAAATTAATCGATAATAAATTACCCTGTCTTTTATGTAGCAGAATTTTTGTTTTGGGCCTCACTTACTGCAGTGCATTTAAGCAAGTTGTCTGAGGATTTAATTCTTTATAGCACAAAAGAATTTGGTTTTGTTTCCATTTCTGAGGAATACAGGTAAAATGATTTTTTTTTAAACATTTTATCTATAAAATCATATTCCATTTCTTATGCATTTTGTTAAAACAATACTGAAGTTCTAAATATAATTCTTAACTAAATGTTAGACTATGAAAAAGCTGTTTAAGCATGGGTAATGCATCTCCATCATTTCTACTACCCAGGTAGTATGAATGCATTGTTTTATTATAATTCACATTGTGAATTATTCTTCATAACTGGGTTGTCACTATTGCAAGAGGGTACTTGCCCACTCACCGATGAGGAAGTAAACCAGCTTAAAAACGGTGTTGTCTGGGTGGTGGCACCCATCTGAGAATAAGTAACAGTAGTCTTCTCTACCAGAGAAGTGTTACTTATTTGAAGTAGTGCAATACCTAGGCAACTTGTGAAGGTATTCACAATATGAGATATAATAAAACGAAGCATGCATACTACCTGGATATTAGAAATGATGGAGATGCATTACCCATGTTTAAACTGCTTAATACTGAAGTTAATCTTTAATTTGTTTTTCCATAGTCTTACCCCCCATGTTCTATCTATCTATAGAGACTATATTTTTTAGTGTTTCTCACCAACCATTGAAGTAAAAACGAAAGACGAAAAACCAAATTCTTAAAATTTTAATATTTACAATAAATTTATTTACAAACAAAACAAAATACCATATTACTGATGATAGCAATTTTAAAATAAGACAACTGTGATATACAGTAATACAAATACCGAATTTAAAATACAATAAAATATACTAGGTTAAAAGCACTAAAATACTAACTGAAGCTTTCAAAGGCTTCTGCCTTCTTTCTCAACAGTGTACTTCTATTCTGCGGTGCATCATTAAATACCAGCAGGTTCGCGGTGCATCTCACGTAAACGTATACTTTTCCCGTCGGAACCGGAAGTGGCTCGGGAGCGTTTCAGGCAAAAACGTTCATCCCCTCCAAGGATTACCGCCTCAAAGAGGGGATGAATGCGTGTGCCCCTATCTCTATTTATATTATTCTCAATAGAACTAATTTGTAAGCTCTCGAGCCACTTGCAGTCCCAACACTGTTGAGAAAGAAGGCAGAAGCCTTTGAAAGCTTCAGTTAGTATTTTAGTGCTTTTAACCTAGTATATTTTATTGTATTTTAAATTCGGTATTTGTATTACTGTATATCACAGTTGTCTTATTTTAAAATTGCTATCATCAGTAATATGGTATTTTGTTTTGTTTGTAAATAAATTTATTGTAAATATTAAAATTTTAAGAATTTGGTTTTTCGTCTTTCGTTTTTACTTCAATGGTTGGTGAGAAACACTAAAAAATCATAGTATGAATATACCCAACCCCAGAGGCCTATTTGAAGTATCTATAGAGACATATCGCATATCATTCAAAAGGTCTTCACAAGTAATCAAGTTTCACAAACAATCCCTATTAATTAAATAAATAAACAAACAACATTGCAAAAGCTTATGTGGTTTAAGAGTGAAATTTTGAATAGTGGTTTAATTAACATAGTTACCAACTCTACTCTCCGGATTTATGATGAGAATCAGTCTTTTTGATTCTTCCATCTCACCATCAAAACATAATTTTTACTTTGTCTTTTAGAAGCACTTTGATTCAAAGCTGTACTCCATTGTGGTGGAACTCGCCTAATAAAAACAAAAAAAAATTATCAGAAAACAGCTTGCTCTTGGTGCCAATATTGGAAAGCAACTCTACAGGGTTCAATTTTTGGCATTTTTTTCTTTTGAAAGTATGTGGGATTCCTTTAAAAAAATTTCTGCCATTTAGTATTGACAATGTTCTGTTATTATATGCCTAAAAACAAGTAGCAAGGGTATTTAAAGAGGAGATTGAACCCTTGGTGATAAAGTTAATGCTAATGTTACTGAAAATATTTATCTCATTAACTCACGTTGAGCATGCAATCGTATTTACCCTATGGAACATATCATCCATCAATTTCCACATTTCTGAAACCTTTTATCAGTCATTCAAAGAAATTATTCAAAATTTTTCACTTTTTGATGCTAACCTACATTTTCAACCTGTTATGAACATACAAAAAGTAACCAGTTAGGGTTAAATTTGAGTGTCTGCAATTCTGCCCAGACACTATAGGAAGGAGTATGTGATGAGTGTCTTGTCAATCAGTTCAGCCCTGGAGAGATTGTTCATGGCTCACGGGTAAGAATTTTTCTCAGTCTGGTCTGTGCTTGTTAACAGGAGAGGCTGCTTCTACAGGGATGGGATAGAAAGGGTGCAAGAATATTTGCTAATGGTGTTAGGTGGGTCAGAAAGCTGCTGGCTTGGAGGAGAGATACACAGACTAATAGATTAACAGTAGCCGCAGGTAGAAGTAAAATGATTCTTGCACTACTTCTATTGGAACATGCAGCAGCCTGGAAAGCAAGGTACTGGGGATTTCAAGGCCTGCTGTGGGTTATCATGGAAAAGGAATTACATAGACTGCTCATTAGGGTATCTAAGAGAAAGAAATACATGGACTGCATTAGAGTAACTAAGTACAGATGCCTATATACTTGCATGTACACTAATGCTAGTAGCATAGTAAATAATTTTGATGAATTTGAAGTGCTGGTCAAGTCATCAAATGCAGACATTATGGGGTATCAGAGATATGGTGTTACTTAAATGAAAATAAGTATTCAAAACAGAATTTGAATATGGGAAGTACAATGTATAGAAAGGATGGAGTGGGTTATACTCTTCATCAAGAAGCACATAAAATCTAAGGCAGTGCATCCAGTTGACTTGGGTAGCCAGTGCAATGTTGAGTCAATTTGGTGTAACATGAGCACTGGGTAAACTAAAATGAGAGTATGAGTGTGTTATAGGCCTAATGACCATGTTGAGTACAATGAACAACTACAGAGAAACAACATTATTACAGAGTAGGCCAGTAAATCGAAATGACTTATAATGGGGGATTTTAACTCTCCAGATATTGAGTGGAACTTGTGGGTTGGTCACTTGCACACTATCGAGGCTTTTGTAGATTTATTGGATGCTGTTTTTCTACAGCAGCATGTTAGAGAGGCAACCAAAGAGAGCAATACTCTTCATCTGATTATCAACAGTGAATCTTCATGTATTTAACAATCTGCAGATAAAATAACCACTAGGAGGCAGTGATCACAATATATTGATGTGTGATTTACTTAAAGATGTAACTACCATAAAGGGTGAGGGAAAGGATTTTTGCTTTCATAAAGGAGACTACAGTGATCTCAGGCTGTTTCTAAATTCTATGCTGTGGGAACAGCTATATTGTTACCAATGACAAATCTAAATGGGAAGCATTTAGGGAAATAATCAAAGAAGATACTAGGGTTTCATACCAACTAAGAAATACAGCTCAAGGCTTAGACCTAAATAGGTATCAGATGAACTATTGAAAAACACGTGGCAGAGAAGAAAAATGTATGGGATGCATATAAATTATCAGGTGATACAGAAGTGTATGGTAGATATAAACTACTCTGCAGTCAATTCATAAAGGAAATTATGCAAGCCAAGTCAGATTACAAGAAGTCTGTGCCAAAGAATGCCAAGAAAAGCAGCAGAGACATCTTTATTTAAATTAACAGTAGAAGAATGGGGCTGAATCACATTGGTCACTGGATGTTGATGGTTTAACTGTTGATGATCCTGCTCAGTTTGATGACAGGATTAATAGGTATTTTGCATCTACATTCACATATGAGGAATTCTTTAGAGGTGCAGTGGATGCTAAAAGTTTATCAAACTCTATCAGGGTGATAAATGATTTTATGATAATTGAGAGGAAAGTGGAAGAGAAATTGTTGAAGTTAAACATAAAAAAGGCTGGGGTAGATGGGATCTATACCATATTATTATTATTATTAGCCATTTGGTACAAGGAAGCCTGAGGCTTATGCTGCACCAGCCAAAATAAAAAAAAAAAAAAATTCTGAATTACCGAGAGAGAGAGAGAGAGAGAGAGAGAGAGAGAGAGAGAGAGAGAGAGAGAGAATCACCAAGAAAAAGAAGAATGATGATATCCATCTCAGGATCTTGTGTGTGCCAAGCCCATACACACCACATGTGAGCCACTGGGGTTTATATATTATATTAAGGGAGGCAGAAAGGAGGTAAGCAAGCCCTTAGCCATAATTATCTGATCATCCTTAGTTCAGTGGAGGTACCTGTGGACTGGATATATATAAATATGTCTCCAATTCACCAAGGGGGGGGGATCAAAGGGTAGCTTGAGTAATTACAGACCTGTTCCCGGGAAAATAATGAAGTCACTAGTTAAAGAAATAATGCAAGACCATCTAGAGTGGAGTGCAGTTATACTTCAGACAGCATGAGTTTGTTGAGGGGAGAGTCTGACCAGTTTGATTGGATGCGATGATGCAGTGACAATGGAACTGGATGTAAAAAATAATTTTTTGAAATCGTATATGTGGATTTCAGGAAAGCTTTTGTTTCTGTTGCACATAAAAGACCTATAAAAATTGGAGTAGTGTGGCATTAAGGAAAAGTTATCACTGTGAATAAAGGGATGGGTCAGTGGGAGAAGACAGAGAGGGGGATTGAACTCAGTGGGACTCCACTTAATGTTGTTAGTGGAGCCCCACAGGCTTCAATGTTGGACTCGTTGTTTTCTGTATTTATCAATGATATTGATATATCAGGTTTAATGTCTAAATTTGTAGCTGATACAAAGGTTGGCAGGTTTGTTATTGACAGTAAAGAAGATATACTGCTACAATAAGATCTAGAAAAATTAGGCAGATGTACTGAAAAATGGCAATTGAAGTTTAACATTGACAAATGTAACTGTGTGGTACTGCACTCAGGGTAGTGGAAAATGAAAAAGACCAGGGGGAAATTGTGCAGTCTGATCTGAAATTTTCTGAGCAGTGCAGACAGGCTACTAGAACAGCCCTGTGTTGCATTACCAAAATTGAAGAAAATATCAATAAAATAAAATTGCATAGGGAAAAATAAATACATTTTATTCAAACTTATAAAAAAAAAAGAAAGTTAATAAATTTGTAAATTTTGAGAAGTGAGAAATTGCTTAGTGTGTGTATTACTAACATTTCATGTGATCATATTACTTTATATTACTTTTGTAATATTAAAATTGGAGATGTGTAACTTATGTTCTTTTGCTTCTTATCAGATATTTGGCGCCTTCGTAGCCAGGTGGGAAGGAGCAGCAGTGCGTTGCACACGCTTCTTGATTAGACCGGGGTTCAAGCCCGTCAGCACCAAATACGGAGGATGCGGAAAGGTCAGGGAATGACCACCGCATATCCTGGAGCAATATGGCCTTAGTTGCTAATGCTCCTAAAAAACAAAACAAACAAACATCAGATATTTTAGTTTTAAGGATTTTAAGTTAAGGTCCAATTATTATTATTAACTAATGGCTGAATTTAAAATCTTTTACTTTCTTTCTAAACAAAAACAAAATAAAATTCAAAAAGGCTAAAACAGAATACTCATCCTATGAGTGGCTGTGTTTGTGGCTTTGTTGTGATAACATTTGCAAACACACAAAGTAATATTTTAAAAAATGATTTAAATTCAGTATTTTTATTATTAGAAATGGAAAAAACTAACTGAAGAACCTCCAGTTTTTGAGCAGTATTATTTTTATAGTACAGGAAGTAGTCTTATGCCTCAGAAAAAGAATGCTGACAGTCTTGAATTGATTAGGGGGAAAACTGGAAGAATTATAGGACACGTGAGTTTTAAATTATTTATTGTATAAAAATGTTAAATCTCTTTGAAAGAAATTGTAACAGATTGAAAAATTTAAGAACAGATTATTTCGGTATATGCATTGATAAATCTGCAACCTTTACTTAATATTAAGGGTTAAAAGTAGAACCTTCATTGTGTATTTAATTAGAATTTTTCTTTGCTCCCCTAATTGGCTGCTCATTTATAATTGATATATTACTCTTAAGGTGGCATACCTGTTGTCTGATAAGAGATCTTTAAGTCTTGAAACAACTGTCATTCACTATTTTAAATGATGTTATTTTTAACAAAAAACTGTGGATTCACCTTTTTGGTTATGCTGAAACAAAATGTTGACTTGCAGATAACAGTATCTCAGTGATAGAATCAAAGTGTCTGTAATTAAAAAAAGGTTATATGCATATTGCAGAAAAAGAAAAAAAACAGGGTACACATATTTTATAGATTTCAGGTATGGATTTGTAGTGGAAAATAATTTTTAGGAATTAGGAAACCAATTCTAAAACATGGATGTAATCAGATCCTTATATTAAGTATAAAATAGATACAAATTTTAAATTTAATCATGTTTCATCTATTAAGCAGAATTTAGTAATATTATTGGTTTTTCTCAATTTTACATTTTACAGCCTCAGAAGAAGAGAGCAAGGTAGATGCTGAAACATCATCAAACTAGACCACTCCATTTATTTAATTAACTTCATACATAGTTTATTCAGCCTTGGTTCATTTTTTTGCAATGCAAAGTTTTGCCTTCATTGTCATATTGGTGGCAGAGAAAAGTGCATGGGATGCATATAAATTATCAGATGATTCAGAAGCAGATTCAGATGATTCTGATAAATTATCAGATGATTCATAGACTAATATAAATTAGTCTATAATCAAGTCACAAAGGAGGCAAAGCAAAGACAAATTATAAGAAGTGTATGGAAAAGAATGCAAAGACTTCTATAATTATAATTAACAGTAGAAGGAAGGGAGTGAATCATATTGTGCCACTTGATGTCAATGGGTTAAATGTTAATGATCCTGCTCAGGTTGCAGACAAATTGAATAGGTATTTTGCATCTACATTCACGTGAGGAATTCTGTAGGAAAGGGGGAAGCGAGAAGTTTACCAACTTCTAATGAAGAGTTAAATGAAAGGAAAGTGGAGAAGAAATTGTTGAAGATGGACATAAAAAAAGGCACCGGGGGGGGGGGGGGGGCGTCTATCCAGTTATATTTAGCGAGGCAGCAAAGAAGGTAAGCAAACGCTTGGCCATAATTATCAGAGCATCCTTGTATTCGGGGAGGTTGATATGGACTGAATATGTACAAATGTATCCCCAATTCATAAAGGGAGATCAAAAGGTAACATGAATAATTACAGACCTGTTAGCTTAACTTCTGTTCCAGGGAAAATAATGGAATCACTGTTTAAAGAAGTAATGCAGGACCATCTGAACAGGCGTGCAATTATACTGCAACCACAGCATCCACATGTCAAGTGGTGATCTTTTTTAACCAACAAATCTATTACGTTACTATGATGCAGTGACCAAGGAACTGGATGCAAAAAATAATTTTGGCATCATATACTTGGATTTCAAGAAGGCTTTGGATATTGTTGCACATAAAAGAGAAAGATTGGACATGTAGAATTGGACACATAAAAAAGGAAGGATTGGACATGTAGAATGCTCTCCCTTCCGTCTCATTAGCATAGAGAGCAGTCAAATTAGTAGTACTACCATGTACTACAAGCCGACCGGGCTAGCCGAGTGGGTAAAGTACCTGCCCGGCAACCCAAAGGTCGCGGGTTCGATTCCCGCCTCGGGCTTGGATCAAAGTACTGCAAAAACCTTGGGAGGTGCAATATGGCCACAGAAGCCGATGCGCCAACAACTACCAAATCAAAAAAAAAAAAAAAAAAAAAAATGTACTACAAACTATCACTGACATAGTATTAAATATAACCCCAACCACCCTAGTAGTAAAAATAAGCATAATAAAAATTTTTACCTCTGCAACTGCCCCACCACCAAGCCCACTCCCCTCCATCAGCTATCACTCTTCCAAACTGCCCTGGGAGGAAACAATGGACTCAATAGCTTGGGGCCACAATATCAGAGTTAACTTCATAGGAAATACCAAATTAAAACAGATCCTCAACTCTCTTCCCCCAGAAAAGAGGGACGTATCTACACTACACATAACATGCAACTTTAAAAAAAGTGTTAAATCAGGCAGTTTCACTAAAGAAAAATCAAAATAAAGGAGTGTGATGACCACACTAGGCCAGGCTACATGACACATTATTTTATTTGTTTATCTGTAAACATAGCTTCCTCTTCTCTATGAACAGGAATTGGGCCATTAAGGTCCATTCCAAGAGTTGAATTGGTCCGTCCATCTTTTCCCGGGTCTTTCAACACTCCTCCATCCATGTGGCCTTATAAAACAGAACCTTCTTAGGTAGCCTTTCATCAGTCATCTTCATTATGTGTTCCCTCCACTGTATTCTATATCTTGTAATATCTTCCACTATATTGCTAATGCCAAAACATTTCTAATAGTGTGGTTTGAGATATTGTGAAACATAGCTTTGACCTGAAAATTCCTGAAATTTTTGATAAGGAAAACAAACACAGGAAGGGAAGGCGTGTTGAGGCTTTGCATATCCGGTCATCATCCAACAGTATAAAAACTGATACTTAAAGAAAGTAACCATCCTTCTTCGTGACCAACTTTGCTTAGTAATTCTATTTCCATCCTTATTCCTTCCTTCCTTCCTTTTCTTCTTCCAACAGTAGCTTTGTCTGTAGTGGTGAAAGTACAATACCTCCAAACCCACCACTGCAGTGGGCAGGGAGAATTCAGGAGATCCAACAGCTAGTTTGTCATAAATATTAAAGCTCATGTGGAGCATTTGGCAATATTGCAGGTCATGTGCAGAGTTTATAGTTTTTTAATAATTTATAGTATTGTGCATATTAGCAACACTTGCCAGCCACAATGATTAGATGATTTCAGAGGATAGCATTAAACCAGCAAACAGACCCAATAATAGAAAGGGGCACACAGGATATTTGTCATTTCCAGTGACCTATTCTGAGAATAAAAAATAGTAAAATGAATAAAAAATTCATTTTACTATATTTTTTCTCCAGTACGTAATTTGCAGTTTAATTATTTATTTATTAACACCACCACTGAGGAAGGTTCCAAGCCAGGTTATTATTGCATATTGTTATTAGTCAGCTGTTATTAAACTTATTTTCAATGAATGCATGTAAAGAAGTATCTTCCATCATAATTTTTTTTTTTATGAAACCACCAGACATGATAAGTATTAGAACCTACAGACTTAGTACTGTGCATGGGTTGAGGGCTCAGAAGATACTTGTTGACATTATATTTGAATTTCTGTAGTTCATAATTTTTGGGAAATACATGTGAAGGAAGGTTGCTTGCAAGAAGAAAAGTAGAAAGGATAAACAAGGAAAAGTTAGTTCTGTGAGTTTGAAACTGGATGAATGCATGTTGACTAGTTGATTTGAAGTACATGTTTGGACTGGTTTGGAAGAGGATGGAATTAAGAATGCCAATTCAAAAGAACAGTGCTCGTGGATATATGCATAGAAAAGGCATGCAGTAGATATATGGATCATTTATGACTGACAGGGAGTAGAGGGACTTTGTAAAAGGTGAGTCATTAATTAACCTGACTGTCCACTTTTAGAGTCTAGAAGTTTGACAGAGGTGGAGGTACCATTCGAGATGGAGGAACAATATTTCATTATAAAGTGGATTTGAGATTTATACAGTCAGTAGCAGTTTACAAGAGTAATGCTAAGCATGAAAAAGAAATCCTAGTTTGTTTTTTTTTATGCAGAGGAGGTTTGATGAATCATTGATAGGACATGGGCCTTCCTTGCCACCTGTCTACACTGCTTGGAGGACTTCATATCCAACCATATCATAACTTCCAAATCCCTTTCTCCGTGTAATGTTTTTAATTCAACCCCACAAAGTGTATATATCACATATTTTTGTGATTGCTATTCCTCAAGTGTGAGAAGTTAAATTTTGTTGCAGTAAAACATGACTGTCACTTTTCTGACCATCAATGAAGTTTATCAAAGTTGCCTCAAAGAAACTTGACGCAATCTTAATATCATCTGTGAATTTTGACATCACACCTTATATCCCTTTGTCAATATTATTTAGGAAAATAAAAAAACAGTGGTCCGAGTATTGATACAGTCAGTAGAGAACCTTAATTCTAACTTTGGCCCAATCTGAAGAATAACCATTAATCACAACCCTCTGTGTCCTGTTTTGCAGGCATCCTGCAATCCATCTTAAGATTTTCCCTGTGATTCCAACATGTTCCAGCATTTACAATAACTTCTTTTGAGCAAAAAGACAATTGGCTCAGTGGAACTGAATTACAGAATATAATCTGCATATTCAGAATATCAGTATATTATTATTATTATTAGCAAATGATGCAAGAAAGCAAGCTTGTACAGCACAGCCAATAAAAACAACAACACAACAATAATACCTCGTGGACTAATGTTATTAGCGGAGTCCCCCAGGGTTTAGTGTTGGGTCCATTGTTGTTTTCTGTATTCATTAATGATATTAATGATGGTATATCAGGCTTAATGTCCAAGATTGCAGACGGTATTAGCATTAGTAGAGGCATAAGATGCAAGAAAGCAAGCTTATGCAGCATCAGCCAAAAAAAGAAAACACGCTCCCATTTCACTCCTCTGTTCGTTCCAAGTACCTGTCCAGCTCAGCCTTAAATTTATTTAGGCTATCAACTTCCACAACAAAGGATGGAAGTCTGTTCCACCAACCAACCAACCACCTGCTGGCTAAAGGCAAACTTCCACACATCTATCCTACATCTGTCTTTCCTCAATTTGTATTTATGCCCTCTCAAATGATTATTCTGAGCAAGAGGAAAAATTCCATCAGCATTGAGCATGCTCAAACCATTCAAGGCTCTATACACTTCAGTCAGATCACCTCGCCGATGCCTAGTCTCCAGACACTGTATAATTTGCAAAATTTAAGTCTTTCTTCGTAAGAGCAACCCTTTGTTCCATTCACTAATCTGGAGGCCTCATTTTAACCTTCTTAAAATGAGGCCTCCAGACCTGTATACAGTACTCAAAGTGTGGCCTGACCATTGCCTTATATAAGGGGATAATCACCTCCTTATTCCTGCTAGAAAAATTCCTGTATATCATTGACAAGACACTATGAGCTACTTTTGCAGACTGTCTGCACTGCTCAGAAAACTTCATATCTGCCTGCACAATTATCCCCCAGGTCCTTTTCATTCTCTACCACTGTCAGTGTAGTACCGCAGAGTCGATACGTCACTCTGGGGTTGCTGCTTCCCATATGTAGTACTTTACATTTGTCAATTTTAAACTTCATTTGCCACCTCTCAGCCCATCTGCTCAACTTTTCTAGATCCTTTGCAGTAGCGTACTGTCATTAGTGTCCTTAACAACCCTGCCAACCTTTGTATCGTCTGCAAACTTGGACATTAAGCTTGATATATCATCATCAATAATATTTATAGATACAGAAAACAACAATGGACCCAATACTGAACTCTGAGGACTCCACTAATAACCTTAGTCCACGATGAGTAGTGTCCATTGATTACCCCTCTCTGTCTTCTCCCACTCAACCATCCCTTTATCCATAGCAGCAATTTTCCTGTAATGCCACACTGCTCCAATTTGTGCAGCAGTCTTCCACTTGTAACAGTATCAAAAGCCTTTCTAAGATCCAAATATATGATATCAAAGTTATTCAATGGAAAGGTTCGGTGAAACACAAGTAGTTGCTCTTGACATCTCAAAGGCTTTCAATCGTGTTTGGCATAAAGGTCTTCTAAACAAGCTTCCATCTTATGGTTTGCCAACTGTTTTTAGTAATTGGTTATCCAGTTTTCTCTCTGATCATTCACTGAGGGTGATGGTAGATGACTCTCTGTCTTGTAACTTCTCCACTAAAGCTGGTTTCCCCCAAGGTTCAGTTCTTTCCCCAACTCTTTTCCTCTTGTATATTAATGACCTTCTTCCATTGACTGGAAATCCTATCCATAGTTTTGCCGATGATAGAACATTGCATTCCATTTTGAGAAACCTTGTCCTGCTCAATCAGCTTCAACTTCTTGAAAATCTGCTACCAATTCCTTAAATGCCGATCTTCAGGTAATTCTCCAGTGGGGCAAAGACAACTTAGTTGATTTAAACCCTTCTACAACTCAGTCTTGTCTTATATCTCACAAAAAGGATTCTTCTCCTCCTATGCTTATCTTTAGTGACACTCAGATTTCTAGGCAAAATGATATATCTCTTTTGGGGATTACCCTGACTTCTAATCTCTCTTGGCACAAGCACATTACAAATATTGCTTCCTCTGCATCTAAAAAACTTGGTTTTCACTTTCGCTCTCACCTTTACTTTTCTTCCAAACAGCTGCTCACTCTGTATAAATCGCGAATCCACCCTGCCATGGAATATTGTTCCCACATCTGGGGCGGTGCCCCCAAAACCTCTCTCAGGCTTCTCGATTTCATTCAGAAGAGGGCAGTTAGGTTAATTAATGATTCATCTTTAAAAAAGTCTCTCCACTTGCTGTCTTATAGACGTACTGTTTCTGCTGCATGCCTCTTCTACAGATACTTCCATGGGCACTGTTCTTCTGAATTGGCTTCTATAATTCCTGCTCTCTCTTTCAAAACAGTCCGAACACGTACCGCCACCAGCCAACATCCATTTACTGTCCAACTCCAAACTCACAGAACCAACTTTTCATCTTCCTCGTTTATTCATTCAACTGCCGTTTTCTGGAACAACCTTCCTTCATACGTATTTCCTGAAAATTACAGTCTACAGAAGTTCAAGTCCAATGTCAACAAATATCTTCTTTCGTCTTCTCAACCTCCAACTCAAGCACAGTACTAAGTACTATAGGTTCTAATACCTCTCGTGTTTGGGGTTTACATAAAAAAACAAAAAAAAAAAAAAAAAAACAAACAAACTGTGTACGTAAAGGATAGTCAAGGTAGGTGTGGGGTGTAGCAGCCTTCATCCATTAACTTTTGGAATATGGGAGAATATTCCTCAACACTTGCAGTGTCAAATATAGTAGTGACTGGAAAAGACCTTGGGAAATTTTTTGTTAGGCACAGATATGAAACAAACAGGCAACTTTTTATTATCAGCATTATGTGCATGTAGTATTCTAAAATCAGCAATCTGGATATATACATAGAGATAAGAAAGAAGTAAAAAAAATCCCATATCAAATAAAATTAAAGCATTTTACTTAAATTCAAAGATATATTGCTTATAAAAGTCTATGGAAAAAAAAAAAATAGATTTTTACAACAAATTTCTCTGATTTACTAGTGTATGGGTCTACTAGTTGTTCTGAAAGGATTGCCAAGTTCTTTTAACAAAGATCTGCAGGTAAGTTCACATTTCAAGTTTTTCAAAGAAATATTTTTATGGACAACTAGTGCTAAAATATTCCTACATCTTTACAATATAATTATTTCCATATTTTATTACTTTTTAGTTTGAAAAATTACTGTTTGTAAAATAAAATTCAGAAATTGACTTGTATCTGTAGGCTAAGAAAAAAAATCATAATAACCGATTAAAGTATTTATGCATGCTCTATGCCCTAATTTTATATATATGTTTACACATATATATAATATATGTGTAAATATATATATCTAAAAAATAAGAATAAATGCATATAGATTTGCAGAAATGTCAAAAATCTTATTAAATTTTGACTTTTGAGAAATTAATTAGACATCAGTCAAGAACAGTGGATTCTGGAGTAGATCTGATTGCACTTTTTTCATCCCACTAACCAACAACTTTCCAATTGTTTGTTGGTGGGCTAGTTGATTTTTAGTTAAAATTAATTACATTTTTTTTTTTTTTTTTTAATCATATGTGCTGGAATGGGCATGATGGATAAGCTATTCTTTACAAATTATGCTATTTCTGGATTCTTTTTCAGTAATCTCTTAGTTTCAAAATTTTATTAAATAATAAGAAAAAAAGTAATATAAATATATCTGATTCTGAATGATTACCTGGTTGTGGCTCATAACAGTTCAGAACTGAACAGTTGTTTGATTTTAAAAAAATGCCTTTGGAGTTTTGAATGTTAAAAAATAACGATAAAAAAAATAAGAATAATCACATGTACTTAGTAAAATGTTTATTCATATTAGATATGTGCTTTCTTATTCTTATTTTTTACCATTCAAAACTCTATAGGCATTTTTAAAATTATTCAGCCATTGCCCCACAACCATTCAGAATTCAACATGTTTAATTTTTATTTCTTATTTTTGAACCTAGAATACATGTAAGAAATTTTTTACACACACACACACACTAAGCCACTCTGTATATATGTGTATGAAGTATTTTCAAGTGAGATTGAGTCAGCTGGTTTCAGGTGGAGTTGCTGAGTTTTTGTTTTTTTTTTTTTTTTCCATATCCCACAAAGACAAAACCAGCTTGAGAAACACACAGTTTACAAATATAATAAACTACATTTCTCTTCTAGCTATTTATTAAAATTACTAATATTGCAAGGAAGCAAGCTTATACAGCATCAACCAAAAAAAACCCCTCCCATCAGTATATCCTCTCTAACAATTTTTCTAATCCTTCCTTAAATTTATTCAAACTACTCACTCCCACAACACCAGATGGATAATTTATTTCAACAATTTACTCATTGGCTGTGAGTAAATTTTCACACATCTATCCTGCAATCATCCCTTTTTAATATAAATTTATGTCCCCTTATGTGTGTTTGACTAGTACTGTCATATATTAATGTTACAGCCCTAGTCAAACATTACAGTAAGAATGCTATCAACATTTAATTTACTCAATCTATTTAAAGTCTAAACACTTCAATCAGGTCTCCTTGTAGGTTCCTAGTTTCCAAGTGCTGTCTGCAGAACTCAAATCTGCAGAGCTGAAATCTTTCAAGTCTGCAGAACTGAAATCTTTCATAGTAAGAGTGCTCTTTTGTGTCTCTGACTAAGTTTTCTGCTCTTCTCTGCACCCATTGCAACAGAGCTACATCTTTCCTAAAATGAGACTTCCAGACCTGTACCATAGGTGTAGTCTAACCAATACGTTATACAATGAGATAATCACCTCATTGTCCCTACTGGAAAAATTCCTATTAATTATTAATAGAACCTTATGAGCTTTCCTAGCAGCCTATCTGTATCATGTTAATTTATACTATTACCTTCAGATCTTGTTTTTGTTCTCCACTACCCTCAGCGTGGAACTACACAGTTAGCGCCTCCGTAGCCAGGTGGGCAGGAGCAGCAATGTATAGCACACGCTTCTTGATTAGACCGGGGTTCGAGCCCGTGACCACCAAATACGGAGAATGCAGAAAGGTCAGGGAATGACCACCGCATATCCCCAGAGCAATATGGCTTTAGTTGCTAATGCTCCTAAAAACCAAATAACAACAAACTACCACACAGTTGTATGTTATTCTAGGATCACTGTTATCCATATGCAGTATGTTGCATTTATTGATGTTAAATTTCAGTTAAAATTAGGTTCAAAAATTTTCTTTGTTTCAAGATCCATTCATCGTTTTGTTTATTAAAGCATTATATAAGCATTTAGCACTCAAGGTTCCATTATGTAAAATAACTGAAATATAATATCAGTTCATATGTTATATATAAATGTAAAAACAGTGTTTGTGATTTCTGTTATATATGCAGGAAGATAAAGAAGCATTATTTGATGCATGTGACACAATGAAAGGATTACTGCAAGTGGCATGTGGCACTCTTCAGACCCTCCAAGTAAGACATCTACATTTGTGTTAAAATATTGGCATTTCCATAAATTTTTATTGATTAAATCAGTTTTAAAAAATTAGCAATTTTTATTTATTAATAAATAAATTAATAATTATTAATTTTCTGATAGGCACAAAAAATTTGGATTATTACAGAGCAATTATTTATTTATCATGTTGTATTACACTTATTACCTTTATGCAGGTTAGTGCAAATGCATTGGCGCCTCCGTAGCCAGGTGGGAAGGAGCAGCAGTGCGTAGCACACGCTTCTTGATTAGACCGGGGTTTGAGCCCGTCACCACCAAATACGGAGGATGCGGAAAGGTCAGGGAATGACCACCGCATATCCCGGAGCAATATGGTCTTAGTTGCTAATGCTCCTAAAAACCAAAAAAAAACAAAAAAAAAAAAAAAAAAAGCAAATGCATTATTTTAACATAGCTGTCTACCAAAGTAGTTGAATTAATTAATTACATTGGCATTTTTGGTTATATCTCATATTGTGAATGCCTTTGCAACGAGTTTCCATTGTTTTGTACTACCTTGAATAAATAACACTTCGCCAGTGGAGAAGACTATTGTTATTTATTCTCAATGGATACCACCACCCAAATGACACCGTTTTAAAAAAAGGTAAGGGATAATGATTCTCAGTTATCCACACACTGCCCCTATTAGACCAAGAGAGCAATAAAAAGGTAGGAAAGTGATAGTAGGAGAGGTAGTGGAAGAAGATGCCGATGAAGAAGGAAAGGGGCAGTTATTTCTTCAGCTCATTCATGTGATCTCATATTCCTGGAATGGGTAGCACTCTCCCAATGAGGGGGTCTGTTACCCATTTGAGGAGCCTCAGTGGTCATAAGGCCCCCCCCCGGTCGGCGCTGTTTCAGGGCTATTTGGCCCCTCCTCATTGGGAGGGTAGGTATCCACTGCTTCTTAAAAAAAAAAAAAAAAACCCATCTGGTCTCATTTGCACTCATTAAAATGATCTTATATCCCAATAGGGTTAATCTCACTCAGAAACATTCCGCGGAAGGCCCCGTCCATGTGACTACCTGCTCCGCAAGCAGCTGCCTGGAGTTGGCTTGCCCTACATGAATTCTCAAGTCCTCCACCTCTTTCATTCTTCCATCCTTACATGGCTTTATTCTAAATATAAACCGCCGCATTGTCGGAGGGACCTGCAGCCAGCAGGTCCATATTCCTTCTAGCCGAAGCTAAGAAGATTACTACCCCCTAATCCCTAGCTTTACCACCTGAGCTGCACGTACACCTCATTGTCCACTAGCCGGCATAGTGGTGTAGGGTAACACCATTGTTTTAGGAATTTCTGGTCCCCCAATTGAAGTAGTTCCAACACCAGAAATCTCTTAATTGCAGCATGCATGGATTGGATGGCGTATTTGTATATCTCCATGCATGTTCCCTCTATTTTTCTCTTCCTAATCTTCCATGCTTGGTATTTTCCTTCATTTATTGTTTGCTATTTGGTTTTTAGGAGCATTAGCAACTAAGGCCATATTGCTCGGGGATATACGGTGGTCATTCCATGACCTTTCCGCATTCTCCATATTTGGTGGTGACGGGCTCGAACCCCGGTCTAATCAAGAAGCGTATGCTACGCACTGCTGCTCCTTCCCACCTGGCTACGGAGGCGCCTTTCATTTATTGTGAACATCAAGATGTGTGTGGCTCTGGAGACAGGCTCCAGAAATTGCAAAAATAGAATCTGATCTCTTGTTAATCACGGTACTTTCATGATTTAGAGTAGGAGATTTCATGATTAAGAGTAGGAGACCGGCAGAATTACTTAACAAGTACAGGTCACTGTTGAACAAAAGCCGAGAATTAGGGTTGAATTTGAAAGTGTCTGCAATTCTGCCCAGACACGATAGGAGGGAGTATATGATGAGAGCCTTGTCGATCAATTCGGCCCTGGAAAGATTGTGCAAGGCTCAAGGGGTAGAATTTTTTTCAGCCTGGACTGTACTTGTTAACAGGAGAGATTGCTTCTACAGGGATGGGATACACTTAAATAGAAAGGGTGCAAGAATATTTGCTGATGCTATCGAGGCAGTGTTAGGTGGGTCAGAAAACTGCTAGCTTGGGGGGAGACAAAGACCAATAGATTGACAGTAGCCACTGGCAGAGGTGAAAGGGATTCTTGCACTGCTTCTATTAGAATGAGCAGAAGCCTGAAAAACAAGATGCATGGTATTTCAGAGAATGCTGGGAGTCATTGCGGTACAAGTAAACACATGGGTTGTGTTAGGATAGCTAAGAATAGAAATAGGTGCATGTATACTTGCGTGTACACCAATGCTAGGAGTTTAGTAAATAAATTTGATGAATTTGAGGTATTGCCCAAAACATCGAAGGCAGATATTGTTGGGATATCAGAGACGTGGTGTCACACAGATATAAGGGATGCGGAACTGCAATTTGGGGAGTACAACGTCTACAGAAAGGATAGACAGGATAGGAAGGGGGGAGGTGTTATGCTATTAGTTAAGAAACACATAAAAACCAAGGAAGTGAAGCCAGTCGACATCGCTGGACAGTGCAGTGTGGAGTCAGTTTGGTGTGACATAAACATTGGGAGATCAAAATTGAGAGTAGGAGTGTGCTATAGGCCTAATGACTCTGATGAGTATAATAAGGAACTGTACAGGGAAATAGAGTGGGCCAGTAAATCAGAGTGTCTTATAATGGGAGATTTTAATTTCCCAGATATTGACTGGATTTTGGGGGGCTGGTTACTCACACACTAGCAGGGCTTTTGTGGATTTATTGGATGATTGTTTTCTACATCAGCATGTTCGGGAGGCAACTAGAGGGAGTAATACTCTTGATTTGATTATCAGCAGAGATTCTTCATGCATTAAGAATCTGCAGATAAATGAACCACTAGGTGGCAGTGATCACAGTGTGCTGAAGTGGGATTTACTCAAAGAGGTAACTACCATTAGGGGTAAAGGGAAGGGTTATTGCTTCCGTAAAGGCGACTACGATGGACTGAGACAGTATTTAAATTCTATACAGTGGGACCAACTGATGATGTTACCAACAGCAAATTCAAAATGGGAAGCATTCAAAGAACTTATCTTGGAAGCTACTAGGCTTTACATACCAACTAAGAAATATTGTTCAAGGTTTAGGCCAAAATGGATGTCAGATGAACTAATGAGGCATATGGCAGAGAAGAAAAATGCATGGGATACATACAAATTAACACATGACACAGAAGCCTATGATAGATACAAGTTGATATGCAACCAAGTTACAAAGGAGGTTAGGCAGGCGAAGGCAGATTACGAGAAATCCTTGGCAAGGGATGCAAAGAAAAACAGCAAAGAGTTCTTTACTTATGTTAACTCTAGAAGGAAGGGGATGAATCAGATTGGTCCACTTGATATTGATGGGTCAAGTGTTGATGATCCTGCTCAGGTAGCTAACAAACTAAATGAATATTTTGCATCGACATTCACACATGAGGAGTTATTCAGCGAGGGGAATGCCAGAGGTGTATTCAACTCTAGCAGTAAGCTACAGAATCTTGAAATAACTGGGAGTAAAGTGGAGGAGAAACTGTTGAAGATAAACACAAGAAAGGCACCCGGGGTGGATGGGATCTATCCAGTTATATTAAAGGAAGCAGCAAAGGAAATAAGCAAACCCTTAGCCATAATTATGAGAGCTTCCTTGGACTCAGGGGAGGTACCCATAGACTGGAAATGTGCAAATGTGACCCCAATTCACAAAGGAGGATCAAAGGCTGACACAAGTAATTATAGACCTGTGAGCTTAACTTCTGTTCCAGGAAAATTAATGGAGGCACTGGTTAAAGAAGCACTGCAGGATCATTTAGACAAGACTTCAGTTATAGCTCAGACACAGCACGGTTTTGTTAAGGGGAAGTCTTGCCTGACCAACTTGATTGGATACTATGATGCAGTCACAAAAGAACTGGATGCAGGGAATAACTTTGATATTATATACTTGGATCTTAGAAAGGCTTTTGATACTGTTGCACATGGAAGACTGCTACACAAATTGGAGCAGTGTGACATTGGAGGCAAATTGCTGCTATGGATAAAGGGGTGGTTGAGGGGGAGAAGACAGAGAGTGGTAATCGATGGACACTGCTCATCGTGGACTGATGTTATTAGTGGAGTCCCTCAGGGCTCAGTGTTGGGTCCATTATTGTTTTCTGTATTTATAAATGATATTGATGATGGTATATCGGGCTTAATGTCCAAGTTTGCAGACGATACAAAGGTTGGCAGGGTTGTCAAGGACACTACTGACACTATGCTGCTGCAACAGAATCTGGAAAGGTTGAGCAGATGGGCTGAGAGGTGGAAAATGAAGTTTAACATTGACAAATGTAAAGTACTACACATGGGAAACAGCAACCCCAGAGCAACGTATCAACTCTGTGGTACAACACTGACAGTGGTAGAGAATGAAAGGGACTTGTGGGTGGTTGTGCAGGCAGATATGAAGTTCTCTGAGCAGTGCAGACAGGCTGCAAGAGTAGCTCATGGAGTATTGTCAATGATATACAGGAATTTTTCCAGCAGGGATAAGGAGGTGATTATTCCATTGTATAAGGCGATGGTCAGGCCACACCTAGAGTACTGTATACAGGTCTGGAGGCCTCATTTCAAGAAGGATGTAGAGCTGCTGGAACGAGTACGGAGAAGGGCAACAAGATTAGTGAATGGAACAAAGGGGTGCTCTTACGAAGAAAGGCTTAAGTTTTGCAAATTACAGTGTCTGGAGACTAGGCACCAGCGAGGTGATCTGATAGAGGTGTATAAAGCCTTGAATGGTTTAAGCATGCTCAATGCTGATGGGATTCTTCCTCTAGCTCAGAAAAATCACCTGAGAGGGCATAAATTCAAATTGCGGAAAGACAGATGTAGGATAGACGTGCGGAAATTTGCCTTTAGCCAGCGGGTGGTTGGTTGGTGGAACAGACTTCCATCCCTTGTGGTGGAGGTTGATAGCCTAAATAAGTTTAAGGCTCAGCTGGACAGGTATTTTGAACGAACAGAGGGGTGAAGTGGAAGTGGTTTTTTTTTTTTTTTTTTTTTTGGCTGATGCTGCATAAGCTTGCTTTCTTGCATCAGATGCTTCTACTAATGCTAATGCTAAATGCTAATGATTTTGTGGACCTTGTTTCAGATACGTTGTACAGCTGGACAGGTCTACTGTTTCCCGCGCTTTGCAATATTGACACAGTGTTTGAGTGTCCTCGGAACTTAGCCTTGTTTACTTCCACTGGCAGGTGCTCGTAAATCACCCTCCAGGCTAAGTCACTTCTTGACCCATACCCTATATGTTTGTGAAGATTTTTAAACATTTGGGTTTCGTCTAAGCTGTACCATGCTCGGGGATTTTGTACTGGTTGCATGTATAAGTCAAACAGTTTCCAGTAGATTTTTGAGACTTTTAGTTTTGTTCCCATGTCTAGACCTACTGCCGATAGTTGCTGGAGATATTTGGTAATCAGTTTGTAGAAAGGTGGTATTATTTCTTATGCAGGTCCTTTATATTCTACTCCTAGCAGCTTTGTGAACCTTCCCATGTGGTATTTTATTAGGGTGGAAGCTACATGCGTGTCCCATAGGGGCGTTCGGACATGTTTCATTATATATGCCCACCGTAGCCACTTTAATTGTGGTATTTCATAACCACCGAGCACCTTTCTGCAATGCAATCTTTGTTGCGTCACCTCTTGTTGCCTGTTGTTCCAGAAGAACTTAAATAGTCTCCTGTGCAACCTTTTTTTGTGTGATATATTTAAAGGTGGTGACCATCACAATATTCATCACCATTGGGATGAGAATCATCCATATGATTATTACTCTTCTAGAGAATGACAGTAGGCCTAGGTTCCTTTGGCCGATTTTTTCCTCCCAGGAGCTTAATAATTGTCGGGTTGTTATTTTTGGTCTCTTGCGATGGGCTCCGCAGAGAAGGAGAGGCCCACTGGTAACTGAAGTGGAGCATTCTTTCCCCATTGTTGACATTTTGTTTTATGTTTATTAAGACATACGCCACTTGACAGGCTAAAGTAACTGAACAAGTTCAGCACACTCTGCAAGGAACTGCAATCAGACATGGTTAGAATGACATCATCCGCATGGGCTATGTATTTGCAATCGGGATTCGATCCAGGGAGATGAACTCCTTTGATATTACTGGAGTTGTCTAATTGCCTGAGTATGGGCTCCAGCACCACTGAAAAGATATCAGGGCTTAGTGGGCAGCACTGTCTCATCCCCCCTCTCCAGTTTTATTTTATCCGAGCTGTATCCATTAATTGCTGGAGTGGTGCTAGCTCCATTATATAAACTGATGATGGTTCCTCTTAACTGTGAGCCCACCTGTACAGTATACAACAGATTTTGAAGATAATTCTGAGACAGTTTATCAAAGGCTTTCTCTAGGTCAAGCACAGCTAGGACTATGCTGTAACCTTTCCGCTGACAATATGGTTGCAGGTCCCTCAAGAAAACCAGATTTGCTCCCATGGCTCTGCCTGGCACCCCCATATGTCTGGTTTGCTCCTATAATGGATCCTTAGCCTTGTTTACTTCCACTGGCAGGCGCTCGTAAATCACCCTCCAGGCTAAGTCACTTCTTGACCCATACCCTATATGTTTGTGAAGATTTTTAAACATTTGGGTTTCGTCTAAGCTGTACCATGCTGTCTTTTGAGGCGATTATTCAATACTTTAGCATAGAGTTTATAGACTACATTTAGTAGTGAAATTGGCCTCCAGTCTCCCACTTCTTGACCCATTCTCCCCTGCTTTCTTAAGAATACTGTCTGAGCCTCCAGAAAGCTTTCTGGAACTTCACCCGCCATGAAGAAGTCAGAGAGAATTGTGGCCAAAATTGGCCCAACCTTTTCCCAAGCTTTCTTGTAGAGCTCTGTTGTTATTCCCTCTGGGCTTGGTGCTTTGTCTTCTTTCATTTCTCCCAAGGCTGTGGAAACTTCCTTCAAAGAGTTTGGCTGGTTGTGTTCCTGCTGCTGAGCCGCAGAGAACCATGACATCTCCCAACTAGTTGGCAGCGCTGGCCCTTGAAATGCTGCATACAACTGTTTGTATACTCCATTGAAGTATTCCATGATGTCTTTGGTGGTATCATACTGACGTGATCCCACTTGGATCTGTTGTATGGGGCTGTTGCTCATTTGCATCCTGTTGTACTGATCGAAAATCAACCCTGCTCTCTTGTCGGCAAGCCTATATTGCAGTCGCATTTGGACTGCTTTATTCTCTGCCTGTGTTTCCAGATGTAGCTTTATTTCTTTTTGCACCTGCTGTGTGGCCCAGGTGCCAAGTGTTTTTGTCAGATAGTTGGTCAGATTGATTATCATTGTGATATTTTGGTCTAGTGATAAGTGCGGTTCTTTTGGATCCCTGTCTGGCAAACTACTTGAAGAAGCTCCTCCTCCAATTGGTCTGGGATGGGTAGCTGGGGTGATTGTCCCCCAGCTGGCAGATTGAGCTTATTTAGGCTGTTTTGTTTTGAAATTTTGTTCCCTAAATTCTTTTTGTCAAGATTTATATTATTGGCTGATAATAATGCCAAAAGCCAAAAAGAAAGTTCTGGTGCCTCCTGTCGAAGAACTTGAGGCAATTTCGGAAGAAGTTATGTTTGTTATGTTATATTTTGTTATTTCGGTTTTTAGGAGCATTAGCAACTAAGGCCGTATTGCTCCGGGGATATGCGGTGGTCATTCCCTGACCTTTCCACATTCTCCATATTTGGTGGTCACGGGTTCGAACCCCGGTCTAATCAGAAGCAGTGTGCTACGCACTGCTGCTCCTGACCACTTGGCTACGGAGAAGAAGATATTGAGGTAGAGATTCCGAGTGAATCACCTTGAAGAAGAACTCCGGTCAAGGCAAGTCCTAGACGGAAGTTTCGAGAGAAAGAAACTCAGACTGATCAGGATATTGATCTTTCTTCTGAACTGATTGGTTTGGAAGAATTGAGTTTCCTGAGAAGTAAACTGAGGCTTTTCAGTCCTTCTGGACTGAAAAGCCTCAGTTGCAGTCCTTCCGGACTCAACTGGTTACGATGTTGATACAGTCATGGGGTATTGGGATAAGATGGCAGATGTGGTACAGTCCTTGGTGTTTAAGAATTGGATACTAAAGGCAAAGTTAGATATTTTTAGACAAGAAAAAGTATCTAGTCAAAAAACGTATGCAGAAGGTTCCCAGAAGGTACAATCCAAGAGTAAATCCATTATATTGAAGGCGAAATCGGATAAATACCGGACAAGTTATCAAGTTAAGACTGAGTTAATAGGCCGGGTTGCCCCTGTTTTATCGGATGTGAAGATCGTGTTGGTTCATCCAATAAGAGATGAGCGAGTGATTATTGAGGCTACATCAGAATCCAATGTTGACAAGATTAAAAACTGTCCAGAAGTTCAGAATCTCGAATTGGAGGTTGAGAAGACCCTCCAACGATTGCCGAGATTTGTGATTTTTGATGTAGATCCAAAAGTAAGTCAAGATATTCTAAAGCATGGGGAAAGAACTTGGCTGATGAGTGTGTCAGCAAAGATCAAGTACTCTCAGAAATAAAGGTTGTGGCAAGGAACAAAGCAAGGAACTCTATAGGGTACAATTATGTGGTGGAGGTTTCCCCACGTATAAGAAGACAATTGATAAATTGTTCTAGAGTGTTCTTGAAATGGAGTTCACACCAGGTCCGTGAACTGTGGACCCCAACACAATGTTTTAAATGTATGGTGTATAGCCATGTGGCCCGGCACTGTAAAGCAGACGAGTTCTGTGGTCACTATGCTGGGAGAGGCCATACATTTAAGTCTTGCAGCAAGCATGCAGACACCCCGCAATGTGTTAACTGTCTGAAAAGGAAATTGCCCTCTGCACATGCCGCAAATGATCGGGCATGTCCTGATTATTTGCGTGCCATCGACATTTTGAAACGTTGAACTGAAATTTAATGAAGTGCAAGATGTTTTCCTAAAGACGAATGTGTGGCTTCTCCCGGTGGTGACCGGGGGTCGTCAGTTATAGTTGACGCTGATGTTTGTGGTTCACAGGGATCAAACTCATGTGATTTTGTAAATAAGAATGGTGGAGCTGTTTTGAATTGTTATGTTTAACAAAGTATATAGATCAATTTTATTATTATTTGTTTGGCAGATTGCCAAACGTGGTTTCCCGGATAGGGCAACCTACCTCCTCGTGGTGGGGATGGTAACTTGTGGTGGGGGCGGAGACACAGTCCCCACTGTGAGGTTAAAGGTTGTACTGTCTAGTTTTAGATCTGTTTAGTCAAATTAGACTATTGTAATTGTTGTTTAAAAATTGACCAAAAAAGTCTGTAACAATTATAACAATTATGATGTAAGTGGCAGATGAGCTATGGCTCAGGGGGCCCTCAGGTGTAGTTTGATTAAATGGAAATGCACCTGCTGTACCCCTATTTCATCATGACAATAGTTTAACAATCGCCTCACTTCATACAAATGCCTTAGCACTTTTTTCCTTTCCACCCCTCTTTCCTTAGCTGATTTTTGGAATGCTGTTCTTACTGCCTGCTAAAATTTGCCCACTTCTCCCATGTCCAGTGCTCAGACTGCACCAGTTCATGCGTTAAACCTTCGACGTTATGCCACCTGTCCTGCAAGAGAGCCGAGTTTAAACGCCAAGTGCCTCTGCCATAGTCTATTGTTGCACATAACGGGAGGTTCATTATTAACAATTTGTGATCCATGAGGGGGCGTGTCCCAGAAATATTTACATGCCTAACTCTGGTTGCTTTGCTTGCCATATTCCTTGGTGCATGTATGCGGTCTATTCTTGTGCTTACTGTACCCCTAGTCCATGTTGCACCATGTGCTGTGGGATTGTGCCATACATCTATGAGATCACACTTAAGACAAATGTTGTGCAATTCCAGAGCGCCCCTTGTCCCCCTTGTAGGGTCCCCTGTGCCAGTCTTATGCTTGACCGTACCCGTTCTGGAGCAGCGTTTGGTGCATATACATTTATCAACCATATTGTATGGAATTTGTGGGTAGTAAATGGATGGCCAGTGCTCAAAACAGAAGGAACTGGAAAGTTGCTGGAGAGGCCTTCATCCTGCAGTGGATTGAAAATGGCTGATGATGATGATGATTGTATGGAAATCTAGTTTTCAGTCTATACAGACTACCCTACTTTCTACATCTCTTTGAAGGTTGCTAAACCTTCCTACAATGGGTGGTAGGATTATGATGCCGACCCCCTGGCATTTCTTGTGCCAAAGCTCTAAAAGCTTAAACATTTAAATCGATTTTGAAATTTTTGTACTTGTAAAATATTATGCATGTGGCTTTCCTGAATAAATAAAAATTCTGATACCCATTAATAACGTCATTCTCCAGATGTGATGTTGTGTGTGTGTGTGTGTGTGTGTGTGTGTGTGTGTGTGTGTGTGTGTGTGTGTGTGTGTGTGTGTGTGTGTGTGTGCGCCCCTGGGAAAAGCCCTGGACATTCAGGGTTCTGATAATTACCATGTGTATCGATAATGGGTCCGCCAAAGCCAAGGGGTTTCACCTATTTTGTTTGGGATATGCTAAGGCCATATAGGGTTTTACCAAGCTCTTATTCTTGTCCTGCGATCCATTTGATTCGGGAGTTACTTAATTGCTGTGTGATTCCTAAGAGGGTCTTGTCCTACCAAATTGCCAAAGAAAATATCCCTCCACATAAATTGTATTCTCTCCATTTTTCCCTCTCTGGTTTGCTCTAGTATTATTCTGGGTTTCCCCAGACTTTGTTCCCATACTGTTAACTTTTCCCCCAGCTTTTCCTGACCTAGTGGTACATATGTCGTTAAATGCTGTACCCTGATTAGCTTTTCCCTGCCTTTCTCTAACGGCCCTTCCACTTCAGAGTCCTCTGAACTCGACTCGCCCAAATCTTCTGCAATGATGTTGTCTTCCTCTGTGGTTTGCTTCTTCCTCTTTTCTCCTCCTCCTACCTGTTCTAGCTCTCCGTTTTCTCCCCTCTTCTGCCCTCTTGCTGTTTCTTCTGTTTCCATTGAGGTGGGGGTGACTTGTTTTATGTCTGTGGCCCACTCCTTTTTTTTCTGTTATTAAATTCGCTGGTTCTGTCAATGGAATTTTTTTCCCTCCCTGTGTCTTTAGAATAATCATATTTTCCTCTCTCAAGCTCTTTTCCCTTCCTTTTTCCTCCCCTCCTTTAGTGGCATCTGCGTATGACCTCACTGAGCAGCTGCCTGCTTTGTGGCTTGTTTCCCCACATTTGCTGCATGGTTTTGGGCATTCGCTGCTGATATGCCCAACTTCCCGACAGTTAAAACACCACCCTTTTGTGCAATTTGCCCCTAGATGATCCAAACTGCCGCACTTCAAACATTTTTTCTCCACCCCTCTGTAGTTCAAAACTAGTCGGTTCCCCATAACATATATGATATTGGGGACCAGCTTCCTCATTTCCATTTGTATCGTGACTTTGCTTGTGTATAGCTCTGGGAAACCCTCCCACGCGTGCATTTCTATTCGTGTAACATTCCCGTATGCATCTAATGCACTTTTTAAAAATGTGTTTGGTATTTCAGTCGGATACGTTCTACCGTTTGTGTGCTGGTAGAGTTCTTGTCCTTATATTATACCTTCTTGTGATTAGGCAGCATTGTACCAGTCTGTAATGGTCACAGTTTTATATTCAATGCTCTAAAATTATCCACTATTCTCCATTAACAGAGCGTTGTTATTCAGTTATTGTCTCTCTCTCTCTTTCTACTTATTTTATCTTATTTTTTTCAATTAAAGTTTTATTCCATTTAGATTCATCCTGAGATGTGTGTTGCAGCTTTGAGTTGTGATATGCTGGCAACTGATATTGCATATTACCTCGTTACTAAAACAGTAAGTTAAAACTTTATTTTTTATTTTCTGTTAGAATTTTACAAGATTATCTAATGTCATTGAACAGTTCATAGGAAGTGATATAAGTATTTGGGTATAGTATTTGAGCTTACTGGTTAATTCATATATAAAGCTAACAAAAGACATTTCCGCTGCATTTTAACTTCATTTAATTTTTACTGAAAAATTTACAATAAAATTAAGTTAATTTAAAGAAGACACATATTTAAAACTGTGTTTTTAGTCCTTAGTGAAAAAAATTAACTGTTTACATAAAAATTAACATACAACTTTAAGTTATTTACATGCCACAGGTAATATACAGGGGGTGGACAAAATAATGGAAACACCTGATATGAAAGTAGTGGTTTTTGTAACGGTTGTATGACATAATTATGTACATGCAAAAATGTTTTTTTTTCCAGTAGTACTGTGAAGGAAAGATGATGAAGCTGATTTTTATTTACAGGTGATATAAAAAGATATGTGAAGAAAGTGGCAAATCTAACTGATTTAGGCCTGACGTATCCCAGTGGTTAGGAGCGAGAGTGGCGACTCTGTAGCCAGGTGGGAAGGAGCAGCAGTGCATAGCACATGTTTCTTGATTAGACCGGGGTTCGAGCCCGTCACCACCAAATACGGAGGATGCGGAAAGGTCAGGGAATGACCACCGCATATCCCGGAGCAATATGGCCTTAGTTGCTAATGCTCCTAAAAACCAAATAACAAACAAACAAACAAACAAACAAACAGGAGCAAGAGTGCATAGCACGCGCTCCTTGAGTGGACCGGGGTTCAAGCCCGTGACTACTAAATACGATAAATATTTGTATTGACGATTTATTGTAAACTCTACTAACTTGGTTGTCGTGCCGGAGTATAAACAGAAAAATTTTTGAATTCCAGAGAGGTCAAATTGTTGGTGCGTGTTTGGCAGGGGCATCAGTGACTAAAATTGTCAATTTGTATAATGTAGCAGAGAAACTGTATTGAAAGAGATGGCTCCATTCACCAAGTATTGAAAAATAAAAAAAATCTGATAGGATGTACATGTTGAGATCTTTGTCAGTCAATTCAGTCCTGGAGAGAATGTGCAAGGCTTATGGAGCAGAATTTTTCTCAGCATGGTCTGTGCTTGTTAACAGGAGAGACTGCTTCTAAAGGGATGAGATACACTTAAATAGAAGGGGTGAAAGAATATTTGCTGATGTTATCAAGGCAGTGATAGGTGGGTTGGAAAACTGCTAACTGGGGGTGGGGGATACACAGATTAATAGATTAACTAGAGCTGAAGACAGAGGCAAAAATGATTCTTTTGCACTTCTTCTATTGGAACATGTAGTAGCCTGGAAAGCAAGGTGCTGGGGATTTCAGGCCTTTCTGTGGGTCATCATGGAACAAGTAAATACATGGGCTGTATTAGGATAACTAAGAGTAAGAACATATGCACGTACACTAATTCTTGGAGAGTAAGAACATGTGCACGTACACTAATTCTTGGAGAGTAAGAACATGTGCACGTACACTAATTCTTGGAGAGTAAGAACATGTGCACGTACACTAATTCTTGGAGTATTTTAATTAAATTTAATTAATCTGAAGTATTGATTAAGTCATCAAATGCAGACATTATAGGGATAGTGGTGACATGGTGTCAGTCAGGCATAAATGATGCTGAATTTGAATATGGGTGATAGGTACAATGTACCCCCCATATTCATTTGCATCATTCTCTGATGTTTATTTGCAAATTCTGAGTTGTGTTGATCATGCAGGCATGTTGTCAGAAAATGAACAATTTGTTTCCCAATAGCAAAATAGCCAAAAAATATGGTTGTGGAATTAAAAACAAGCATTGTTAATGAAATTGCATGGAGAAAAAAAAAAAAGTATTAATGGCTCTGAAAAAATGGACCATTTTTGATTGCTGCAAAACTGTATCCTGTTATGGTGACCATTTGTAATTTAAAAAAAAATCCCTCTTCAAATCAAAAGCAGCTTGCTCCCAATGCCAGCACTGTAAGGGAACTCCACAGGGTACAACATTGGGCAACTTCTTCTGAACAGTCAGAAGTTGTCCGGAGTTGAACTGTAGGATTCCTTTAAAAAAAACTGTTTTGCACTTAGTATTAATAATGTGGAGAAAACTGGAGAAGAAAAAGGAGAGTGAGCATTTGGTGATGATATGCTGTCCTTGTGATCTTATTAATTTATGTGCTGAAAAGGGGTCTGCATGCTTTCATTGTGAAAGTGGATGAACACTTGGTAGACATTTATTACTATATAGCAAGAAGTGCTAAAAGGAAGATAGTTTTAAACAATATCAATTGATACATGCTACTTATGTAAAAAAAGAATTTTGAAAATGTGTACACATTGGCCGCCTTGGTTAAATGTGTAACTAGGCTGGTAAAACAGTGGCAACCTTTGACAAGTCAATTTAAAGAAGCAGTTAGAACAAATAAGAAAAGTTACATCAGCACTTTTCAGAGCTATCCAAACTGAAAAGTACAACAAGTGATCACTAGTGTGTGCCACTGACTCAGGTTTAAATCCATTTCTTTATCTAAAAGTTTAGAAAAAAGAATCCAACATAGATCACTTACATGTACTGAAGTCATTACCCTTACATATGTAGATAAGCAGAAAACCCACTATACTATCATTATGGGGACTTCAATGCTAAGGTTGAAAAGAGACAAAACAGTGCAGAAAGGGGAACTATAGGAAATTTTGGAATCTGTGAAAGAAATGAAAGACTTGTGGAATTTGCAGAATCTCAAAGAATGTCAGTAATGAAAAAGTGGAAGAGTCCACTTTCTGTTCACCCTTTTTTCAATAGAAGGGTGAACAGAAAGTGGACATGGAAGAGCCCAAATGGATTAACAACTAATGAAATTGGCTTCATCCTCACTAACAGAAGATATATCGTGAATGGCATTACCATCCTGAACAAGGTAATGTTGGAAGTGATCACAGAATGGTAAGATGCATACTTGATATAAATGTAAGAAAAGAAAGGAAAAAATTGACTCAAGTAAATTTTTTACTCGAGAAGATTAGAAGGTTTTGGAGATAACAGAAGAGGAGAAAAAGCAGTATATACTGGAACTTTGAACAAGTTTGAGCTTCTGCAGACTGTTCAGGACCAGATATTGACAAGGAATACTACAACTTTCTGAAAGTGATAAAGCCCAAGAAACCTATAGGCAAAAAGAAATCCAAAGAAGAAAAAATTAATCAAGAAACGCTTGTCATGATGAACTGAAGACAAGTGAAGAGCAAGATAAACAATGGCAAGGGTAAAATTAGCATTAGCATAGCATTAGTAGAGGCATTTGATGCAAGAAAGCAAGCTTATGCAGCATCAGCGAAAAAAAAAAAAAAAAAAAAAAAACCACTTCCACTTCACCCCTCTGTTCGTTCAAAATACCTGTCCAGCTGAGCCTTAAACTTATTTAGGCTATCAACTTCCACGACAAGGTATGGAAGTCTGTTCCACCAACCAACCAACCACTCGCTGGCTAAAGGCAAATTTCCGCACGGTCTATCCTACATCTGTCTTTCCTCAATTGGAATTTATGCCCTCTCAGGTGATTATTCTGAGCGAGAGGAAGAATCCCATCAGCATTGAGCATGCTCAAACCATTCAATGCTTTATACACCTCTATCAGATCACCTCGCTGGTGCCTAGTCTCCAGACACTGTAATTTGCAAAACTTAAGCCTTTCTTCGTAAGAGCACCCCTTTGTTCCATTCACTAATCTTGTTGCCCTTCTCTGTACTCGTTCCAGCAGCTCTACATAATTCTTGAAATGAGGCCTCCAGACCTGTATACAGTACTCTAGGTGTGGCCTGACCATTGCCTTATACAAGGGAATAATCACCTCCTTATCCCTGCTAGAAAAATTCCTATATATCATTGACAATACACCATGAGCTACTCTTGCAGCCCGTCTGCACTGCTCAGAAAACTTCATATCTGCCTGCACAACCACCCCCAGGTCCCTTTCATTCTCTACCACTGTCAGTGTAGTACCACAGGAAAAAGCAACCCCCAACTTCTGGGGTTGCTTTTTCCCATGTGTAGTACTTTACATTTGTCAATGTTAAACTTCATTTGCCACCTCTCAGCCCATCTGCTCAACCTTTCCAGATCCTGTTGCAGCAGCATAGTGTCAGTAGTGTCCTTGACAACCCTGCCAAACTTCGTATCGTCTGCAAACTTCGACATTAAACTTGATATACCATCATCAATATCATTTATGAATAGAGAAAACAATAATGGACCCAACACTGAGCCCTGAGGGACTCCACTAATAACATTAGTCCACGATGAGCAGTGTCCATTGATTACCACTCTCTGTCTTCTCCCCCTCAACCACCCCTTTATCCACAGCAGCAATTTGCCTCCAATATCACACTGCTCCAATTTGTGCAGCAGTCTTCCATGTGCAACAGTATCAAAAGCCTTTCTAAGATCCAAGTATATAATATCAAAGTTATTTCCTGCATCCAGTTCTTTTGTGACTGCATCATAGTATCCAATCAAATTGGTCAGGCAAGACTTCCCCTTAACAAAACCATGCTGTGTCCGAGCTATAACTGAAGTCTTGTCTAAATGATCCTGCAATGCTTCTTTAACTAATGCCTCCATTAATTTTCCTGGAACAGAAGTTAAACTCACAGGTCTATAATTGCTTGTGTCAGCCTTTGATCCTCCTTTGTGAATTGGGGTCACATTTGCACATCTCCAGTCTGTGGGTACCTCCTCTGAGTCCAAGGAAGCTTTCATAATTATGGCTAAGGGTTTGCTTACTTCCTCTGCTGCCTCCTTTAATATAACTGGATAGATCCCATCCACCCCAGGTGCCTTCATTGTGTTTATCTTCAACAGTTTCTCCTCCACTTTACTCTCAGTTATTACAAGATTCTCTAGCTTACTGCTAGAGTTGAATACACCCCTGGCTTTCCCCTCGCTAAATAACAACTCCTCATGTGTGAATATCGATGCAAAATATTCATTTAGTTTGTTAGCTACCTGAGCAGGATCATCAACAGTTGACCCATCGATATCAAGTGGACCAATCTGATTCATCCCCTTCCTTCTAGAGTTTACATAAGTAAAGAACTCTTTCCTGTTTTTCTTTGCATCCCTTGCCAAAGATTTCTCGTACTCTGCCTTCGCCTGCCTAACCTCCTTTGTAACTTGGTTACAGATCAACTTGTATCTATCATAGGCTTCTGTGTCATGTGTTAATTTGTATGTATCCCATGCATTTTCTTCTCTGCCATATGCCTCATCAGTTCATCTGACATCCATTTAGGCCTAAACCTTGAACAATATTTCTTAGTTGGTATGTAAAGCCTAGTAGCTTCCAAGATAAGTTCTTTGAATGCTTCCAATTTTGCATTTGCTGTTGGCAACATCATCAGTTGGTCCCACCGTATAGAATTTAAATACTGTCTCAGTCCATTGTAGTCGCCTTTACGAAAGCAATAACCCTTCCCTTTACCCCTAATGGTAGTTACCTCTTTGAGTAAATCCCACTTCAGCACACTGTGATCACACTCACCTAGCGGTGTATTTACCTGCAGAAGAATCACTGCTGATAATCAAATCAAGAGTATTCCTCCCTCTAGTTGCCTCCCGAACATGCTGATGTAGAAAACAATCATCCAATAAATCCACAAAAGCCTTGCCAGTGTGTGAGTGACCAGCCCCCAAACTCCAGTCAGTATCTGGGAAATTAAAATCTCCCATTATAAGACTCTCTGATTTACTGGCCCACTCTATTTCCCTGTACAGTTTCTTATTATACTCATCAGAGTCAGTAGGCCTGTAGCACACTCCTACTCTCAATTTTGATCTCCAAATGCTTATGTCACACCAAACTGAACTCGACACTGCACTGTCCAGCGATGTCCACTGGCTTCACTTCCTTGGATTTTATGTATTTCTTAACTAATAGCATAACCCCTCCTCCCTTCCTATCCAGTGTATCCTTTCTGTAGACATTGTACTCCCCAAATTCCAGTTCTGCATTCCTTATATCTGTGTGACACCAAGTCTCTGATATCCCAACAATATCTGCCTTTGATGTTTTGAGCAATACCTCAAATTCACCAAATTTGTTTACTAAACTCCTAGCATTGGTGTACACGCAAGTATACATGCACCTATTTCTATTCTTAGCTATCCTAACACAACCCATGTGTTTACTTGTACCGCAATGACTCCCAGCATTCTCTGAAATATCCTGAATCTTGTTTTTCAGGCTTCTGCTCATTCCAATAGAAGCAGTGCAAGAATCTCTTTCACCTCTGCCAGTGGCTACTGTTAATCTATTCGTCTTTGTATCCTCCCCAAGCTAGCAGTTTTCCGACCCACCTAACACTGCCTCGATAGCATCAGCAAATATTCTTGCACCCTTTCTATTTAAGTGTATCCCATCCCTGTAGAAGCAATCTCTCCTGTTAACAAGTACAGTCCAGGCTGAAGAAAATTCTACCCCTTGAGCCTTGCACAATCTTTCCAGGGCCGAATTGATCGACAAGGCTCTCATCATATACTCAAATTGAGTATATGATATATGATGTCAAATTGAGTATATGAGATCTCATCATATACATCAAATTGAGTATACTGAATTATGCAAACCCATTAGAAAGAGACTCAGAGAGGACATAAAAAGATTTAACAGAAGAAAAGTAGAAAAAGCATTAAGAGAAAACAAAGGACTTAAAAATCAGCAGCCATGAGCAGTAATACAGAAAGACAAATGATATTGAAACTGAAGAATAGCAATGGTTTACTTATAAATAGCAGAGAAGGCATAATTCAAATAACAGAAGACTACTATAGTGAATTATACAAGGTGCGAGGGAATGATGCCAGCAGTGGGGAAGATGGATCACAAATTTTGTAACACGTACAACCTACCCAATATCCTTCCTAATGAGGTAGAACATGCGTTGAAGAAAATGAAGAATCAGAAAGCCCCGGGGAAGAAGTTACTGTTGAGGTGTTAAAATTGGAAGGATCAGACATGACACCGAAACTGGCAATACTCTTCACAAAATGCATTAGAAAAGGCATGATGCCTAAGGAGCAGAATAATGCAATCATAGTTTTGCTGCATAAAAAAAGGAGATAAATCAGAAATTGTTAGGAGATAAATCATAAAAAGTGCTTATGTCACACCAAGTTGTTCATAAGGGTCATTAATAACAGATTAGAAAGAATACTTGATGAGAAACCAAAAGAGCAAGCTGGCTTTAGGACAGGATTTTCAACTATGGATCACCTTCACATAATATAACAGCTAATGGAAAAAGCAAATGAATATAAAACACCATTATGTCTGACATTTGTGGATTATGAAAAGGAATTTGACTCCATACAGCATAAGGCAATGTTTCATGCACTGGAAAGACAAGATATAGATGCCCCATGTATTATGATTTTGAAGAAAATATATGAGAATGCTACCTCCTTTATTAGACTAGACAAAGACAGTATTAAATTTAAAATTGAGAAAGGAGTTCAACAAGGAGATACAGTATTTCTGATGTTGTTTCTGCTGCCCTTGAAGAAGCTTTCAGAACACTATTTTTTTTTTAGTTGTTGATGCATCGACTTCTGTGGCCATAATGCACCTCCCAAAGTTTTTGCATTTTACTCCGATCCAAGCCCGAGGTGGGATTCGAACCCACGACTTTTGGGTTGCCAGGCAGGCACTTTACCCACCTGGCTAGCCCAGTCGGCTCAGAAGACTAGACTGGTTACAGAAAGGAGTCAATGTGAATGGACAGTATCTAAACCATTTACAATTTGCAGTGACATTGTGATTATAAGCCATGATCTCAAAGAATTAGAGGAAAATCTTGATCAGTTATGTAGAGTTAATAAGGATTTTGGACTAAAGATGAATATGGCTAAAACAAAAGTAAGAATGAACAAGTAAGCCACAGAAAGGAATATAATGATTGAAGGAGCAGAAATTGAAAAGGTGGATTCATATACTTATCTGGGACAAGTCATTAGTATAATAATGATAAATGGATGGAAGTCAAGAGAAGAATAAGTTTTGGATGGATAGCATTCAGGAAATATAGTCACATGCTGAGGAGCAATATCCCAATTTGTCTGAAATGTAAAATAATGAACCAGTGTATACTCCCCACCATGACTTATGGAATTGAAATTTGGGCACTCACTAAAAGAATGGAAGAGAAGCTGAGAACTACACAGCGAAGAATGGAATGAATTATATTGGGAATCAGACTGTTAGATAAGAAGAGAAACACATGGATTAGGCAGCAAACTCAAGTAAAGGACATTCTTATCAAAACTAAAGAAATAAAATGGTCTTGGGCAGGACACATAGCTCACAGACATGATGACAGATGGACTAAGAAAATAACAGAATGGTACCCAAGAGGAGCTAGAAGAAAACCTGGAAGACAACGACAGAGATGGACAGATGAAATTCGCGAGTTCGTGGGTAGTAAATGGATGGCCATTGCACAAAACAGAAGTAACTGGAAAGTTGCTGAGGTGGCCTTCATTCTGTAGTGGATTGAAAATGGCTGATGATGATGATGATGTTGAAGGAATGTTATGTGTAAATTTATTTTACCAAGAGTTGTCAAATCATCCATTTTGGAAATTGATTACAATAGCAGACTAAGCCATAAGGATGATTCTGACTTAGTCATAGGCATTTCTTGTGCCGAGGTCTCACTCAAAGAGTAAAACAAGATAAGAAAATTCTCTTATTTTGCTTGGTGGGGAAGTACATTATAGATGCAATCAACTACTTGGTGCACATGTTCCAATTGATATTATTATAAATGCTGAGATAGCATAAACTTCATCAGTTGGCATAATTTTCAAATTTGAAATTTTTTTCTGGACAAGTTTCCAGTATTTCTTGCCATCATTAAAAATAAAGAAATACACAATGCAGTAGATGTTTTGCAGCATCAGTCTTCTTCTGATGATCTGGCTTTTAGGAAGATATCATTTTGCAATGTAACAATTTCATTTTCAAGAAATATTTTCTCCATGTGAAAAATCGCAGCAATTTTTTTTTTTTTTTTTTTCTGCAATTTGTTTCATATTTAAATGGACATTAAATGGATAAGAAATATATTGAACAATGTCTTCAATTGTTTTAAAATCATTGATTCTGGTTTCAAAATCGTCCACAACGTTCTCAATTGCAGAAACATATTTCTCACTATTAAATTCAAAAATAGGATATTTTTGCAAATGATCTTGCATATTTGCAAAATGGTTGAATTTTTTTTCTTTGAGATCCTTAGCCATTGCTAAAAATTGATATTTATATGCAGAAATATTACTAATCATGTCACCCACATTTTTATTTTTTCCTTATAATTCCGCGCCTCCGTAGCCAGGTGGGAAGGAGCAGCAGTGCGTAGCACACGCTTCTTGATTAGACCGGGGTTCGAGCCCGTCACCACCAAATACGGAGGATGCGGAAAGGTTAAGGAATGACCACCGCATATCCTGGAGCAATATGGCCTTAGTTGCTAATGCTCCTAAAAAAAACCAAACAACATCCTTATAATTCCAAATTCAGATCACTTAATTTACTGGTAAAATCTGCCAAAAACGCCAGATCACACAACCACTCTGTATCTTGTAGCTGCTGATAATCATGTCCCCTTTGATCAACAAATTTTTTAATTTCATTCAGCAAATTTTGAAATCTCTATAGAAACTTACTCCGACTCAGGCCTCTCACATCTGTGTGTAATATCAGATCTGGTTCTTTTTCTTTGAGTTGCATTTTGAAAGGTCACCTTTGAAGAGATTGTCCTCTGATGGAATTTACGATTTCAAAAGCGATGTCCATAACACTTTTAGTATTTAATCTTTTGCTGGCTAACATTTGTTGGTGGATGATACAGTGGTAACTCAAAAAATCTGGGAATTCGTCATCCTTTTAGCACTGAATTCGTTAAGATGCCCCATCATTGCTTTAGCTCCATCTGTTGTTACTGATAGAGCTTAAATAGTGGTAATTTAATTTAATTTTTTCAGTAAAATGTTTGAATGAGTTAAAGATATCAAGACCTCTAGTTCTTTCTTTTAACGAAACCATACCCAGCAGTTCTTCTCTAGTAGCAGAATCATTGAAAAATATACCAACAAAAATGAGCAATTGGGCTGTATCACTGATGTCTGTAGATTCATCCACTTGTAAAGAATACAATTAGCAATATCAGCACGCAATTGTTCGCTCACATTTTTACTCATTTTTTCGACGCGTCGCATCACGGTATTTCGAGATAATTGCAGATCTTGAAGGGCACTTTTAATTTCATTTTTGTTCTTAAAATTTTCAAAAGGAGAATCTGTTATTTCTAAAAATGCATCTTTGATGAATTGACCATCAGAAAATGATTTGCATTTATTTGTAAGAAGATGACTCACTTTAAATGATGCTACAGTTACTGTTTTAGATTGTAAATTAGGTGTCATGAAGAAATTTTGTTGCACGAATAATCTGGATTTAAGTCCTTCTGATTTATTTTTTCTAAATTCACTATTCGGCAGAAAATCCAATTGGTATTTACTATGGCATGCATTGAAGTGCCTTTCTAAATTTCCTTTTTTGGGTATAGCCATGGAAGCATTGCAAATCAAACAGCAACATTTTTCTTTCACCATTACAAAAAAGTATTCTAGTTCCCACTCTTGATGAAAATGATACATTTACTCTTTTTTTGTAATATTCATTTTAAATCAAAAGGTATTAAATTAACATATGAGTACTGTCCAGTTATTAAATCAGCAAAAACAATGCTTACCGATTAAAACACTTTAAGTTGCATGAACCGGAAAAATATTCTGTCTGAACAGCTAACATAGGATAATTGATGAAGAGGATTCCTGAATGAGGAAGTTGTTTCCAAAATAACCGGACAAACACACCACCGTTTATTGCTCTGTTTGGTTATATCCTTATAAGAATCAGTTTTGAATGCCTTTGTTTGTTTGAATGTTTGATATTTCTCTAAAGCTATTTCTGTAGGTCATGACCATAAAATAATATAAACAATTTGCACTTTTCTGTTAGCTGATTTTAAAGAAGTGATTTTTTGTGATTTTAAACAACTTTTATCACTTTTAATTTTTATATATTTTATTGAATTTTATTCTTGTTATAAATAAATAAATGTTATACAACATTTATTTTATTTTGTTTTAATATTTTAACATATTTTAACATATAGTTATATGATCAGCACACATGTATTTTATTTTATATTATCATAATAAATATGTTTTACAGATTCGATCAGTGTTGTTTAATAGCATTACAGATGAATTGCAGAGTTCCTGACTCCAGAGGCCTTTTCAATGTGCCTGGGGTGCGAGAGAGAGAGGAGAATATTCAGGCCTCTTGTGCATGCACTTTGTACGGAGTTGTGATTCAGAAAGGTCAGCAAGAATTTTGTGCTGGAATAGCATTTTTTCCAAGCCGTTCAACAAAAGTGTTGCAGTTGTAAGCATAATCATCTAATTGTCATCTAATTACACATTAGATGACAATTAGCATGTAGATGGAGGCGTCGCTTATTAGATTATGATGTATTGTGCTGGTGATGCACATTAGATGACGATTAACATGTAGATGGAGGCGTCACTTTTTAGATGATGATGTACTGTGCAAATGACACACACATTAGATGATGATGTACTCTGCAAATGACACACATTAGACGATAATTAACATGTAGATGGAGGCATCACTTGATAGATGACGATGTACTGTGTAGATGACGATTAACACATATTAGATGGCGATTAACATGCTTAACATGACGATGTACTGCTTAACATCTCCACTTGCACGTTAAGTGGAGGCGTCACACATTAGATGACGATGTACTGTGCAGATGACACTAGATGACGATTAACATACAGATGAAGGCGTCACTGGTTGGATGACGATGTACTGTGCAGGAGACACATATTAGATGATGATGTAACTTGCACTTGACGATGCAGGTGATCATCTAAGCCAGATGATGGCTTAGATGATGATCTAACATGCCGACTAGGATCGAACTGAAATCTCAGTTTCAATGAAACAACCCTAGCTACTGAAATCAGTTCCGTGAATCTCTTACTCTGTTTCCAGAGGAGAAATACAAAAGGATTTCTTGCCATCATGTTAGAGAGCAGTTTTGAATGATTGGTTTATATGGAATTGGGAAATATTGTTTCTGGAGGCTGTTGATTTTGCAGTTCTGTCAGCTTCTTCATTTCATTTTATTCCTTTGTGTCCTGGTTTATTTGTTTCCCAGCACAAAAGTCTTTCTGGTTTTTCTTGTTGATTTTGCAGTTCTGTCAGCTTTATTTCATTTTATTCCTTTGTGTCCTGTATCCAGCACAAAAGTATTTCTTGTTTTTCTTTAGTATGTTTAATATGTTTAGTATGTTAGTATGTTTAATTTGCCCAAGACGGTTCTTGGGCAATATATCTCATCCGGTGATGGGATATATTGTTTGTCATTTGTATGGCTTGTATTACACTTAATGAATCATGGTATATTATTGTTCTCAAACGATATGTGGTTTTTAAGTGCTCCAGTACTATTTGAACTTCTACTAATAATTCAGTGTAGACACTGCATTCTTTTGGGTTGACAGTGTAATGTCTGGGAAAACTGCTGATGCTCCTACATGGTTTTCTGATCTTGATCAGACTGTGGAATACTGTGGAATACTGAGTTCTATTAAAGTTGATGTCTGACAAAGTATTTTTATTCCAGATTTGTGTGAAAAGTTCAAAAGCTGTTCACCCATGATGATATTACGTGCTCTTCTGTAGTTGAATCATTATAAGAATAAATCTTTATTGTACAGTAAAGCATTACTTATTCGAGGTAGTGCAATACCATGGCAACTCATTGTGCTGGAAGAGCACAATATGAGACGCAGAGCAAATGATGCCTACTACAACAAGGCGCCTCCGTAGCCAGGTGGGAAGGAGCAGCAGTGCGTAGCACACGCTTCTTGATTAGACCGGGGTTCAGGCCCGTCGCCACCAAATACGGAGGATGCGGAAAGGTCAGGGAATGACCACCACATATCCCCGAGCAATATGGCCTTAGTTGCTAATGCTCCTAAAAACAAAATAATAATAATAAACCTACTACAACAACTACCATTGTAGTTTCTTAAGAGTTATCTATGGTGTATCTACACCGATATTATATAGACAGTAAAGATACAATAATGTGTCCACCACAACTAGGAGGACAGGGCAAGGTTATGGGGTAATATAAAAACATGTACAGTATAACAAAAAGATTAAATTAGGTGTCGTGAAGAAATTTTGTTGCGTGAATAATCTGGATTTAAGTTCTTCTAATTTATTTTTCCTAAGGCCACTATTCAGCAGAAAATCCGACTGGTATTTATCATGGAGTGCATGAAGTGCCTTTCTAAATTTCCTTTATTGGGTATAGCCACAAAAGCATTGCAAATCAAACAGTAACATTTTTTCTTTCATCATTATAAAAAAGTATTCTAGTTCCCACTCTTAATGGAAATGATACGTTTTACCCTTTTTCCTAGTATTCATTTTAAATCAAAAGGTATTAAATTAATATATAAGTACTGTCCAGTTATTAAATCAGCAGAAGCAATGCTTACCGATTAAAACACTTTAAGTTGCACGAACTGGAAAAATTATTCTGTCTGAACAGCTAATGTAGGATAATTGATGAAGAGGATTCCCGAATGAGGAAGTTGTTTCCAATATAAACGGACAAACACACCACAATTTTATTGCTCTGTTTGGTTATATCTATAAGAATCAGTTTTGAATGCCTTTGTGATATTTCTCTAAAGCGATTTCTGGAGGTCACGACCATAAAACAATAAAAACAATTTGCACTTTTCTGTTCATCATCATCATCAGCCATTTTCAATCCACTGCACAAGGCCTCTCCAGCCTTGTTCTTTAGTTTTGATAAGAATGTCCTTTACTTGAGTTTACTGCCTAATCCATGTGTTTCTCTTCTTATCTAACAGTCTGATTCCCAATATAATTCATTCTTCTTTCATTCTTCGCTGTGTAGTTCTCAGCTTCTCTTCCATTCTTTTGGTGAGTGCCCAACTTTCACTTCCATAAGTCATGGTGGGGAGTATACATTGGTTCATTATTTTATGTTTCAGACAAACTGGGATATTGCTCTTCAGCATGTGACTATATTTCCTGAATGCTATCCATCCAAAATTTATTCTTCTCTTGACTTCCAGCCATTTATCATTATTACAGCTAATAACTTGTCCCAGATAAGTATGCGACTCCACCTTTTCAATTACTGCTCCTTCAATCATTATTTCCCTTTCTGTGGCATACTTGTTCATCATTACTTTTGTTTTAGCCATATTCATCGTTAGTCCAAAATCCTTACTAACTGTGCATAACTGATTAAGATTTTCCTCTAATTCTTTGGGATCATGGCCTATGACCACAATGTCATTTGCAAATCGTAAATGGTTTAGGTACTCTCCGTTCACATTGACTCTTTCTGCGACCAGTCTAATCTTCTGAAAGCTTCCTCAAGGGCAGCAGTAAACAACTTCGGAGATATTGCGTCTCATTGTCGAACTCCTTTCTTAATTTTAAATTTCCGACTGTCTTTGTCTAGTCTAATAAAGGAGGTAGCACTCTCATATATTTTCTTCAAAATCATAATATGTGGGGTATCTATGCCTTGTCTTTCCAGTGCCCGAAACATTGCCTTATACTGTATGGAGTCAAATGCCTTTTCATAATCCACAAATGCCATAATGATGTTTTATATTCATTTGCTATCTCCATTAGCTGTGATATTACATGAAGGTGATCCATAGTTGAGTATCCTGTCCTAAAACCAGCTTGCTCTTTTGGTTGATTCTCATCATTCTTTCTAATGATGAGAATCAACCACTTCTTTAGAAAGTATTCTTTCTAATCTGTTAGTAATGACCTTTGTGAACAACTTGTAGATGTGGGATAACAAGCTAATTGGTCTATAATTTCCAATTTCTGATTTATATTCTTATGCAGCAAAACTATGATTGCATTATTCCACTGCTTAGGCGTCACACCTTTTCTAATGCACTTTGTGAAGAGCCTTGCCAGTTTTTGTGTTATGTCTCTTCCTCCCAATTTTAACAACTGTACAGTAACTTCATCTTCCCCAGGGGCTTTCTGATTCTTCATTTTCTTCAATGCATGTTCTACCTCATCAGGAAGAATATCGGGTATGTCGTATGTATTGCTACTTTGCAATCCATCTTTCCCACTGCTGGCATCATTCCCTCGCTCCTTGTATAATTCTCTATAGTAGTCTTCTGCTATTTGAATTATGCCTTCTCTGCTATTTATAAGTACACCATCACTATTCTTCAGTTTCAGTATCATTTGTCTTTCTGTATTACTGCTCATGGCTGCTGATTTAAATCCTTTGTTTTCCTTTAATGCTTGTTCTACTTTTCTTGTGTTAAACCTTATGTCCTCTCTGAGTCTCTTTCTAATGGCTTTGCATAACTCAGTATACTCAATTTTTTTAGCATTAGCATTAGTAGAGGCATTTGATGCAAGAAAGCAAGCTTATGCAGCATCAGCCAAAAAAAACAAAAAAACCCACTTCCACTTCACCCCTCTGTTCGTTCAAAATACCTGTCCAGCTGAGCCTTAAACTTATTTAGGCTATCAACCTCCACCACAAGGGATGGGAGTCTGTTCCACCAACCAACCACCCGCTGGCTAAAGGCAAATTTCCGCACGTCTATCCTACCTCTGTCTTTCCTCAATTTGAATTTATGCCCTCTCAGGTGATTTTTCTGAGCTAGAGGAAGAATCCCATCAGCATTGAGCATGCTTAAACCATTCAAGGCTTTATACACCTCTATCAGATCACCTCGCTGGTGCCTAGTCTCCAGACACTGTAATTTGACCTTGTAATTTTTCCTTGTCTGTGTTTATCTTTCTCTTTATTTTTCACCTTCGGTTCATCATATCAAGTGTTTCTTGACTAATTTTTTCTTCTTTCGATTTCTTTTTCCCTATAGGATTCTTGGGCTTTATCACTTTCAGAAAGTTGTAATATTCCTCGTCGATATCTTGGTCTTGAGCAGTCTGCAGAAGCTCAAACTTGTTCTTAAGTTGCAGTACATACTGCTTTTTCTCCTCTTCTGTTATCTCAAAGACCTTTGTATTATTTACTTGAGTCAGTTTTTTCCTTTCCTACATCTATATCAAGTGTACTCTTTCTGTGATCCATTCTGTGATCACTTCCAACATTTACCTTATTCAGGATGGTAACATCATTCACAATATATCTTCTGTTAGTGAGGATGAAGTCGATTTCATTAGTTTTTAATTCTTTTGGACTCTTCCATTGCCCCTTTCTGTTCACCCTTTTCTTGAAAAAAGTGTTCATTACTGACAATCCTTGAGATTCTGCTAATTCCACAAGTCTTCCACCTCTTTCATTTCACCAATTCCAAAATTTCCTATAGTTCCCCTTTCTGTGCTGTTTTGTCTTTTTCCAACCTTAGCATTGAAGTCCCCCATAATAATAGTGTAGTGGGTTTTCTGCTCATCTAGAAGACTCTCAATTATGATGTGATGTACTTTTGAATAGTGATGTACTTTTCAATTCCAAAATGTTGTTTTTTAAATCTTTATGGACAAGAAACCCAACTCCTCCTTCACTCCTTTCACTGTTTCCATTGGTTTACAGCAGATTTCCACTTGATAAACTTATAAGTGATTCATTTCTTCTTCTTGTTTCAGCCAAACCGATGATATTCCAATTCACATTTTCTATTTCCTTTTCCAGCTCTAATATCCTGTCTTCACCGATGAGTGATCTTACGTTATAACAGGCCAAGTTCAGTTTCCATGCATGGCAGCCTGGTCGTACCCAGAGATTCTTAGCACCCTCTGCTTCCATTCTGGTCCTATCGCTGCCGTAAGAGGGGGAGTGAAAGCTGCTGGGAACTGAGGACATGAGTTCTGAACTGAGGACTTGATTGGATACTATGATGCAGTCACAAAAGAACTGGATGCAGGGAATAACTTTGATATTATATACTTGGATCTTAGAAAGGCTTTTGATACTGTTGCACATGGAAGACTGCTACACAAATTGGAGCAGTGTGACATTGGAGGCAAATTGCTGCTATGGATAAAGGGGTGGTTGAGGGGGAGAAGACAGAGAGTGGTAATCAATGGACACTGCTCATCGTGGACTAATGTTATTAGTGGAGTCCCTCAGGGCTCAGTGTTGGGTCCATTATTGTTTTCTGTATTTATAAATGATATTGATGATGGTATATCAAGCTTAATGTCCAAGTTTGCAGACGATACAAAGGTTGGCAGGGTTGTCAAGGACACTACTGAGACTATGCTGCTGCAACAGGATCTGGAAAGGTTGAGCAGATGGGCTTCGAGGTGGCAAATGAAGTTTAACATTGACAAATGTAAAGTACTACACATGGGAAACAGCAACCCCAGAGCAACGTATCAACTCTGTGGTACTCAGTGGTAGAGAATGAAAGGGACTTGGGGGTGGTTGTGCAGGCAGATATGAAGTTCTCTGAGCATTGCAGACGGGCTGCAAGAGTAGCTCATGGAGTATTGTCAATGATATACAGGAATTTTTCCAGCAGGGATAAGGAGGTGATTATTCCATTGTATAAGGCGATGGTCAGGCCACACCTAGAGTACTGTATACAGGTCTGGAGGCCTCATTTCAAGAAGGATGTAGAGCTGCTGGAACGAGTACAGAGAAGGGCAACAAGATTAGTGAATGGAACAAAGGGGTGCTCTTACGAAGAAAGGCTTAAGTTTTGCAAATTACAGTGTCTGGAGACTAGGCACCAGCGAGGTGATCTGATAGAGGTGTATAAAGCCTTGAATGGTTTAAGCATGCTCAATGCTGATGGGATTCTTCCTCTAGCTCAGAAAAATCACCTGAGAGGGCATAAATTCAAATTGAGGAAAGACAGATGTAGGATAGACGTGCGGAAATTTGCCTTTAGCCAGCGGGTGGTTGGTTGGTGGAACAGACTTCCATCCCTTGTGGTTGAGGTTGATAGCCTAAATAAGTTTAAGGCTCAGCTGGACAGGTATTTTGAACGAACAGAGGGGTGAAGTGGAAGTGGGTTTTTTTTTTTTTTTTTTTTGGCTGATGCTGCATAAGCTTGCTTTCTTGCATCAAATGCCTCTACTAATGCTAATGCTAATGAGGCTAACTTTTCTGTTAGTGCAATCTAATTCTATTAAACGGGTAGTAAACTCAAATCTTATTGCATTTGCAATAATACCAACAGCTGTATATTTAGTGGTATTTTACGTTATTTTGGTGAAATGTGTTTCTCCTTCAATGAAATCTTCAATCATGCAAAAAAAAACAAAATTAAAATTTCAAAATCTGCTCTTCATTCCTATTTTTGAAGCTGACGTAAAAAATAAAATAAAATAAAATAAATAACGTGCAGGTAGCGAAACCCTCTGTGCAATATAAAAATTTGGTATTTTGCTGACCCCGCAAATCGAGGGATGACTATATATTTAAAATTTGTCGTGATCGTCCAAAATTAAAGGCCACCATCGAATGGTAGATCACAATCGACTCGTTGGCCACCCTGTAATAGAATATCCAAAATCCACAGAGACAGAAAAATGTTGGGTAAGCTGTGTAAAAGCATATTGTACTTTTTTTTTTTTTTTATGAAAACCCAAAACACAAGAGGTATTAGAACCTAGTACTTGGTATCGTGCTTGGGCTGGAGGTTGAGAAGACGAAAGAAGATATTTGTTGACGTTAGACTTGAACTTCTGTAGACTAATTTTCAGGAAATACGTACGAAAGAAGGTTGTTCCAGAAAACGGCACTTGAATGAATAAACGAGGAAGATGAAAAGTTGGTTCTGTGAGTTTGAAGTCAGACAGTAAATGGATGTTGGCTGGTGGTGGTGGCATGTGTTCGGACTGTTTTGAAAGAGAGAGTGGGAATTATAGAAGCCAATTCAGAAGAACAGTGCCCATGGAAAGTGCCCTGTAGAAAAGGCATGCAGCAGAAACAGTAAAAATTGTCTGTTTATACTCCGGGATGACCAAACGGTTGGAGGAGTTCACAAGACAGACAGAATACAAGAAACAGCACCATATTCAGCAGTCACGGGCTTGAACCCCGGTTACTCAAGGCAAGTGTATTTATGCACCCACGTGCTGTACCACTCGGTTACGGCAGCCAATATGTCTATCAGACAGAGTGGAGAGACTCTGTTAGAGATGAGTCATTAATTAACCTAATTGCCCTCTTCTGAATGGAATCTAGAAGCCTGAGAGAGGTTTTGGGGGCACCGACCCAGATGTGTGAACAATATTTCATGGTAGTGTGGATTTGGGATTTGTACAGAGTGAACAGCTGTTTGGAAGAAAAGTAATGCCAAGAGCGAAAACCAAGTTTTTTAGATGCAGAGGAAGCAATATTTGTAATGTGCTTGTTCCAAGAGAGATTAGAAGTCAGGGTAATCCCCAAAAGAGATATATCAACTTGCCTAGAAATCAGAGTGTCACCAAAGATAAGCATACGAGCAGAAGAATCCTTTTTGCGAGATATAAGACAAGACTTAGTTTTAGAAGGATTGAAATCAACAAAGTTGTCTTTGCCTCACTGGAGAATTACCTGGAGATCGGCATTTAAGGAATTGGTAGTAGATATTCGAGAAGTTGAAGCTGATTGAGCAGGGCAAGGTTTCTCAAAATGGAAAGTGGAATGCAATGTGCCATCATCGGCAAAACTATGGATAGTATTTCCAGTCAATGGAAGAAGGTCATTAATATACAAGAGGAAAATAGTGAGAGAAAGAACGGAACCTTGGGGGACACCAGCATTAGTGGAGAAGTTAGAAGACAGAGAGCCATTTACCATCACCCTTAGTGAGCGATCAGAGAGAAAACTGGATGACCAATTACAAAAAACAGTTGGCAAACCATAAGATGGAAGCTTGTTTAGAAGACCTTAATGCCAAACACAATTGAAAGCCTTTGAGATGTTAAGAGTAACTGCTTGTGTTTCACCAATCTTTTCCATTAAATTTGTTCATAAATGAGTAACAAAAGCCAGAATATCACCAGTGGATCGACGCTGATGGAATCCATACTGTTGATTGTTGATCAGACGGAAGGTTTCTAGGTAGTTTAAGAGTTGCCGGTTAATTGATTTCTCCATTACTTAGAAAGAGTAGAACGAGTAGAAACTTACTACTTAGAGAGAGTAGAAGTAATTGCAATGGGACGATAATTGGATGGGAGGGATTTGTCATTCTTTTTTTTCTGTAACTGGCTGGATATGAGCAAATTTCCAAGCAGAAGGAAAAACACCTTTGGAATAAAAAAGGGGGCAAAGAACAGGTGTAACTTCAGGACACAGGTTTTGAGAACAAGTGTAGAAATACCATCCGGACCTGAGCTTTCTTAGCATAAAGATTTGTCAAAATCCATCTGACATCCTTTTCAGGTGCCACCATAGCCAGGTGGGCAGGAGCAGCAGTGCGTAGCACATGCTTCTTGATTAGACCGGAGTTCGAGCCTTTCACCACAAAATATGCGGAAAGGTCAGGGAATGACCACCGCATATCCCCAGAGCAATATGGCCTTAGTTGCTAATGCTCCTAAAAAACCAAATAACAACAACATTTATTTGGAAGACCACAGGAGGCATTGAATGGATGTGTTGGGGATGGAAAGTGTTTTACCAAGATCATTAATTGATGAGTTGGAGGGGTGCCTCCATAGCCAGGTGGGCAGGAGCAGCAGTGTGTGTAACACACGCTTCTTGTTTAGACCGAGGTTCGAGCCCGTGACCACCAAATATGGAGGATGCGGAAAGGTCAGTGAATGACCACCGCATACCTCCAGAGCAATATGGCCTTAGTTGCTAATGCTCCTGAAAACCAAATAACAAACATGATTTGGAAGAAAAATGGGATGCAAGCAGGTCAGCTTTATCCTTGGCTGAAATGACAACAGAACCATCTGGTTTTGACCGAGGTGGGAGCAGAGATGGGCAAAAGTTACGGCCAACAGCTTTGGCAAGAGACCAGAATGCTCGGTTACCATTAGGGCAAGAAGCAAGTTTTCTACTCTTAGCCTGTTCAAAATCTAGTTTGAACTGATTAATAACTGCTTTACAATTGTTGTGAGCTTTGGTGTAGGCAGAAAATGAAACTGAAGAATTGGAAACAAGCCAATTACGATATGCAACGTTCTTCTCTTGAATAGCCTTAGCACATTTATTGGAAAATCAAGGTTTAGATAAAGGACGAGATTTTAAAGTGGAGTGTGGAATAAAGGATTCCATTCCTACAAGAATAATTTCACTGACAAGATCTGAGCAAACGTTGCATCAGAAGTTTTGAAACAGTAATCTGACCAAGGAAAAGAAGAAAAGAAATCTAGCAAGTCATCCCATTTTGCATTCTTGTAATGCCAAAAAACATGATTGAGAATAGCCATCAGATAAAGGCTCCATTGGAGAAGAGACAATCAAGTTGTGATCTGAGGTGCCTAAAGGACTACTCACTTTGACCGTTTACTTAGAAGGATTATTTGTGAGAAAAAGATCAAGCGTGTTGGCTGTATGTTTGGGATTGTCCAGTATTCTTCTAGGTAAATGAACAATCTCTGCAAGGTCATTAGAAATTGCAAAAGCCTCAGCATCTCGACCATCTCGATCAGTGTGACTAGAAAACAGAAGCCAGCTGGAGTTGTAAACATTAAAATCACCAAGGAAAATTATCTCACTGTTAGGAAAGTTGGACTGGAGAAAGTGAAGTTGCAAAGAGAGGAAGTCAAAGAGCTCCAAGTGATTAGTGGAGTTGGGAGAACAGTAGAGACAACAGATGAATTTGACACAATGAGGTAGAGAAATTTTGAGTCAGAGAAGTTCGAAGAGAGGAGATTCCAAATTACCGAGTCTCTGACAGGGAATATCAGAACGGACATATGCACAAGTACTACCTTTGAGGCGAAAGGAATCATAGAGCGAATAATTTGGGCAACTGAGATGAGCAGTAGTTGAATCAACCAATAACTGAGATTCTGTCAGAAAAAGTACATGGGGTTTGGCAGACTGCAAGTGGAAATGGACATCGTTGAGATTAGAATTGAGACACGTATGTTTGTGAAATGAACTAGGAAGTGTATGGGAGGTTTAGATCTTTTCGCAGTAAAGCTTACTCTTTTAGTTTGACAATTCATGGTGTATTCAATAGTAAGAAAAAGTGGTGGGAACATGCTGTATGAAGTAATGAAATTTTTGGATATGGCATTCACATGATAAGAATATACTCAGATCCTTGACATAACGTAGCCTCGACAATGTCCCTCCCCCTCCCACATACACACTACTCAGACTCCCTCTAGTCACTATCTGGCAGAGTAGAGGTAGCAAGATTATATACACTAGCTGATCCAGAAGCCTCCTAGAGAGTTACCAATAGGTTCAGTCCGGTGTACTAACTGGCGGCCAGCCTGCGAACACTGTTTTAGAGCTGTACCATCGAAATGTAAGGAAGATTGAATCTCGCCATGATGTTCATTGTTCATCGTAACCTCAAAAGTCATCAGTCATACTGCATGATGGAAGAGATGGAGAAGGGTTGACCGGAACCTAGCTCTGGAATCTAAACATGGGTTTCACCACTTCAAGCCTCCAGTAAGCAAAGTGGTGGTATTGCACCAGTTGATGAGAGTCATCTACCACTTAGTATTTCCTGGTAACACAGAGGGGCAGCATTCCTCCATGTGGTGTGGGTGCCACACCTCGACCCCTGCCTATGTTGGTTCACGCCTGGGTGGTCACCCACAGTGCTTGTGCATGGAGGTTATACCCAGGATTACTAACAGTCCCACCATTGTGGAGGTGCAAGCAGAGGATATTGTACAGGGAAACAATCGTATGAAATTTAATTTATAATGCAGTGTGGAATTTTTGAAAAACCTACTTTTAAAAAAAAAAATATATATATATATATCTTTTTTCCTCTGTTTTTTTGGGAAGCACTCCTGCTATTTTGCAAAAAAGAAAAAAATCTATCTTGTGTTTTTGCTCCTGTCATGTTTGGAGGAAATGACAGGTTTGTTGTTTGGTTTTTAGGAGCATTAGCAACTAAGGCCATATTTCTCTGGAGATATGCAGTGGTCATTCCTGACCGCATCCTCCGTATTTGGTGGGCACGGGCTCGAACCCCGGTCTAATCAAGAAGCATGTGCTACGCACTGCTGCTCCTGCTCACCTGGCTACGGAGGCACCAAAATGACAGGTAAAGTGGATGCTTTACCTGTCATATCATTGTGCTTGCATAATGATAATGCCCTTACATCCTTGACACTTTCTATCCAAAAAATTTTTTGTGAAGCACTCCTCCATCACCATAGTGTCTCATCTGCCATACTCACCAGATTGAGCTCCCTCTGATTTTTTTTTTGTTTCCCCAAGCTTAAAGTCCCCCCCACAACTCTTGAAAGGTCACTGAGTTGTGTAATGACTGAGGAAATTATTCAGAATGCAACACAGGAACTGATAGTATACTAGCCATAAGCTTCATCATTTTCCAATATTAGTTCAGTCCCTGATCTTCTCTGATCATATCTTGTATTCTGAGAAAATATTAAGTAAAATGACATTAACATGGGATTACTACTTTTTTGTATTTTGATAAAGTTGACATTGGTTGCCTATGTTGAAAATATTGTTGTACTGGAATCTCAAGGATGGCTTTCTAAAAAATTTTTCAAAAAATGTTTAAAAAAATACACTATGCCAATAATCTTTAGGCATCTTTCAGTTCCTGAATTTTTGGGATAGGTCTGATGTAACAGCTGTTTCAAATACCTAGAATCTCTTCAGAGTTCTGTTGAACATATTGTGTAAAGTATCTATTATGAAAGCACTATATATCTTGTTGACGACGATGGGAAATCCATACATACCTACTATCAATTTATTAAGAAAATTGTCCATTATTTTGAGTGTGGTCTTTCTTAATTTGTTGATGATGGTGCTATGGGGTGGGATCCTTAGTTAATTGTAAAAGCATTCTAAGTCTGGTAGTTTACTTGGGGTTATAAGCTGGTTGAGGACTACATTCACTGATTTTTTAAATTTTTTCACAAGTGGGTTTTCAGACACATGCACATGATCTGGAGTTTTTTCATATAATTTATAAAAATTTAAAAACTATGTATGTCTTTAAATGTTATTTATTTTTTTTTTTTCTATTTTGCTTTTATAACCAAATATTAGAAGGGGATTACTGCCAGAAATAAAATCAAAATTTTGTAAAAAAAAAAATAATAATAAATAAATAAAAAAAATTTTAAAAATAAAATTGTGCCATTACTTATTATTTTTTTCTTTACAGTGATATCCTCTGCATGTAAATTCCAGCAAATTTCTTCAATTTTGGCTTGTCCTTTCAAATAAGATCTGAAACCTTCCTATGCTGATTTTCAAAACTGTTGTAAATATAAAAAATGTTACTCTTACTAGCTAAACATAATTGATAGATGAGGGCATATCTATGTATAGTTTCAGGAGAATTTGTATAGACAAAAATTGGTGATACTATATTGAAAGAACCTTCAAAACATATATACATTCATACTCATTTGGGCCCTCATGAAAAAAAAAAAATATATATATATATACAGGGTGTCTCAAAAATACATGGCAAAACTTCAGGAATGAGTTCCTCATGTGTAGACGATAAAAATATTTTATATCAACATAGTTCTGGAAATGCTTGGTTCCCAAGTTATTAACTGGAATGTCTCATCCCAGAGGTTCCCAGAAAGATGATGTCCAGACAGGAAAACGTTTGAAGGTACACATCACCGCCTTTGTGAACATGGGACCTTTACACCTCGTGCTGCTGACAGAGGACGACCAAGATGTTTTGTTTGTTATTTGGTTTTTAGAAGCATTAGCAATTAAGGCCATATCGCTCCGGGATATGTGGTGGTCATTTCCTGACCTTTTCGCATCCTCCGTATTTGGTGGTGACGGGCTCGAACCCCGGTCTAATCAAGAAGCATGTGCTACACACTGCTGCTCCTTCCCACCTGGCTACGGAGGCACAATGACCAAGATCTACGACTCTTGAAGTAGAGGGGTGGATAAACTGGTTTAAACCCATTAGATTTCTTCTTGGGGGCCATTTAAAGTCATTGGTGTATTCGACTCCAGTAGCTGATGTGTAAACTCTCTGCAATCGAATTGTGGCAGGTTGTGAGACAATACGAAACATGCCAGGATTTAGCATAGTTTTTGCGAGTCCACGAGACGTCGATGTGAGGCCTGTATTCATGCAGAAGGTGGACATTTTGAACAATTACTATAAGGTGATGTGAACAGTTAAGTGTCATAGACAGACCATCAAAACTCGGAAACCAAGCATTTCTGGAACTATGTTGATATAAAATATTTTTATTGTCTACATATGAGGAACTCATTCCTGAAGTTATGCCACGTATTTTTGAGACACCCTGTGTGTATATATATATATAATTTAAATTAATAAATTTAATTTCTATTCATCACTTACTAAGCTTACCATACAACTAGCATATACTTTTTCAATTATACATAAATTATGTTCTCACAACATGCGGTATGTATTGATTTGCATCCACCAAAGTTTGCTATTCTGATTTTTTATTATTTCTGTTTTTTGTTCTTTTACTATTTTCTTTATTAATTTAAATTATGTTTCTGCACCATGTGGTGTGTGCATTTACATTAGCATTAGTGGAGGCATACGATGCAAGAAAGCAAGCTTATGCAGCCAAAAAAAAAAAAAACCCCTCCCATTTAACCCCTCCATACATTCCAAATACCTGTCCAGCTCAGCCTTAAATTTATTTAGGCTATTAGCTTCCACAACAAAAGATGGAAGCCTGTTCCACCAATCAACTACCTGCTAGCTAAAGGCAAATTTCTGCACATCTATTCTACAACTATCTTTCCTCAATTTGAAACTGTGCCCCCTCAGGTTTTTAGTCTGAGCAAGAGGAAGAATCCCATCAGCATTCAGCTTGCTCAACCCATTTAAGGCCTTATACACCTCAATCAGATCACCTCGTAGCTGCCTACTCTCCAAGTACTGCAATTTGGAGAACTTAAGCCTTTCTTGTAAGAGCACCCCTTTGTTCCCCTCACAAATCTTGTCCTTCTTTGTACTCATTCTAGCAACTCTACATCCTTCCTAAAATGAGGCCTCCAGACCTGTACACAGTACTCACGGTGTGGCTTGACCATTGCCTTGTATAACGGGATAATCATCTCCCTGTCCCTGCTAGCAAAATTCCTATATATCACTGACAAGACTCCATGACCTGCCCTGGCATCCCGTCTGCACTGCTCAGCAAACTTCATATTTGATTGCACAATTACCCCCCAGGTCTTTTTCACTTTCCACTTCCCTGAGTGTAGTACCACACAGTTCGTACATTTCTCTTTGGTTAGTTTAATTTCCTCTGGATGTATTCCCACTTAACTGTTACTTTGTATCAGTGGTTTAGTGTTGTGATGTAAGTGTTCTGATATGTTCTAGTATAATTTTTCACTGCATAAGGGCCATCATTATGCAAGTCTGTTGCATTGGCAGGTTAATTAGTGTTGTGGTCAATTCTGCGATGCATTGATTTGTTTAATGCTTGAAATGCAGTGATTTCCCCAGCCTTTGTTGGCCTTCTGACGAGTTGGGGCACAATGGTTGGTCTATTTATTTCATGTTTATTTCACCTGGTTGGTCATGTTGTGGTTGGTTTCAGCTCCATTCACAGTGATATTTCATATAATTTGGACCTGGTGCCTGTGGAAGGATGCTACTAAATTCAGTTTAATTGGCTTTTTTAAATATTTATATTATTTGGTATTATTAATTTCTTCTAAAATTACATTAGAAGCAGGAGAGTTTTCTTTCTGCAACACCCTTTATCTTGTGTTAATGATATTGAAATTTCACGATTATTTAATGAAAAACTTTCAAGACTACAGGCGAGTAAGGCTCTGGGGTTGATAGCATATACCCTATAATTTTAAGGGAGGTGGCAAGTGAGTGCACTGAATCATTAAGGCTAATTATTAGAGCAAACTCATAACCAAACTAAGGAGAGATTCCGTTGAATTGGAAAATTGCCAATGTATCGCCAATGCATAAAGGCAGTTCTAAGAGCATAGTGGGAAGTTACTGACCAGTCAGTCTAACTTCAGTAGTAGGGTAAATCATGGAGGCAATGATCAAGGGTGGAATTCAGGATCATTTAGATAGAAATGGAATTCTGAAGAATACACAGCATGGTTTTATAAAGGGAAAGTCATGTTCAACAAATCTGGTTAGCTATTTTGACAAGGTTACTCATGAACTGAATTTAGGGAATAATTTCAACATTGTTTATTTAGATTTCAGCAAAGCATTTGACTCAGTTCCACATAAGTAGTTACTTTATAAGCTGGAACAGGTTGGAATCACAAGGAAAATCCTTAGGTTGATAGCAGAACGGCTTCAGTGAAGGAGGCAGAGGGTTGTGATAAATGGTTATTCCTCAGAGTGGGGTTCCCCAAGAACCAGTATTGGGAGCACGTGTTATTAATTTTCTTAAATGACTTCGATGAAGGGATAAAGGGTGTGATGTCTAAATTTGCAAATGATGTAAATATTTGTAGAGTAGTTAATGATCACTGCCAAGCAGAGCTCATTCTGAGTGACTTAAATAGACTTCAGGGATGGTCAGAAAAGTGGCAACTATGCTTTAATTCAGCAAAATGCAAGGTCTTACACCTGGGGAACAGTAATCCCAAAATTACTTATACACTTTGTAGAATTGAACTAAAGTCAGTAGTGGAAGAAAGGGACTTGGGAGTTATGATACGGTCAGACATGAACTTCTCTGAGCATTGTAGACAGGTTGCAATAAAGGCCCATGGTGTCCTGTCGATGATTTATTGAACATTTGCTAGTAGAGATAAGGATGTCATAATCCCATTATATAAGGCTATTATTAGACCACACATGGAACAGAATATTATTATTAGATCCCATTATATAAGGCTATTATTAGACCATACTCTGTTCAAGTATGGAGACCGCACCTAAATAAAAGACTTTAAGCTCCTTGAAAGGGTCCAAAGATGGGTAACTTGCCTGGTGAGATCGGCAAAAGGACATCCATATGAGGAAAGACAACTTCGAAATTAGTCACCTTAGAGCAGACTTGATTGAGGTGTTTAAAGCTCTGAGCAGCAAACGTAAAATGAATGAGGGCAGAATTTTCACGGTTATAAATGATTCTAGAACTAGGGGCCATAAATTCAAGTTACAGGAGAGAGGAGAAGTTTAGACTGGATTGCAGGAAGTTTTATTTTAACCAGTGAGTTATAAATTATTGGAATAAGTTACCTACACAGGTGGTTGAGGCTGACAGTTTGGGGAAATTCAAAGGTTAGGTGGATAGTTACCTATGGGAGGAGGAAGATGCATAAGTTGTCTATTTCCTGATCTTTTATTATTTATTAATTATTTATTTTATTTAATTTTATCATTATTATTTTTTTACTTTTTTTTCTAGCTGGTGCAGCATAAGTCTTAGGCTTCCTTGCACCATATGGCCATTGCTAATACTAATAGTCTTAATTAGTAAATCACTGGTAAATTTAATTAAAATTCATCCCCCCCCAGAATACTATTTATTTTAGAGTTACACCTGTATATCATTGGTGTAAGCCTAAAATAATGGCCCCAAGGTACCAAAATGCATGCATATATAATTTAATTAAATTAATAAAAGATATCTACTTTTTACACTGACCAGTTGGCTGCAATAAAACAATTACAATGGAGTTGCAGATTGTTCTTAATTCACTCTGTGACTGAGGTGAAATTACTTACCTTATTCATAGAGAATTTAAGGGGAGTGTAGCGAAACCAAGAGGTTATAGATGAAAATTATTTTATTTATTTAAGAAATGATGTGTCTGTTTTTCTCTGGGTTAAATTCACACTTTCATATAAACAAGTACTTGCTCTGAATTAAATATTTTATGAATTTAACCCAGAGAAAAAAGTGCTTATTCTTATATAAAAGATTTACTATATTTTAAGATTGATTTTTGAATATAAGTTCATGAGTTGGCCCATAAAACTGCATTCATTTCCTTCCCCCCCAGAATACTATTTATTTTAGGGTTACACCTGTATTATATACTTTTATTCATATACAAGATATTTTCATGTGACATAGATAGTACCAATACGTTGGTAATAATCATATATCATGCAATTAATTTAAATTGAACAGTAGCATTGTTTGTTATAAAATTATTTATTATTTGCTAAAGGAAACTGATAAATAATAGTGAAATAATTTTTAGGTTCCATTCCGAGATGCACATAGAATGGCTGGTCAAGTAGTTGCCTTAGCAGAACAAAAAAACTGTGATATTACCAAGCTGTCTCTTGGTGATCTCAAAACTGTATCGTAAGTTTAACAGCTAATGAAAACTGCCTATTTTATTATTTGACTAAAAGCTGTTTCAGTACATTTTAAGAGTAATTGTATCAAAGATAATAGTGAGCAGGTTAACAATTTTACATCATAATAAGTTAAATTTTAAGGTTATTTCTTCAAATTTTTCTGCTCCCACAAACACACACACAAAAAAACAAAAAATTAACCACAGGCTAAATATACAAATATTTAGTTAATAATAAATTTAGTAAGTTTAATATCAGTTCTGCATTTCCAATATAATTATTTTATTCTCAATATATAATTTGATAACAGTTGTGCCGATAGTACGCCTCTCTCTCTCATATCTAAAAAATGGAATAGCTATAAAAATTCTAAAATGGCATGATTAAAAGCAAACAAAATACTATTTTATGAAACTTTAGTATTAGATTTTATTCTGCAACAGGGTATAGGAAACGTGAAACAAGGTTTAACAAGAGACTGTGGTGAGTAGTTTACAACATGTGTAGGACCATCTTAACAGGAATGGAATTATACAGAAATCATTTATATGTCAAGAAGGTCAAGAGCTGCTACAAGAATAGTTAACTCAGATGTGAAAAATGAAGTTTATGCCTGCATTTCAGAAGAGACAGATCAACAGGAAGGTGCACTGTGAAAAAACCCTACACAGTTCATCCATCTGTACCTTCCAACAAGAATTTGTCTACTTCTCCCTTGAATTTATTCAACCCATCACTTCCACAACAGATGGAAGCCTGGTCCAACAACCAATCACCCTCTGGCTGAAGGCAAACTTCTGCACATCTACCCTGCAACTATCCTTCCTCAGCTTGAATTTTTGCCCCTCATATATGTAGTCTCAGCAAGTAGAAGAATACCATTAACATCCAGCTCACTTATTCCATTCATGGCTTTAAACACCTCAATCAAATCTCCCTGCTAGTCTTGAAATGGTGTAGTTTGCAGAATTGAAGCATTTATAGATAAGAGCACCCTTTATTCCCTTCATAAACTGGTTGTGCTTCTCTGCACGTGTTCTAGCAGTTCTATATCCTTCCTAAGGTGAGGCCTCCAGACTGTATACAGTACTCAAGATGAGGCCTAACCATGGCCTTATACAAAGGGATAATCACCTCTTTATCCCTACTAGCAAAGTTTCTGTATATCATTTACAGAATACCATGAGCTGTTCTGGCAGCATGTCTGCACTGCTCAGAGAATTTCATGCCTGACTACACAGTTACCCCCAGGTCTTTTTCATTCTCTTTACTACTCTTAAGTCTAGTACCACACAATTGATAAGTTAATCTGGGGTTACTGCTACCTAAATGCAGTACCTTGTCTTTGTCAATGTTAAATTTCAACTACTATTTCACAATCCATCAACCCAATTTTTCTAGATCTTGTTGCAACCACCCTCTTGTTGTCATTAACCACCCTGCCAACCTTTTTTCATTTGCAAATGTAGACATTAAGCTTGATATACCTTTATCAATATCATTGATAAATATTTAAAAAAAAAACCAAAAAAAAAAAAAAAAACCCAATGAACCCAGCACTGAACCCTGGGGAATTTCACTAATAACATTAGTCCAGGAAGAGCAGTGCCTACTTTCTGTCTTCTTCCACTTAACCATCCATTTATCCATAGCAGTAACTTGCCATTAATACCACATTTCTCCAGTTTGTACAGCAGTCTTTTATGTGCAACGGTATCAAACGTTTTCCTGAAATACAAGTATATGATGTTATAATTATTTTTTGCATCCAGTTCCTTGGTCACTGCATCATAGTAACCTATCAGATTGGTTGGTTACACAAGACCACCTCTTGAGAAATCCATGCTTTTATTGCAGTATAATAGCATGCCTGTCCAAATGGTCCTCCACTACTTCTTTAACCAGTGATTCCATTATTTTCTCTAGAACAGACGTTAAGCCAACAAGTATGTAATTACTCATGTTACCTTTTTGTGACCTTGTTTGAATCCAAGGATGTGCTCATAATTTCCAGATGGAATCTATTCCATATTCCATCTGCTCCAGGTGCCTTTTTTATGTCCATCCTCAACAGTTTCTTCACTTTTCTTTCAGTTATCACAGTCATTTAGCTCCTCATTAAGTTTTGATAAACTTCTGGCATCTCCTTCGGTAAAGAATTCCTCTTGTTGTTGTTGTTATTGTTTGGTTTTTAGGAGCATAGCAACTAAGGCCATATTGCTCCGGGGATATGCAGTGGTCATTCCCTGACCTTTCTGCATCCTCCATATTTGGTGGTCATGGGCTCGAACCCCAGTCAAATCAAGAAGCGTGTGCTACGCACTGCTGCTCCTGCCCACCTGGCTATGGAGGCGCCAACCTGAACACGGTCATCAACAGTTAACCCATAGACATCAAGTGCCCTGACGTGATTAAACCCTTTCCTTCTACTGAGACTTCTCATAATCTGCCTTAGCTTACAACCTCCTTTGTGACTTCATTACAGATTAATTTATATCTACTATAAGCTTCTGTATCACACAATAATTTATATGCATTCCTTGCACTTTTCTTCTCTGCTACATGTCTCAATAGTTCATCTGACAATGAGTTGGTCCCATTGCACATAATTAAAAAACTGGGGGTAATTGTGCTGGCAGTTTTCTGAGCAGTGCAGATGGTTTGCAAGAGTAACTCATGGTGTCTTATCAATGATATACAGGAATTTTTCTAGCAGGGATAAGGAGGTAATTATTCCCTTGTATAAGGCAATGGACAGGTCTGGAGGCCTCATTTTAAGAAGGATGTAGAGCTTCTGGAACGAGTACAGCGAAGAGCAACAAGATTAGTGAATGGAACAGAGGGTTGCTCTTATGAAGAAAGGCTTATGGTTTCCAATTACAGTGTGAACAAATGGCTCAAACCTTGAATGGTTTGAGCATGCTCAATGCTGATGGGATTCTTTCTCTTGCTTAGAATAATCACCCGAGATGACAAATTCAAATTGAGGAAAGACAGTTATAGGATAGATGTGCGGAAGTTTGCCTTTAGCCAGCGGGTGGTTGATTGCTGGAACAAACTTCCATCTGTTGTTGTAGAAGTTGATAGCTTAAATAGATTCAAGGTAGAACTAGACAAACATTTGGAGCAAGTGGGTGTGTGAAATGAGGTTTTTTTTTGGCTGATGCTATATAGCTTGCTTTCTTGCATCATGTGACTTTACTAATGCTAATTGATGATTTATAGAGAGTGAGTCATAATCCCACCAAAGGCAATTTTAAGACCACACTTGGAATACTGCATTAAAGGTAGAGACCACAACTAAAAACAATACATAGTCTTTTAAAAGGGTCTGAAAAGGCAGCGAGCTTGCTGAAATTGGTAAAAAAGATGTCCATATGAGGAAAACTCTGAATATGTGGGCTACAGAGTTTGTTACATAGCCATCTTATAGGAGACCTGATTGAGATGTATAAGGCTTTGAGAGGAGATAATAAAATGAATCAAGGCAAAATTTTCAGTTATAAATGATGCTAGAACTAGGGAACATAAATTCAAATTACAGGATAAACAGTATCAATTATAGGGAGTTTTCTTTTAGCAACAAGTTGTAAATCACTGGAATAAGTTACCTCCATGTGCAGTTGAGGCTGAAAGTTTGGGGAAATTCAAAGGCTGGATCAACACGTATATGATAAAGGGAATGTGTAAGAATGGTTTTATTATTTTTTATTATTATTTTTCTGTTGCAGAAAAAGTTTGGGACTTCCATGCCCCACATAGCAAATATGTGATGAGTTACAAGTGAGTGACCCAACAACCCAGTTATGAGAAATACCTACAGTATTCAAGGTCCTCACTATCATCATCAGCCATTTTCAATCCACTGCAAGATGAAGGCCTCTCCAGCAACTTTCCAGTTCCTTCTGTTTTGTGCAATGGCCATCCATTTACTACCCTCAAACTAATGAATTTCATCTATCCATCTCTGCCATTGTCTTCCAGGTTTTCTTCTAGCTCCTCTTGGGTACCATTCTGTTATTTTATTAGTCCATCTGTCATCATGTCTTCGAGCTATGTGTCTTGCCCAAGACCATTTTAGTTCTTTAGTTTCTTCACTATATGTAGTGTAAAAGCCTCGTGCTACAAGAGCTATAAAACATTATTGTACAAGTAGGACATAGCCTCAGTTTGTATGCAGCATTGAGAGTTTGCTATTAAGTGCATTAATCTCATTGTGGAAGCACTTCACCATAACTGCCTTGGTATTACACTCTGCACTTTAAATAGCAGAAACTTAACAAATAACTTAATTAAATTTTTTTTATTTATTTCTTTTCTTGTACAAATAAAGGAATGATAAAACATTTTTATCTTAACTGGAATTTTTTTTCTAACTTTATGAGATTGCATACCCATTTCTACTTTCAGGGTTCTTTTTGAAAATGATGTGTGTGCCCTTTGGGATTATGAACACAGTGTTGAACAATATGCAGCAGTAGGTGGCACTAGCAAGAACAATATCATCTCCCAATTAAAACTCCTAAAACATTGGAAAAGCAGTCATGTGGAAAAAAAATGAAATTTGTTCTGGTATAAAATTCAATGTATGTATCACAAATATTGAATGACTTTTTTTTTTAAAGATTTATTCTTCTAATCAGTTAAGATACCATATGTAACAGAAGTTATATCTTAGTGAGTATTGCTCATTTTCTTTAGAAATTTTATTTTGATTAGCCAGCCAGTTCAGTTTACTGATAATTAGAATTATATGTTACCTTTATGTTTAAAGGCTTTCAATTATACATGATGTCTACACTAAACTTAAGTTTATTATGATTATTAGTATGAGGTTGCAAAATATTGAAGGGCCTGAAGTTCTTTCATGTATGGTGTGCATATAGTATGTAAGGCTATCACAGACCTATTTTCAGGCTGAGCTGTTGGTATTATTACTTATATAGTACATTAGCACCTAAAGCCATATTCTACTATGTGTGCATATGTTATGTCTGAGTGTATATTCCCAGGCCAGTCTGCAATGTTGTGCGGGCTGAAAAACCAAAATAACTCACACAGAAGAATCATAATCCCTCCACATGAGAACAACTAACTACAACCCTCATCCAAGAGGCCCTTTAGAACTCCTCAATTAAAATAAATAAATTCTCGAATGTGATTCAAACCCAAGCATTTCCAAACAAGTGACAAAACTGCTGTACTGTCACACAAGATGTGGGGCTGAGAGAACACTATCTATGGCACTATTTTTGGCATATTTGGTCCTGAACTTGCAGGAGCCCATTTGCTTTGCTTTGCTTTTTTTCCTTAATATCCATACTTGACTCCAAATTTTGTTCTTTGAGTTTGTCAAGGAAAAGCCTATGAACAGGCTTTTCTTGTGCAAAAAATTCCTAGAGAAACTTGGATTGATAAATTTGATATGAAATATAACTGCAACATTTGCATCTAATATTGGAAGAGACAGATGAGGAAATAGTGTCATGATGTTCTATTTGCTACAAATAGTGCTTGCAATGATGTGTAGTACTACAAAGATACAGCAAAATCTTGTTAATTAAATATCAAGTAATATAGAACCAGAAAACTCAAAGAAAGTAAATCCCTACTCGGGAAAATACACTTTTGTATCTTTCTAGATAAAAAAGGGGTTGTACTGTAAGTTATATGAAATTTCGCTGCAAAACTGCATGTTGTTGCTGTTGTTGATTTTAAGTTATCAGCAACTTTTTGTTCTGATATAACAGAAGTAAAGAAGCAAGGTGATCTTAATACAACTTAACATGTAGAACGTTGTTTCAGAAATAACAAGGGAACAAGGAAAATCCCCAGAGTTTTCTGAAGTGAACATTTTCGTGTTTATGCTGTAAAATAAAATATAAATTGTTGTGTTGCAACAAAAATAAAAGTAATATACACGTAAAAGCTTTCAGATGGATGTCGTCCTTCTTCAGAAGAAGGACGACATCCATCTGAAAGCTTTTGTGTGTATATTACCATTTATATTTTATTTCCTGGTTTCCCAGTGATGCAGTATTATCGTTCTAGCATGAATCCTGGGTACATAGGCCTTTTTTTTCCAGATATGAATCTTTAAATGTTTACTCTTATGGTTATATAGATTTTCAGTACTATTATTGCTGAAAAATAATAATCCGAGGCAACAAGATTAGGGGTCTTCATAACCCTGCACACCTCTGTGACATGTCATGCCTAAGCTGGCCAGTGTGTGTTATGTCTGTAGGAGCACAGACCAATTTGCATGATCTGAAAAAAATCTGGAATAACTCATGGGAACCCTAATCCTTCATTTAAGATCACCTAATTACAGTCTTGATTGAAGATTGTCTAAGAATTTCTCCAGTCACTGACAGAATTTGAATTCAGGCCTCTCCAAATGAGTTACATGTATCAAATATAATTTGGAACTTGATCCATCTACATCATGGGGAACAAGTTTTTTCAATATGAAATGTGGTTACAACTATATGCTATTACATTAATGCTTTATTCTGTATGGTGCTGCATTTTATTTGTATTACTGATGTAAAAGTAAACTTTCCTTTTAAAAAATGTTTGGGCTAAGTGAGGCAAAGCTCATTAAATACATTTTTAATTAGTTTTAACTGCTTTTATATAATTAAATAATGAAAGTTTTAATTATATAAACTGATTAAATAAAATTTAATCATTTTATATAATTAAAGTTTTAATTAGTTTAACTGCTTTGATAAATCTAAGGGATTTCTAGTCTCTCAATAAATCAGTTTACCTGCTGTATTTTTGTTATGACAAATTGTCAGTGAATAAACTGCATGGTTGTTTTGCAAAGCAGTATTTTATTTTTGCAAATTTGTTTACGCAATTTGTACAAAGTTCTAGTGCTGCACTGAGTGAAACAATAAATAAATTTCTGAACCTGGAAATATTTTTCTAGGTCAGAGATTTTCTCATATATACAGGGTGTCTCAAAAATATTGGTACAAACATTTAGGGGAGGTAGGTAACATCTAAAGGAATGTGAATTGCATAGGAACCCATAACTGGAAACGTCATGGGGAAAGTAGTAGTAGTAGCAGAGGCACAAGAAGCAGAAATGACACAAGACAGTAATTAGTGGCAAACATTTATTTGACACAATATTAACAATGGAGTACAAGATGGATGCATTTCATGATGTTACAACAGATGCTCGAAGGTTCTACCATGAGACGCAATGCATGCGTCACACCAACGCAGCATGGATTGGCGGACACACCTGGAGTTTCTTTGAAAGTAGCAGCATCGCAGACGAGATCCATTTCCCTCTCCACATGCGATTCGTACATGATAGATTTGAGGGCCCCCCCCACAGAAAGAAATCAAGGCTCGATAAATCAGGTGAGCGTGGGGGCTAGGCAATGGGTCCACCACGGCCAATCCATCGACGCCCAAAACGCCTGTTCAAAATGGTCACAAACACCTTCCATAATGGGCAGGCGCCCCGTCATGTTGAAACCAAATGTTGCATCTCACATTTGCTGGAACATCGTCAAGTAACCCTGGTAGAACTTGTTCAAGAAAGACCCGATATTTAGCGGAGTTCATGCGGGATGGTAATAGGTATGAACCGACTAAGCAGTCGCCGACCATACCTGCTCACACATTTATTGCGAAGCAATGTTGCTGCATGGGGGCGCACACCGTGTGGGCCCTCTGCTAATCCATATACCAGGTGCATGTCTGCCAGCTCACAGTTCGTATATCGATGCATGCTCTTCGTGCGGCGACTACTGCTTGAACGAGTAAACCAGAAATTTTCCCTCTTGCGAACTGATGAACAGCGCTGTGTACCGACTTACGGTGACGTTTCCGGTTATGGGTTCCTATGCAATTCACATTCCTTTAGATGTTACCTACCTCCCATAAACGTCTGTACCAATATTTTTGAAACACCCTGTATATATATATATTTTTTTTTTTTTTGTTTTAATAAATCTTTAATGATATTAGTTTTTAATAAACTTAAAAGTTCTTTCATATGTCATAAATTAGTGCATTAGCTTCATTTCTATGCACAGTAAACTAACTGCAGTTGTACAGTGGCATCATTACATAACATCTCATATTGTGAATTCCTTCACAACAATAAATTCCTATTATTAGATGTTATGTAATGATGCCACTGCACAATTTCAGTTAGCATTAGCATTAGTAGAGGCATTTGATGCAAGAAAGCAAGCTTATGCAGCATCAGCCAAAAAAAAAAAAAAAAAAAGTAAAATAAATAAATAAAAAATAACCACTTCCACTTCACCCCTCTGTTCGTTCGAAATACCTGTCCAGCTGAGCCTTAAACTTATTTAGGCTATCAACTTCCACGACAAGGGATGGAAGTCTGTTCCACCTACCAACCACCCGCTGGCTAAAGGCAAATTTCCGCACATCTATCCTACATCTGTCTTTCCTCAATTTGAATTTATGCCCTCTCAGGTGATTATTCTGAGCAAGAGGAAGAATCCCATCAGCATTGAGCATGCTCAAACCATTCAAGGCTTTGTACACCTCTATCAGATCGCCTCGCTGGTGCCTAGTCTCCAGACACTGTAATTCGCAAAACTTAAGCCTTTCTTCGTAAGAGCACCCCTTTGTTCCATTCACTAATCTTGTTGCCCTTCTTTGTACTCGTTCCAGGCAGCTCTACATCCTTCTTGAAATGAGGCCTCCAGGCCTGTATACGGTACTCTAGGTGTGGCCTGACCATTGCCTTATACAAGGGAACAATCACCTCCTTATCCCTGCTAGAAAAATTCCTATATATCATTGACAATACACCATGAGCTACTCTTGCAGCCCGTCTGCACTGCTCAGAGAACTTCATATCTGCCTGCACAACCACCCCCAGGTCCCTTTCATTCTCTACCACTGTCAGTGTAGTACCACAGAGTTGATACGTTGCTCTGGGGTTGCTGTTTCCCATATGTAGTACTTTACATTTGTCAATGTTAAACTTCATTTGCCACCTCTCAGCCCATCTGCTCAACCTTTCCAGATCCTGTTGCAGCAGCATAGTGCCAGTAGTGTCGTTGACAACCCTGCCAACCTCCGTATCGTCTGCAAACTTGGACATTAAGCTTGATATACCATCATCAATATTATTTATAAATACAGAAAACAATAAAGGACCCAATACTGAACCCTGAGGGACTCCACTAATAACATTAGTCCACGATGAGCAGTGTCCATTGATTACCACTCTCTGTCTTCTCCCTCATTGGTTTTCTACACAGTAAACCAGTTGGTTTACTGTGTAGAAAAATGAAACTAATTTCTATGACAGTAAGGCACCTCTGTAGCCAGGTGGGAAGGAGCAGCAGTGCGTAGCACATGCTTCTTGATTAGACCGGGGTTCAAGCCTGCAACCACCAAATACGGAAGATGTGGAAAGGTTAGGGAATGACCACCACATTTCCCGGTGCAATATGGCCTTAGTTACTAATGCTCCTAAAAACCAAATGACAACTATGACAGTAAACTCCTCCCGTAAGTCTGAAGCTTTTTAGCCCTAAATCCTACGTGTATTAAAGTTCTTTCTTAATCATCTTTATTGCTCTCTAAATTGAGAGAGACGGGTATCATTCCTGGGTGTCTGGAAGGATGAAGGCATTGTGACTGACTCATGTTTTTCCAGTGATGGGATCCTTTGAAGGGACCATTCAACTCAAACTGATATACATGCAATGCAGGGTTAAATTATAGAATTCAGCCTTCTACCCTCACAATCATTCAGGACATCTTTTTCTCACCTAGAGAGGGCTAAAGATGGTCCTATAGGAACCTGCAAGAGGCCTCTTTGTATTTCTTCCTACTAAACCAGCTGGAAAAATCCAACAAAATCCTTCAAGAAAAGGCTAAAAAGCAAACTTAAATCACTAAAAGAACAAAGAAGAAAAGACACCTTAATTATACAAGTTAAACCCCAATCACTCAAATAATACCAAGATCTTTGCCGGTGTCAAGATTCCCCAGCTCGACACATCAAGTAGCAACAACACTCATGGGCTGAAGTCTAGTTGGCTAGCAAAGCCATTCCTAGAGGACAGAAATTCCTCAAGAGAAGCTCCTCACAGTTTTGGAACTTGATCCATCTACATTTCCTACTTCAACAAACGGTATGCCAGTGAAAATGGATCAAACAGCCAAGCTGGCTGAGATTTTACCAGGTTGTAGCAGACCTTGCAGATCACTTTGATAAACCTCCCCTTTGATTGTTCCAACCCTCTTTTCCCTGACCATACTAGTTTGGTAAATTGCTTAGCCAAGTTGTTTAATTTGAAACACTTCAACTGGAGTTATGTTTTGGTATCCTGAACTGTGAATGAATGAACCAAGTGTTATACAGTCAGTTCTGCTATAATGTGCATTTTCGCAATGCAAATTTCCTCCAATGCGATTGTTATATATTAGGGAACAATGTGACTATAATGTAATTTTCACGTTGGCTCATGCGGATTTCCTCTGCGATTAACACCAGGTGAATGCAGCGACCTGCAAGCAATACATACAACTTTACAAAGCTTAAAAAATGTCAAACTTCAAATGTGTGAGATCTATATTTCCCATTTACTGTAATTGTATTGGTCATAGACACTGTTATCAAACTTATCGTTCGCTTTATTCACAAGATTTTCTGTTCGAACAGAAATTTTGTGAGCGGAGGAACACATTTCTGGCAGTAACTACCATAAAACAATTTGCAGTTCTCAGTTTACTGGGCTTCTCTGTTAGCGCAGTCTAATTATAAACAGGTAGTAAACTCGATCTTATTGCATTTGCAATAATACCAATAGCTGGAATTCTGTCGGTTTTTACGTTATGGTGAGATGCATTTTCCCTTCCTCTTCAATCATATAAAAAACAATTTTTCAGAATCTTCTCTTTTGTGCATGCTGTGTACATCGTTATTGATTGATCATCTTTTTTACTATGCAAAAAAAAAAAAAAAAAAAAAAAGCCAGTGAACAGAAATATCAATCAAGCAAAATATCTTGTCATGGTAAAGTACTATATTAACTGTAATATTTATTTATTTATTAGAAATTTAAGATGTTTAATCCCATGTAAGCAATTTTATTGCATTTCCAACTTTTTTTTTACTGTTTTACTTACCAGACTGAACATTTTTTTTTTTTTTTTTTGGGTGCTCTGCCCATCCATATTTTTCCCATACGCTCTGTTGTTTTTAATGCGTGAAATACCACAATGCAGAGATTTTTAGGAACACATGTACTGCATTATAGCAGAACTGACTGTACTGTTTTAAGTTTATATAATTATTTTAATGAAAACCAACATACAAATATTATGGGCTACATATTCAGAATTTGTTCCCCTTCCACCCACATAAGCATTTTTCACTTCTTTTTTTCCTAAAAGAAATGAAAATGCTGGAAAAACCTTAGCAATTCTTGATAATGCACCAGATAGAGTAGATAAACTGGCAAATATTTTAGTAATATGGTAACAATGTTTCCCCCTCCTAACTGCTGACGAATGTGATTTAGCTAATCTAATTATGGTAAAAATTTTGTTCATGAAGTAGGTGCAAACTGAAGATATCGTGAAGTACATTGAAAAAAAAAAAATTCAATCCAATAAGGCACAATGATGCTATTTTACATTTTAACATATATACTGAATTGGCTGTGGAAGATGACATACCAGATCCAGCTTTTACGTTAACCCCAAGAATGTGCTTCAGAGAAGAAATTAAGTAATGAAAAACAAACAAAAATTTTGATTTCTTTATTAAAAAGTGAATACTATATTGTGTAATGCTTATGTAAATCAATAATTTGCTGAACAAAAAATGCTTTAATGTTAATTTACTGTACATAAAATGTTTTCATGTTATAATCCCACTGATCCGAATGTTTTGGTAATTCAAACATTCCCTTGAATTACTGTTCAGATTATGACAGCTGCACTGTATTTCTGTATTCTTGGTGAAAGAGTGAGACCTTGTGTAGGTATAAGCATTTAGATATGTTTTTAAAATGCTTTGCAATTATGCATTCAACTCTGGTAAATACTGTTATGATGGTCACATCTTCTGATAGGATTGTCGTTTTTCTAATGATAAATTTGTACTTACGAAAATAATGATCAAGGTGCAAAAGAAAAAGTCTATTGAAAAAAACATACATACTTAACTTCAATCACTAGATTCTTTTGCCTTTGAGGAACCCCCAGTTTTATTTTTCTCTAACGCATCAACTTGTCTCTTCAGCAACTCAGTTTCATCGAGTGATGCACGACACAGTTATAGATCTGTATACTCCTTTCATTAGTATTAGCAGAGGCATACGATGCAAAAAAAGCAAGCTTATGCAGCATCAGCCAAAAAAAAACCTTCCCATTTCACCCCTCCTTTCGTTCCAAATGCCTGTCCAGCTAAGCCTTAAATTCATTTAGGCTATAAACTTCCACAACAAAAGATGGAAGTCTGTTCCACCAATCAACTACCCACTGGCTAAAGGCAAATTTTTGCAAATCTATTTTACAACTGTCTTTCCCCAATTTGAATCTGAGCAAGAGGAAGAATCCCATCAGCATTCAACTTGCTCAACCCATTCAAGGCATTATACACCTCAATCAGATCACCTCGCAGGTGCCTACTCTCCAGGCACTGCAATTTACAGAACTTTAGCCTTTCTTGGTAAGAGCACCCCTTTGTTTCCCTCACCTATCTTGTTGCCCTTCTTTGTACTTGTTCTAGCAACTCTACATCCTTCCTAAATAGGGCCTCCAGACATGTAGACACTACTCTATGTATGGCCTGACCATTGCCTTGTAAAACTGGATAATCACCTCCCTGTCCCTGCTAGCAAAATTCCTATATATCATTGATAAGGCTCCATGACCTGCATTGGCAGCCCCTCAGCATAGCTCAGCAAACTTCATATTTCACTGCACAATTACCGGCAAGTCTTTTTCACTCTCCACTGCCCTGAGTATAGTACTACACAAGTAGTTGCTCTTGACATCTCAAAGGCTTTTGATCATGTTTGGCATAAAGGTCTTCAAAACAAGCTTCCATCTTATGGTTTGCCAACTGTTTTTAGTAATTGGTTATCCAGTTTTCTCTAAGGGTGATGGTAGATGACTCTCTGTCTTCTAACTTCTCCACTAATGCCAGTGTCCCCCCACTCTTTTCCTCTTGTATATTAATGACCTTCTTCCATTGACTGGAAATCCTATCCATAGTTTTGCCGATGGTAGCACATTGCATTCAACTTTCCATTTTGAGAAACCTTTTAACTTCTCGAAAATCTGCAATCAATTCCTTAAATGCCGATCTTCAGGTAATTCTCCAGTGGGGCAAAGACAACTTAGTTGATTTCAACCCTTCTAAAGCTCAGTCTTGTCTTATATCTCGCAAAAAGGATTCTTCTGCTCCTATGCTTATCTTTAGTGACTCTCCGATTTCTAGACAAAATGATATATCTCTTTTGGGGATTACCCTGACTTCTAATCTCTCTTGCACAAGCACATTACAAATATTGCTTCCTCTGCATCTAAAAAACTTGGTTTTCTCTTTTGCTCTCAGCGTTACTTTTCTTCCAAACAGCTGCTCACTCTGTATAAATCGCAAATCCACCCTGTCATGGAATATTGTTCCCACATCTGGGGTGGTGCCCCCAAAACCTCTCTCAGGCTTCTTGATTCCATTCAGAAGAGGGCAGTTAGGTTAATTAATGATTCATCTTTAACAGAGTCTCTCCACTCACTGTCTCACAGACGTACTGTTTCTGCTGCATGCCTCTTCTACAGATACTTCCATGGGCACTGTTCTTCTGAATTGGCTTCTATAATTCCCGTTCTCTCTCTTTCAGAACAGTCCGAACACGTGCCCACCCTTCACCAGCCAACATCCATTTACTGTCCAACTTCAAACTCACAGAACCAACTTTTCATCTTCCTCGTTTATTTATTCAGCTGCCGTTTTCTGGAACAACCTTCATACGTATTTCCTGAAAATTACAGTCTACAGAAGTTCAAGTCCAATATTAACAAATATCTTCTTTCGTCTTCTCAACCTCCAACCCAAGCACGGTACTAAGTACTATAGGTTCTAATACCTCTCATGTTTGGGGTTTACGTAAAAAAAAAAAAAAAACACAGCTGGTACATTTTTCTTGGGTTATTGTTACCCATATGCAATACTTTGCATTTGTCAATGTTAAACTTCAGTTGCCACTTTCCAGCCCATTTGCCCAACTTATCTAGATCCAGTTGAAGTAGCATACTGTCGTTAACAACCTTACCAACCTTTGTATCATCTGCAAACTTGTACATTAAACCTGATATACCTTCATCAATATCATTGATTAATATACAAAACTACAATGGGCCCAACACAGAATCCTGGGGAACTCCATTAATAACATTTGTTCACAAAGAGCAGTGTCTGTCCATTGATTACCAATCTGTCATCTCTCACTCAACCATCCCTTTATCCATTGTAGCAACTTATCCTTAATGCCATACCTCTCTAATTTGTACAGCAGTCCTCCAAGAGTATCAAAAGCTTTCCTAAAATCCAAGTATATGATATCAAAATTACTTTTGGCATTCAGTTCCTTTGTGACCATATCATAGTATCCAATTGGTCAGACAGGACCTCCCTTTAACAAACCCATGCTGTGTCTTAACTATTACTGCAATCTTTTCTAGATCCTGCAGTGTTTCTTTAACCAGTGATTCCATTATTTTCCCCGGAACACAAGTTAAACTAACGGGTCTATAGTTAAGGTTGTAACCTTTTGAACCCCCTTTGTAAATTGGTGATACATTTGCACACCTCCAGTCCAAGGAAGCTCTCATAAATATGAATAAGGGTTTCCTTACTTCCTTTGCTGCCTCCTTTAATATAACTGGATAGATCCTATCCACCCCAGATGCCTTTCTTATGTTTAACTTCAATAATTTCTCCTCCACTTTTGCTCTGTTATTGCAAAATCACATAGCTCCCTGTTAAGAGTGTGATAAACTTCTGGCACTTCCCTCATTGAATAACTCCTCATGTGTGATGTGAATGCAAAATACTCATTCAGTTTATCAGCCACCTCAGCATGATCATCAATAATCAACCCATCTATGTTAAGTGGTCCAATCTGATTCATCCCTTTCCTTCTAGAGTTTACTTAAGTAAAGAAGTCTGTTTTTCTCTGCATCCTTTGCCAAGGATTTCTCGTAATCTGCCTTCGCCTGCCTAACCTACTTTGTGACTTGATTACAAACTAGTTCATATCTGCCATAGGCTTCTGTGTCACCTGATACTTTATATGCATTCCATACATTTTTCTTCTCCGCCACAAGCCTCATTAGTTCATCTGACATCCATTTATGCCTAAACCTTGAGAACAGTATTTCTTAGTTGGAATGAAAAGCCTAGTAGCCTCCAAAATTAAGTCCCTGAAGGCTTCCCATTTAGAATTCAACTTTGGTAACATCATCAGTTGATCCTACTGTACAGAATTTAAAAACTGTCTGAGACCACTGTAGTCACCTTCACGAAAGCAAAAGTCCTTCCCTTTAGCCTTGATGGTAGTTAAATCCTTAAGTAATTCCCAAATCAGTACATTGTGATCACTGTCACCCAGTGGTTCCTTTATCTGCAAATTCTTAATGCATAAATAATCACCGCTGATAATCAGATCAAGAGTATTACTCCTTCTGGTTGCCTCTCGAACATGTTACTGTAGAAAACAGTCATCCAATAAATCCACAAAAGCCCTGCTAGTGTGTGTGAGTGACCAACCAACAAATTCCAGTCAATCTTTGGGAAATTAAAATCCCCCATTATTAAGACTGATTTACTGGCCCACTATTTCTCTGCACAATTGCTCATTATACTCATCAGATTCATTTGGCCTATAACACACACCTACTCTCATTTTCCCTTTCCCAGTGCTTATGGCACACCAGACAGACTCAACATTGCATTGTCCACCAACATCAATTGGATGCACTTCCTTAGATTGTGTTTCTTAACTAACAGCATAACCCCTCCTCCCTTCCTGTCCATCCTTTCTGTACACATTGTTCTCCCCAAATTCCAATTCTGCACTGCTTATGTCTATGTGACACCACGTCTCTGATATCCCAACAATACCTGCCTTGACTAGCACTTCAAGCTCATCAAATTTATTAACTATACTCCTAGCATTGGTGTACATACAAGTACACATGCACCTGTTTCTACTCTTAGTTACCCTAACACAACACAGCCCATGTATTTATTTGTTCCACTATGACTCCCAGCAGTCCTAGAAATCTCCATTGCCTTGCTTTCCGGGCTGCTGCCCATTCTAATAGAAGCAGTTCAAGAATCATTTTTGCCTATGCCTGTGGCCACTGTTAACCTTTTAGTCTATGTATCCCCCCACCCAAGCTAGCAGTTTTCCGACCCGTCTTAACACTGCCTTAATAGCATCAGAAAATATTCTTGCACCCTTTCTATTTAAGTGTACCCCATTCCTGTAGAAGCAGTCTCTCCTGTCAACAAGTACAGACCAGGCTGAAAAAAATTCTACCCCTTGAGCCTTGCACAATCTCTCCAGGGCTGAATTGATCGAGAAGGACACACTCATCATAATCCCTCCTATCGTGTCTGGGCAGAATTGCAGACACTTTCACATTCAAACCTAACTTGTGACTTTTTTTTCAACATTGACCTGTACTTGAGTAAATCTGCAGATCTCTTACTCTTAATGTCATTAGTTCCAATGTGTACAACAATATCACCTTTTGTGCCCTTAAAAGACGATATCTGCTCTAAAACGTCATCAACTTTTGCCCCTGGCAGACATACCCTGGTCCTGTTCCACCTATCTATCCTTCTTGCATAGTATATTCCCCATCTCCTTAACGATAGTCACCAACAATAACTAGTTCCTTTGGGACCAGTGCAATATCTTCGAGATTGCCTGTGTTGCCTGATGCACAGGAGTGAGCTCTGCCATTGAGCTGGGCAGCTGAGAGCTTGATGGGCCCCTCATATTAATTTCTTTGAGGGCATTTACCCTACACTTCAAGCTCTCATAGATGCCCATCAGAATGCTGAGTTGGCACCTAATTTCTTGACACCCTAGGCATTTAGCACATACAAAGACATCCTCCTTGGCTAGATCATGTTCCGTTTTAGAAAGTTCAGTAAACATTTCACATTTCGCACATTTTTTGAGACTGATGCGTTGGAGAATCGCCCCTTCATTTCTCCCCCAAGTCACAGCACTCTTGCTAGACTGTGATCTTTTCTTTGCAGCTCTAGTCTGGGTCATGATTAAATACAATTTAATTAATAATGAAATTTAATAAGATTAATAATATTTTTGATTAACTGACAATACTATAATAAGCTAACTGATTCCTAATTGAGTGCTTCGTATTACGCTATCAGTTCCAGATATATAGATATACGTTACGCTATTTCTTATCGACTACAATATGGTGGCTAATTCAACAATATTGGTGCCAACACCGGGAGTCGTAACTTCCAAAAATAGTAACTAACAAACTCTACTAAACCTATTTAATATCTCTGTAAAACACAATGTAGTTTTACAGAGATATTAAATAGTTTTACAGAGATGTTAATTAACAAAGAATACTGTAAAAATTAAAAATACTTATCCCTTTACAGCAGCCAAAAATCCACTGACTGTTCTGTTCCGCGACTAGAGTGCCCTAATCTGAGACAATAGAAAAGTATCATCAGTTGAACTAGGTTTGTTTAAAAACAATTACTTGAAGCCATTCCTGTCTAATTCAGGCTATCCTCAGTTGTGGCATTTTGACCCAACCTTGTATTAATCAATTTTTTGTTCATTATTGTTCAATTAGTATTCACCTTCACATCTATATTATTTCTGAAGCCTTGTGGATTAACTCAAGACTTTAGAGAATCTGCAAAGCTAAAGGGAGAAATTTTTAATAGCATGGCCCACACTTGTAAGTAGAAGGAATTTATTTTTTATAGATGTTACTCATTTAAACAAAGGTGGTGCAAGGATTTTTGCCTGTGTCATTGAGATACTTTAAGGCTTCAGGAAAACTGCTGGTTTGTTGGGGAGGTAATATGGATCTGCATTTATCTGATGATATGGGTCAAAGTAATACTTTCACTCACCTCAAGAATTCTTGTTTGTTGCCACAACAGCCATTGTTGGGAAGCTGTTCTGAGAATAGCAACGTTTCAAATGCGTGAGAAGGTAAAACTAGGGAAGCAAGCCTAAATAATATCAAAGAGGTGTGCCAGGGTAGTAAAACTATAGAAGAATACTTAGTCTTAAATTTGTCCACAGTAATGTCAGGATGTTGTTAACCAATTATGTTAGCATTAATTGTCCTAACCAGACTTCAAATTTAGCAATAAAATGGCGAAATTCAAACTCCTGGTTAGGACAACTAATGTTGATGTAATCAAGATAACAGAAATGTGGTGCCAGTCAGAAGAAATTGGGGATGACGAGTTCCATTGTGGTGTGTATAATGTATTTAGGGAAGACAGGAGTAGTGGGGGGGGGGGGTCATGCTTCTTATCAAAAGCAGCAAGAGAGAGCAAAAAAAAAAAAAAAAATTTTATCTTGGTGTGAGTTAGTGGTAAGCAGTGGTATAAGAGGGGGAATAATCTACGGACCAGAAGATTGTGAAGAAAGTCTTTACATGCAGGTGAAATGAGCAAGAAAGCATAAATGCCTTATTATGGGTAATTGAAATCTGCACTTAACTGATTGGAATAAGTGAGAGGGGAAACTCACTCCTACTTATTCCAATCAGTGGGAGTTGGTTTGTGGGAAAAAATTTTTAAATAAACTTTATTATTTGTACTAGCATGCTACAAAAAAATACTAGGGGTGAGAATATTCTTGACCCCATCATTACTGATAAATCAGATAATATCACTGGGCTAAAAGTACAGGAACCACTGGTAGATAGTGATCACTCGATCATTAGTTGGAAGATGAAGAAAAAAGATGTTGCAGTAGTTTAAGGTATAGGCATGGGTTTTAATTTCAGAAGAGGGAACTATGACAGTTGTCATAGGTGCTATATGGCAAGTATTAATTGGGCAGATTGCAGAGGGAGGGCGAGTAAATATATATACCATTAAGAAAATGTTCCATGAGGAAAATTCCAAATGGATGAACCTGTAGCTGGCCAGTCTAATAGAGCAGAAATACATAGCATGGGAAAGTTAGAGTGATGAAAAGTACTGAATGTTATAACAGCTACAAGCCAATCTGTAATAGTACAACAGATAAGGTTAGAGAGGCCAAGGCTGCATATGAGAAAGCACTGGCTGAGAGAGCAAAGAATGGAAACAAGGAATTTTTCATATGTGAATACAAAGATGAAAATGAATCAAATCAGACCCTTGTGTATTAGGTGTCACTAAGGCTTAGATAACCCAGCTGATGTTGCTGATGAATTGAATAGGTACTTTATATTGGTATTTACTGACCTTTCCCGCCTGAAGTGAGACTGTGCGAGTGAGGTTGAGTCATTTGAAATTAGTGATTTCGAATTTACTGACTGTTTATTTGAGAAAGTTTCGACCAAAAAGGCAAGTAAGATTACCAGAGTTTGATGAGTTTGATGACATATACCCAATAATTTTGAGGGCTATGGTCAGAGAGTGTATTAACCTAGTAAGGTTAATTATGAGGGAATCATTGGACTTGGGAGAGATTCCTTTGGACTGGAGAAGTGCCAACGTTTCACTAATGCATAAAGTTGGTAACTGTAAACCAGTTGTTCTGACTTCAGTGGTAAGGAAAATCTTAGAAGTAATGATTAAGATTGCAATCCAGGGACATTAGAAAGAAATGGCATTCTGAAGGACACACACATGAAAATTTCAGGGTTGGGTTTGTTAAGAGAAAATCATGTTTAACTATCCTAGAAACTTATGAAGCTAGGTGTGGGGAACAATTATGACATAACTTATCAGGATTTTAACAAAGCATTTGACTCAACTCAATGAGAGTTACTGTATAAGCTGGACCATGTTGGGATTACTGGAGAGATTCTAAGATGGACTGCAAGTTGGCTGGAGGGCGGAAGGCAAAGGTTTGTGATCAATGGATATTCTTCAGATGTGATATCAGCAAAAGTGAGACTGTATGAGGAAAGACTCCGATTATGTGGGCTACAGAGCTTGACAACCATGCACCTCAGAGGTGACCTGATTGAGGTTTCTAAGGCTTTAAGAGGGGTTAGCAAAATGAAGTGTAATTTTCACTATTATAAAGAACTAGGGCCATAAATTCATATTACAGGCAATGAGGTTTAGACTATATTAGCCAGCAAGCTGTTGATTACTGGAACAAGTTGCCTTCACAGATAATTGAGGCTGACAGTTTGAATAAATTCAAAGGTCAACTGAATAGTTGGCCTTCGAACGTGTTGACCTGTGTGAGGAGGAAAATGCATCATTTCTATTTTCTTACCTACTTTTTTTTTTAGCTGATAGAGCAAAAGCACGTAGCTCCCTTGCACTATATGGCTATACTAATACTAACTGTGTATCTGGTCTAGAATGCAGATCTGAGATTCAGTTTGGACAATTTTCTGTCTATACTTGTAAACGTTTCTGTCTATACTTATACTAGGCTACTAAATTAAAATGGTGCTGCAAAGGACCATTTCTTTATATGCATTTACTCACAAAATTCTATACTGTACATAACATTCTATTATAAATCAATATTTATATTTTAAGTATATATATATACAAATCTGGCCCACTCATTTGACAATTATGAACATTTAATGAACTTTCACACATTCTATTCAAGATGACTGTTCATTTAAATTTTACTTCTATAATAATTTAAGGGTGTAACGCTAATAAAAATAGTGTGACCAAAGTTGCCAATAAAAATAACCTCACACTATGCATTTAGTGTCCTGGTATTACGTACAAACATACACCATACAGATATGATATGTATATAAGTAAATTCTTCATAATTATGTCCATGGCACATACACACAAATCACTGTTTGGGGAGGCTGGGAGAGTATATTCACAATCACATCAAAAAATTCACCTTGTTTCTGCTAAGTGCTCTAAAATGTTAGTATCTCTATTTAACCTTAGTAATTTTCTGCTATTTCCTTTGGTGACTGTACTATTTTTTTGCTTCTGACGTAGAGCATCACTACGCAAGGCTTCTCGCTGTTTCATAAGTTCAAGCTCTTTTGCTTCCCAAACCTTCTGATTGTCTTGAATGTCTTTTGTGTTACGCACAACAAACGAATCAGGTCTACCATAATCTGGTGGATTGGCATTTGGATCATATCCAAGATTTGCTAACATTGGAGCAATATTTGCCATATCCTGAACTACATCTTCAGGAATATGGCCAACCCATTTGGTCAAAGCATGCATGTTGATGGGTTTTATTACTTGATCAGACGACCGTTCTAACCTGAAAAAAAACAAAATATAAATTAGTGAAAAATGCTATACAAAATTTACTTTTAAAATAAAAGTAAAATGGAAACAAACTATAAAGAATCTGTAATTCTTTAAGAAATTAAAGCAGATTACACTACAGACAGGTTTTTTTTCCAACAATTTTAAATAACTGCTATTACACATAATGCTTTTAAATTTAAAACTAAACTATGCTTGTAATTCTACAAGTGAAGTCTAACAAAGTATTCACTAAACAACCCCATTGATAACATTCTGCAACCCCAACAAAGCTATACTGATTGATAATATCTATGCCTAGAATACCACTAAACACAGGTCTCCGTGCTTATTGCTGGCTGAATGCAAACCTGAACCCTGGCAGCAAGCCACTACCACAAAAGAGTACTTGGGAATTAGATGGTAGATGACTCTCATCAACTGGTGCAATACCACCACTTTGCTTATTGGAGGCTTGAAGTGGTGGAACCCATGTTTAGTTTCTAGAGCTAAGTTCCGGTCAACCCTTCCCTATCTCTTCCATCATGCAGTATGTTTGATGACTTTTGAGGTTATGATGAACATCGTGGCGAGATCCAATATTCCTTACATTTCCAGGGTACAGCTCTAAAACGGTGTTCACAGGCTGGCCACTAATTAGTACACTGGACCGAACCTATTGGTAACTCTCTGGGAGGCTTCCGGATCAGCTAGTGTATAATCTTGCTACCTCTACTCTGCCAGATAGTGACTGGAGGGAGTCCAAGTAGTGTGTATGCGGGGAGCGTTGTCGAGGCCACGTTATGTCAAGGATCTGGGTATATTCTTACCATGTGTACGGCATATCCAAAAATTTCATTACTTTATACAGCATGTCCCACCCACTTTCTCTTACTATTGAATACACTATGAATTGTAAAACTAATAGAGCAAGCTTATCTGCGAAAAGATCTAAACCTCCCAAGCACTTCCTAATTCATTTCAAAAATATACGTGGTCTCAATTCTAATCTTAACGATGTCCATTTTCACTTGCAGTCTGCCAAACCCCATGTACTTTTTCTGACAGAATCTCAGTTATCCGTTGATTCAACTACTGCTCATCTCAGATGCCCAAATTATTCGCTGTGTGATTCCTTTCACCTCAAAGGTGGTACTTGTGCATATGTCCGTTCTGATATTCCCTGTCAGAGACTTGGAAATTTGGAATCTATTCTCTTTGATGTTCTCTGGCTTAAAATCTCTCTACCTCATTGTGTAAAATTCATCTGTTGTCTCCACCGTTCTCCAAACTCCACTAATCACTTGGAGCTTTTTTGACTTCCTCTCTTTGCAACTTGACTTTCTCCAGTCCAACTTTCCTAATAGTGAGGTAATTTTCCTTGGTGATTTTAATGATCACAACTCCAGCTGGCTTCCGTTTTCTAGTCACACTGACCCAGCTGGTCGAGATGCTGAGGCTTTTGCAATTACTAATGACCTTGCACAGATTGTTCATTTACCTACAAGAATACCGGACAATCCTAATCATACAGCCAAAACGCTTGATCTTTTTCTTGCAAACAACCCTTCTAAGTACACGGTCGAAGCGAGAGGTCCTTTAGGTACTTCAGATCACAACTCGGTGATTGACTCTTCTCCAATGGAGCCTTTATCTCATGGCTATTCCCAACCTCGTGTTGTTTGGCATTACAAGAATGCAAAATGGGATGACCTGCGAGATTTCTTTTCCTTGGTCGGATTACTGTTACAAAACTTCTGATGTCAACGTTTGCTCAGATCGTGTCAGTGAAATTATTCTTGCAGGAATGGAATCCTTTATCCCACACTCCACTTTAAAATCTCGTCCTTTATCTAAACCTTGATTTTCCAATAAATGTGCTAAGGCTGTTCAAGAGAAGAATGTTGCATATCGTAATTGGCTTGTTTCTAATTTTTCAGTTTCATTTTCTGCCTACACCAAAGCTCGCAACAATTGTAAAGCAGTTATTAATCAGTCCAAACTAGAGTTGGAACAGGCTAAGAGTAGAAAACTTGCCCTAATGGTAGCCGAGCATTCTGGTCCCTTGCCAAAACTATTGGCCGCAACTTTTGCCCACCTCTGTCCAAACCAGATGGTTCTGTTGTCACTTCAGCCAAGGATAAAGCTGACCTGCTAGCATCCCATTTTTCTTCCAACTCATATATTAATGATCTTGGTAAAACACCTCCCACCATTCCCAACACGCTACATTCAATGCCTCCTGTGGTCTTCCGTCAAAAGGATGTCAAGGATTTTGATGAATCTTGATGCTAAGAAAGCTCCAGGTCCCAATGGTATTTCTCCACTTGTTTTCAAAACCTGTGCTCCTGAACTTACTCCTATTCTACGGTGCCTTTTTTCACTTTCTTATTCCAAAGGTGTTTTTCCTTCTGCTTGGAAATTTGTATCCAGCCAGTTCCTAAAAAGGGTGACAAATCCCTCCCATCCAATTAACGTCCCATTGCAATTACTTCTACTCTTTCTAAAGTAATGGAGAAATCAATTAACCGCCAACTCTTAAACTACCTAGAAACCTTCTTTCTGATCAACAATTGCCAGTATGGATTCCATCAGTGTCGATCCACTGGTGATGTTCTGGCTTATTTTACCCATTTATGGACTAATTCAATGGAAAGGTTCGGTGAAAACACAAGTAGTTGTGTTTCACCGAACATCTTGACATCTCAAAGGCTTTCGATCATGTTTGGCATAAAGGTCTTCTTAACAAGCTTCCATCTTATGGTTTGCCATTAGCTTTTAGTAATCCAGTTTCTCTCTGAGAAAACTGGATCAGAGAGAATTATCCAGTTTTCTCTCTGATTGCTCACTGAGGGTGATGGTAGATGGTTCTCTGTCTTCTAACTTCTCCACTAATGCCGGTATCCACAAAGGTTCGGTTCTTTCCTCCACTCTTTTTCTCTTGTATATTAATGTCCTTCTTCCATTGACTGGAAATCCTATCCATAGTTTTGCTGATGAAACCACATTGCATTCCATTTTTCATTTTGAGAAACCTTGCCCTGTTCAATCAGCTTCAACTTCTCGAAAATCTGCTACCAATTCCTTAAATGTCGACCTTCAGGTAATTCTCCAGTGGGGCAAAGACAACTTAGTTTATTTCAATCCTTCTAAAACTCAGTCTTGTCTTATATCTCGCAAAAAGGATTCTTCTGCTCCTATGCTTATCTTTAGTGACACTCCGATTTCTAGGCAAAATGATATCTCTTTTGGGGATTACCCTGACTTCTAATCTCTCTTGGCACAAGCACATTACAAATATTGCTTCCTCTGCATCTAAAAAACTTGGTTTTCTCTTTTGCTCTCGGCGTTACTTTTCTTCCAAACAGCTGCTCACTCTGTATAAATCGCAAATCCGCCCTGCCATGGAATATTGTTGCCACATCTGAGGTGGTGCCCCCAAACCTCTCTCAGGCTTCTTGATTCCATTCAGAAGAGGGCAGTTAGGTTAATTAATGATTCATCTCTAACAGAGTCTCTCCACTCGCTGTCTCATAGACATACTGTTTCTGCTGCATGCCTCTTCTATTGATATTTCCATGGGCACTGTTCTTCTGAATTGGCTTCTATAATTTCCGCTCTCTCTTTCAAAACAGTCTGAACACGTGCCGTTATCAGCCAACATCCATTTACTGTCCAACTTCAAACTCACAGGACCAACTTTTCAGCTTCCTTGTTTATTCATTCAACTGCCATTTTCTGGAACAACCTTTCTTCATAGGTATTTCCTGAAATTTAGTCTACAGAAGTTCAAGTCCAATGTCAACAAATATCTTCTTTCGTCTTCTCAACCTCCAACCCAAGCACGGTACTAAGTACTATAGGTTCTAATGCCTCTCGTGTTTGGGGTTTACATAAAAAAATAAATAAAAAAAAAAGATGTATAGTTGAAATTAAGTCCAGATATTTCTAGAGAAAGTTCTTTGACACCTATGACAACATAGTGTGAATTAGCAGCAGAGCAATATCTGTGTTAGCATGGTATCAATCCTTCATCAGATGCTAGAGTTTTCATGTCAAAAGTGGTGACCTGGGGTGTTCCATACAGTCCAAATTGAAAAACTCATAACATAGCTGTATGTGTACCTTTCATTCATTTTTTTTTTTTTTTATCCTGCATGCAGAATTTCTAAAATATTACCTGCATTGGTCACAGTGGTATTCTTTAAAAAAATCACTTTATAACCTAATTGGTCACAGGCTGACTTTCACACCTCAACCTTATAATTCAGGTATGCATGCACACCGAGCTTTGCATCAGAAACACCTAGTTACTTTGTGAGACCACCTTTTTGTCCATAATAAAGCCCACACATCTTGGCATGGAATCCATAAGGTGTTGGTGGATATCCTATAGTAGCTGTCCATGCATTGCACAATGTGTCCAATAATGCCTGCACATTATCAGATGAATGGTTGTAGCATCGAATGTCCTTTTTGTAGTAATTCCCAAACATGCAAAATTGGGTTGAGATCCAGCAGCCACAAAAGGATGGAGATTTCATTTTTATGTTCCTGAAACCAGTTAGCAACTTGCTGGACCTTGTGGCATGGAATGTTTCATTGATAGACATTAAAATTGTTTGGACAGTCATCATGAAGGAGAGTATTCAGTCAGCAATAATAGAAAGGTAGGCATTCCCATTGAGCTGCTCACTAACAGTGATCAGAGGATCCAAGGGCATGCCATGAAAAGTCCCAAACCATGACAACAGTGCATCCAGGTGCCATGGTTTTGTGTTGCTTGCTCCAAATTTGGATATGCCCATCAGCATGACAGAGTTGGAAACAGGATTATCAAACCAGGTGACTGATTTCCACATGCCAGTGGTCGAGTGTTGGTGCTGACACAATGGCTGTTGACTGCCATAACCTATACACGTTAATGTCCAGCACATATTCCATGTGGATATTTTACTATTCCTTATTATGAGAGATATGAATGCCAAAGTAGGAGGTACAGAAGAAATGGGAATAGTAGGTTGATTGATTGAGTTGATGTTTAATAGCACATTAGCTGCTGAGGCCATAATGCACCAAGTCAAGGGAATAATAGGAAATTTTAGACTAGGCACAAGAAACAATAGAGAAGAATGTCTGATATAGTTTTGCAAAGAAAATAAATTTGTGTAATGAACACATTTTTAGAATGTGGTCTTTGTATATAGGCTTCTTTGTGCCCCAAAGAAGGCTATATACATGGAAAAGTTCAGGAGATGTCATTGGAAACCAAATTTACCACAGGTAAACCTTGTATAACATGGTAGTTAGGTTCCTATAAATGTTGTGTTGTGCAAAACTGGGTTATTATATGGGACTAAGAAAAAAATACAAAGGGGGGGGGGTTACGTTCCAAAAGCTAACAAAAATACACCATTCTTCTACTCTCCTTAAAAAATCAGTAATCTGGGTTTGTTTACTTTTGCTTGAGAAATCTTTTGAATTTTATTGTATAGAACTAAGCATTTTTTGAAACTCCCTTTTGAACTTTGGGCTCCTTTCATTCAAGAATCTGCATTCAAAAAATAAGATTCTAATTGCTCAGTTAACTTTATGCCTTCCTGTAGTACGCTTTTTAGTGTAAAATTTGGAAGTTTAGAATTTTCATCTGCACTATCATCCTCTGAATTGATTTCGTTTTACCTCGGATGCCATTTCCACCAAATCTGCTTTGCCAGTCTCTTTTTCTACCAGTAATCATATCTTTTTTTAAATTTTTTTTAAGAGCGTAGGTGACTAAGGCCATGTTACTATGTGTATATTGTCTATAAATTGCGTGTGTCCTGAGGTCGATTTTCTGTTTTGCCGGACGAAAAACCTGAGATTCTGGGAGAAAAAGCCATGCTACCCTTACCTGAGCCCATCTAACTCAGCCACATTGTGAAAAAGACCCATAATAATTCCTCCCTTCATCGACGGGATTCAAACTCAGGTCTTTTCCACCCTGTGTGTGTGTGTGGAGGAGGGTGATTCTATCAACTGTGCTACCCACAAGGACTTCAGTAGTCATATCATCAAAACCTTCCCCTCCTACCGACGTAGCAAGTTTTACTATTGCACCGATTCCCTTTTCTGCCAGTACAACCAAATTTCCTGAATTAACTGACTCTGGCCATAGATTTTTCCACGCGCATTTAACATTGATGGTTCTACTTCTTTCAGCAATAAAGCTATGATTCCGATACAGTCCACAATCGAGAAATGTTTCCATGCCTCCATTACTTCAATAGATTCAGAATCAATTTTTTTTCAAAAATCCATTGTAAAGATTTTCTGATGGAATGAGTTTTAAAGGTGGATATAATGCCTTGATCTAATGGCTGAATGAAATAAGTTGTATTAACCTAGTACAACTGTGGTGGTACGAACAAAACTTCAACATTTGAAGGACTTAAATCTTTTGGATGGCCTGGTGTGCTATCCAATAGTAATAAAACTTTGAAATCTAGAGTTTTCCACAAGTTCAATAGCACAGAACGTAACATGGGGATTTCTCAATATTTTTTTGACTAGCGAGTCAACAGCGGAGATTCAAAATGAGTGGAAACGTTGAAAATTTACATCCAACATAATAGCAGGGTTTCCCCTGCACAAAAGCTCAAAAATACCCTGTTATGCGAGATTTACCAAAATTCTCTAACCGTGTTATGCAAGGATTGGCACAATTTATCAATTGTGGTAGAGCAAAACCATGTTGTAGAAGTAACGTGTTATAAGGGTTACCTATATATCTTAATAAACAAACATTTTAGAAACAGTATCATATGGGCAAAGACCCTGCCAGGAGCAGATATTAATTCAAATATTTATCAGTAATAATAAAAATCAAGCTAAAACTGAAAAACACAGCTACAAGTAAGGAATGTGCCATGCAAAGGATCAATAGAGACAAAATAAAGGGCAAGACCTGAGAAGTAAATTTAATGAGGAAATTGGTAGAAGAATAAGAGAAATTTACCTCAATATGATAAGTAGAACACTTCTATGATACTCTCCAGAAATTAAAACAAATAAAAGATTAACAAAAGATGATTAAGTAAAAAATCAATTAAAAACAATTCAAAAATTAATTTTTGAAATAAAATAAAATAAAAAAATAAAATCAAAACACAAATTTAAAAAGTTCAACGTAAATTTTGAAAAACCATTTTCCTTCCCGAATTTTCAACTGTATAGTCGAAAAGCACTGTCAGCTTCAGGAAGGAAAATTGTTTTTCAGAATTTATGTTAAAACTTTGTGAATTGTTTTCAATTGATTTTTTACTGTAATTATTTTGCATTAATCTTTTATTCATTAAATTAAAAAAATAGCAAGGGCTTAATTTTTCAGTATTATAAATGTGAAAATTTCAGTATTATAATACAGTGGATTCCGGTTATTTGGGCCACCGGTTAATCAGGGCAGCCATTTATTTGGGGCAAATCTTAAAAAACAGAAACCAATCGAGAAAATAGCCAGGGTTTACTTCGCTTAATTGGGACAGCATGCTGTTTAATCGGGGCAGGAGACCGCAGTACTGGAGATTACCCTACGATTGTCTCTGACGGTACCACGTGGTTCAGTCGAAATTCTGGAAGTCACAACCATAAAACAATAAAGACAATTAGCAGTCACCTGTTTATTCGGCTTTCTGTTAGTGAAATCTATCATAAACGGACAGTAAACTCGATCTTACTGAATTTGCGATAATGCCGATAGCTGGAATTCTGTGGGTTATTATGGTGAAATGTGTGCGTGCACATGTGTGCATGCACACACACCGGTCTTCCTAAGCTTTTAAACATTCTTTGAATTCATGTTTTTTAGCATTAGCATTAGTAGAGGCATTTGATGCAAGAAAGCAAGCTTATGCAGCATTAGCCAAAAAAAAAAAAAAAACCCACTTCCACTTCACCCCTCTGTTCGTTCAAAATACCTGTCCAGCTGAGCCTTAAACTTATTTAGGCTATCAACCTCCACCACAAGGGATGGAAGTCTGTTCCACCAACCAACCACCCGCTGGCTAAAGGCAAATTTCCGTACGTCTATCCTACATCTGTCTTTCCTCAATTTGAATTTATGCCCTCTCAGGTGATTTTTCTGAGCTAGAGGCAGAATCCCATCAGCATTGAGCATGCTTAAACCATTCAAGGCTTTATACACCTCTATCAGATCACCTCGCTGGTGCCTAGTCTCCAGACACTGTAATTTGCAAAACTTAAGCCTTTCTTCGTAAGAGCACCCCTTTTGTTACGTTCACTAATCTTGTTGCCCTTCTCTGTACTCGTTCCAGCAGCTCTACATCCTTCTTGAAATGAGGCCTCCAGACCTGTATACAGTACTCTAGGTGTGGCCTGACCATTGCCTTATACAATGGAATAATCACCTCCTTATCCCTGCTGGAAAAATTCCTGTATATCATTGACAATACTCCATGAGCTACTCTTGCAGCCCGTCTGCACTGCTCAGAGAACTTCATATCTGCCTGCACAACCACCCCCAAGTCCCTTTCATTCTCTACCACTGTCAGCGTAGTACCACAGAGTTGATACGTTGCTCTGGGGTTGCTGTTTCCCATGTGTAGTACTTTACATTTGTCAATGTTAAACTTCATTTGCCACCTCTCAGCCCATCTGCTCAACCTTTCCAGATCCTGTTGCAGCAGCATAGTGTCAGTAGTGTCCTTGACAACCCTGACAACCTTTGTATTGTCTGCAAACGTGGACATTAAGCTTGATATGCCATCATCAGTATCATTTATAAATACAGAAAACAATAATGGACCCAACACTGAGCCCTGAGGGACTCCACTAATAACATTAGTCCACGATGAGCAGTGTCCATTGATTACCACTCTGTCTTCTCCCCCTCAACCACCCCTTTATCCATAGCAGCAATTTGCCTCCAATGTCACACTGCTCCAATTTGTGTAGCAGTCTTCCATGTGCAATAGTATCAAAGCCTTTCTAAGATCCAAGTATATAATATCAAAGTTATTCCCTGCATCCAGTTCTTTTGTGACTGCATCATAGTATCCAATCAATTTTTAGCACATGTAGGGCCTTCTTCGTCATTTTCCTTGCATTTTCATCGGCATGTTCAAAAGTTTTACATAAACAATACATGAAAAGCATGCGTGGACTGTCTAAATTCTGCATTAAAACCACATTTAGCTTATGATTTTTTTTTACCACCCACACTGTATAGAAAAAAGAAATAATAATTGCTGGATTCCTATTTGGCTGATTGTAATAAAATTTGAGGTGGACTAGAGAATCTTTCTAAAAGAAATAAATATAAAATGTCATAAAAATCTGCCCACTGAAAGTTGAGTTGATACATGCAAATGGATGGAAGGACATGATGAAGACAAGTATTTATGCATATATATATATATATATAAAACCTTATATAAAACCTGGAGTAGTAGTGGAAAGATAAAAATAAATTAGATATGACAAATGCACCACAGTGCGCAAAGCAGCAGCAAAGGAAGCAGAAGTTTATATATGCATGTTTTAATAAATAACAGGTGTGAAGATGGATGCGTAAATTACACAGAATGCCAAAAGCTAAAAGGAAAAGGATAACAGAAATATGAGAAAATGTATGCGTGAAAAGGAAAAAAAGAATGTCAATATCCTATATGTTATGATGAATTAAGTAAAATTATAGGCTGAATTGTAAAGCCAATCAGAGAGGAGTGACCTGTACAATAAAAATGATTAAGTCAGAATGATAAATTAATAAAAGTAATGGTAGCTGGCAGATAAGGGTGGGTAAATTTGGCTATACAGCAAGTCCTCAACATACATAAGAGATACGTTCCAGGACTTCTTGTGTAAGTCGAGTTTTACGTAACTCAGGAATGACTAATAAAATATTGCTGACTAATAAAATATATCTCTGATATGCTAAAATTACAAAAACCACACAATATTCTCAGAAGAATGAAGAAAAATAGTTATATATTTTTTATATATTAGTTATATACAGTAGAACCTGGATAAGAAATTCCCGCTTAAGACGTTTTCCCCTCTACTATGTTTGGTTTCTAAATTCCCAATTTCAACTCTATACAGTAAAATCTCATTAATACAAACTCAGTTTATACAAAGTATTCACTTATATGAAGCACATACCATTCCCCTGTGAAAGGATAGGCTTTTCTATGTAAATATATTCGTTTATTACAAAATTCGGTTAATATGTATTAAAGTTCTTTTTCACCCTGTGAGAAATAAATATTGTCAGAGCAATCTGATTATTGCCCCCAGCCACCTGGCTCTCTACTTCCCGAATGATGGCACTGACTTGTAGAAATTAGTTTTGTGTAAACAAAAGCAGTTTATGGTAGCTACGTCAAGTGCACTCTGAAAAACATCTTTCTGAAGAATGAGTTAAATTAACAAAAGAATAAAGTTTTTCTACGTTGTTTATATGCATTCCCTCGCTCTCCATGGGAATACGGTCAGTTGCAATTGTTACCCCAGTTCAAAGAATCTTTTGCTATCGTATACAGCAATCTATTTTTGTGCCATTTTATCTGAGCTGATGTCTTTTTTCGGAACTTGTCTTTAAATTAATTTAAAATTTGTTTATATTAAATCTTATGGCAACAAAACGTAGACGAACAGAATTAAGCCTGGAAATTAAATTAAAAATTATACAAGATAGGATGGAAAGAAGCAAAACGGACATTGCAAAGGAATACATCCCTTTACCTACTTTATCTACAAGACTGAAAAACCAAAAAAGATTTGAAGTGCATGACACTGGAGTGGCAATGAAAAACAGGAAATGAATTTGTGGTGCAAAACACGAGGAGCTTGAAACAAAACTTTGAGTGGTACCAACAAATGCGAACATATAATTTGCAAATATCAGGTCTGATTTTGAAGGAAAAGGCAAATTATCTAGCTCAGCAACATGGGATTAGCGACTTCAAATGCAGCAGTGGCTGGCTCCAAAGATTTAATGACAGGAATAATTTGGTTTTGCGAAATATTTGCAGTGAGTCTGGATTAGTCAACAAAGAAAAGGCTACAAACTGGTTGTGTTCTGTTTGGTCCAACCTTGAAAAATATGAGGCAAAGGATATTTTGACGAGAGGTTTATTTTAGAATTTGCTGCCAAAAAACATTTGCTGTTCGAGGAGAGTCTTGTCACGGTGGAAAATTAAGTAAACAAACTCACTGTTCTGTTCTGTTATGCTGCAATTCAGACGTCAGTACAAAACTATGCCCACTTGTGATTGGTAAGTTTTCCAAGCCAAGATGTTTTAAAGCAGTTAATTGAGGCCAACAGAAGTGCTTGGCTTATGGTCCAAATTTTTAGTCTTGGTTATCAAAATTGGACAGAAGAATGGCTTCAGAAAAAAGGAACATTTTTATGATTCTAGACTGTTTTACAGCACATTCTGCCGAGACACTTAAGTTGACAAATATTCAGCTGTTGTTTTTACCCCCCAATACCACCAGTTTAATGCAACCACTGGATCAAGGCATTATTTATAACCTCAAGAGAACATATAGAGCCCACCTGATAAGATACTTGATCCACAACATAGGAGGGAATTTGCAGCCAAACTGGAATGTCTTGGATGCTATTTGTAATCTTGTTATTGCTTGGGACAGTATTGTATCAAGTGTAATAATCAATTGCTTCAGAAAGAGTGGCTTTGGAGAGAATATCATCAAAAAACATGGTCCAGCAGATGAATGTGATAGGAATAGAGGAATTTGAAGGAGCACATAGATTTTGCTGAGTTTGAAGAGTTTGTGAAGGTGGATGATGAAGTTGCTACCACTACAACGCCAACACCAGAGCTGCCGGGTACCAAAAAAATGATGTTTTTGTTACCAGCGACAGCGGAAGTGAAGAAGCGTGTACACTGCCATCTAAAAAAGATGCCCAAAATGCATTGAACATAATAAAACATAAACTGTGTTGGCCTGCAGTAACGTTGATAAAGAAACAACTACTGCATTTGATAACATCTGTGCTATAGTTAAAAATGCATATAAGACAAAAACTGTGCAAACATTGGATTCTTTCTTTAAATTAGATCAATTTATTAAAAAGTTAATGGTTTGTATGTCTACTTTTATATTAAGATTGTAATTCTTTTTACTGTGATACTAAAATATTGTATATATCAAAATATATACTGTACAATATTTTCATTCCCATTATTATTTCTTTTCTCTTAGTTTATCTCACAAATAAAATCTTTAAAAAATATATTATTCCTATTACTGTATTGTTAGACAAGGCTTTTGTTTTATTTTATTAATTTATTTTTGATATTATTATTATTCTTAGATGTACAGTATGTACCAAAAAAAAAAAAAAACAGTAAAAATTTAACACTTTTGGGGGACCTCGTTACTACAAACCTCGTTATTAACGTGAAAATTTAGGTCCCTTGAACTTTGTATTAACGAGATTCCACTGTATATTATAATGTATTGTTTTCCTGCGTAAGAAGTTTCCAGAGTAAAAAGTTTTCCTTCATAAAAAGTTCATAATAAAGAATACACAGCGTGTTATTATGATGTTTTCCCAGTTAATGTTTTTTAAATATAGAAATTATTTTATTTTTATATATTAAAAAAATATAAACATTTTGGCAATCGAACAAGTTAGCGCATAGCACCATTTTAGTTTGTAGTAAATCACTGAAGTAAGTGAAATAGCATTGCTTTTGTTACATCTCAAGTTGTGAATGCCTTCACGAGTTGCCCTGATATTGCACTATCTCGAATAAGCAACACATTTGCCACTAGAGAAGACTAATGTTGCTAATTCTCAGCAGACACCACCACCAAGGGGTGGTGATATCTGCCGAGAATCCACTGGCAAAGTGTTGCCTATTTGAGAATCCACTGTCGAAGCGATATTTAACTATTGACTTATTCAAGGTAGTTCAATATCAGGGCAACTCATTGTGAAAGCACTCAGTTTAATGAACAGAATGTTAAGCAATTAGAAATCCTCAGTTTAAAAATGTTTCCCATAAGCAGAGTAAAATATTTATAAATTCTGAAATACTTAAAAATGATTTTTAACTTATGTATGTGCGTCTTTTCATTTTTATTTGTGTAGTTAATATTTCATACCCCTACGTCATTTTCCCTTCTAAGAAGTTTTCCCTCATAAGATGTTCTAAATCTCCAGTCCCTTGGAAAACTTCTTATCCGGATCCTACTGTATTTTTAATTAGTTCAATTAAACACTTTATCTGGTGACTGCGGTGAAGTAGCCAGAGTGGCACATAAGAAAAGAAAACATAAACGGAAGAAAAAACGCATGTTACTGTACAGTAAAAACCGATATGTATTTTGTAGCCTTGGTTATTATAGTTGACTTCATTGGTGCCGATCCTTTCTCTTATTCTGTCTATGTCCTTTGTTATTGTGTCCACCGTTGACACTGGCAAATCTGAATTTCGCACGATACTTTTTGTTATTTGATACATGTTAATATTTGACCATTTTCATATATCCTTATTTTAATTTTCTGATCCAAATCGATCACTTTTCTTTTCTTGGTAAATTTACTAGTACTGCTGTCGCTTATTCTTTTAGTCGGCACCATGATAATGGTCAAAATGAAATTTTCTGTAAAGTAAAGAACTTCACAGGGTTAAGAAGGAACACACTATTATCCCCTCACGCAAGCTCACATTTTACTACAGCACATTTCTGGAGGTCAGTACCATAAAACAATAAAAAGAATTTGTAGTTTCCTGTTTATTGGTCTTTTCCATTAGTGCAAAGTGCAATCTATTATAAACAGGTAGTAAACACGATCTTATTGCATTTGCAATAATACTGATAACTGGAATTCTGTGGGTTTTTAGTTTATTATGGTGAAATGTGTGTTCCCTTCACTGATATCTTCAGTCATAAAAAAAAAAAAAAAAAAAAGAAAAAAAAAAGCATAAATAAATTTTCAGAATCTTCTCTTCATTCCTATTTTTTAAGCTTTTTACTCCATATCTCACTTGTACAATTTGTGCGTGCCATGTTCGTCATTATCAATTGCTTATTATTATTACTTTTTATTGTTTTAAATTTCACAATCCTAAAAAAAAAAAAAAAAAAAATTACGTAAATCTGAATTTACATAACTTGGGCTTACGTAAGTCAGGGACTTACTTATAATTCAAAAAGGGGATAGAGCAAATATGGAATTAAATCAGATGTTAGCAAAAGTAAACATTGATACATGATCAGGTATTTCTTCAGGGGGCTACACCTGATCATGCATCAAGGACTGCATTTCTATACATGTACATAACTGTGGAAGAGAAGAAATTTAAGAACAAATCAAGTGAGGGGAAAGGGGAAAGAAGTATAACTCTTACAAAGTATGGACAAGGTAGTCCCAATGCAGTGTATGTTATATAAAATAAATAAAGGTAAATCAGAAATTAAAACTAGGTGTATATTATAAAAAAATTAACTAAGTACAAAATTCAGGTAAAAGTGCAAATAGAAGTTTGGTGAATATAATTTGGTAGAATATATAAATAGAATTTGGAGCAGGCAAATGGTATAAGGCTAGGGAATGAATTGAGGATAGGGAAGGGATAAAAGTGTATCTGAATAAATGAAGGTGAAGATAATGAGAGATTAAGAATATTAGGAACATTCGTATCACCCTTGTATTGCACTAATAGCTTTTAGAATGGGAAAAAGTAGAAGTAGAAAGTATAATGATAAACAAAGATATTAGAAGTACTGGGTTAGCTGGGATCGTAAAGCCCATTCTTTTAGTAAGGACCCTGACTATGTAAGTATTAGTAAGAAAAAGAGACTAATACCAAATGCTCGGTTATTGGGAAGTCGAAAAAGGCTGAGATCCAAAACCGAAAACAAGAATAGTCGCTAAAAAGCATATAAAATAGATACCTATAATATTCAAGTAATGCGTAGTAGAGAGAAGAAGAGGCAGGAAATGACAGTGCGAACATATATGGTTGATAGCCAACACACAGGGACAGTTCTACAACTCGTATTAATTTATAGCGATAAAACTGACTTGAAAGAGAACTGTGAAAAACTGATAATTAGTGACCTCTATAGTCGTTTTTAATAAGTAAGTGTACAGATATACACAAATGAAGCATTGGCAAGGAAAAAGAATATCTACATTGGAAACCACAATGCAGATATGCGGAATAATTAAATTCTGCAGACAGACAAGTAAAAGATATATGGAAGATAGGAATGAAATACTCCAAGAAAGAAGGGGCAAATACCAATTTCAAAAAAGATATTGAAAACAGTATTTGACAAGTCCAGCAATTCGAGAAATGACAAAATGGCTGCTAAGTGCTTAAGCATATAGAAGGAGTATACAGGGTGATTCGCTACCAGTGCGACAAACTTGCAGGAGGTGTAGGGGGCACACAAAGACGAATCGGAATCGCATAGCATTGCAGGGTCCGAAATGCCTTCGTCATGCGTTAGAGGACGTTGAATGGGAGGTCGCGTGAATAGCGATCCTGCTGGAAGTCAGCATTTGCGAACCGTTTCTGTTGAAGAAACCAAGTAGCAAAAGTCCTCCGGAGTGGATAATCCACAGGCTCCAATGATTGGACGTGTTGCAGATGGTATGAACTCATTTGGTTTGTTGACAGTATCCTCCATACAGTGGATTGGGAAATACCCAATTGTTGGCCTATCACTCAAGTACTCGTACTCGGATTGCCTTCTGCAAGACGTAGGACATTCTCCTCATTGTCTGGCGTCCTCGTCGTTCGCTCTCGATTCATGGCACCTCTCGTGAAACAACCAGTCTCACGTAACCTTCTGTGCACACGTGCGAAAATCATATGATGAGGAGCACGCCTGTGCGGGAGATGTTCCTGGTACAAGCACAGAGCGGCGCGCCCGTTACAGTCCACAGCTCCATACGCGAGGTGCATGTCGGCCAGTTCAACGTTTGAATACTCGTCCATCCTACTGCCTCGGGAACCGGTTCGCAAATGCTGACTTCCAGCAGGATCGCTGTTCACGCGACCTCCCGTTCAACGTCCTCTACCGCATGACGAAGGCATTTCAGACCCCACAATGCTACGTGATTCCGATTCGTCTTTGTGCCCCCTACACCTCCTGCAACTTTGTCGCACTGGTAGTGAATCACCCTGTATAGAATTAATGTAGGCTAAATTAATAGATTTAGGACCAAATGGCATGGCCATTATGTATCAAACAAAGTATAGCGTATGTATAAGTAATGCCTTATTACAGTACACATATATCAAAGTAACAGTTTGTAACATACAATGAGTAACATGAAATCTTTGGCTGGAAAGGAATCACATGAAATCTTTAGCTCGTTGTTGTTATTATTATTTGGTTTTTAGGAGCATTAGCAACTAAGGTCATATTGCTCCAGGGATATGCGGTGGTCATTGCCTGACCTTTCCGCATCCTCCGTATGAGGTGGTCACGGGCTCGAACCCCAGTCTAATTAAGAAGTGTGTGTTACGCACTGCACCTGGCTACAGAGGCGCCTCTTTAGCTGGAAAGGATAGAGATGGAAAGGAAAGAAAGGATATGTTCTAAAGGTATAACATAGGTTCTACCTTTAGAACTTGTTCTACCTATGTTCTACCCTTTAGGTCATCTCTATCCTTTCCATCAACAGATTTCATGTTAGTCATTGTATGTTAGAAACTGTTACTTTGATATAAAGTGGGACTTCGACTTATGATGACATCCGATATTCTCAGGAACCGATATACCTTCCATATGATCTCTTATTTTAAGGACCGATGATATTTGCAGGTACCGATGACTTTCCGATATAGCTCGAACAATACATGGGTGGAAATTTTCATCTTTCGTCACTCGTATGATTGTTCTCAACAAATTAGTTGTCTGTTATCGTTCAACAACATTATTGTTCAACGTGTAGTGCATGGAACATCACTTGTGCAATTGTTTCAGATCTGTGACAATCTGAAACTTAAGGCTCCATCAACCATGGCAGTGCTGTGCGCTTTGAAGACTTTAAAGCCAGCAGAGGCTGGTTCGAGCATTTCAATAAAAGGGCAAATATCAAGCATTGAAAGGCATGGGAAGGCATCCAGTGCTGAAAAAAAAAAGCAGCTGAAATTGAATTCCAAGAGTTTGTTGATTAGGAGGGTTATCTTCTCCAGAAGGTTTTTAACATTAACGAAACCGGCCTCTTCTGGAAGCAAATGCCCAGAATGTACATCACTAAGGATGATTTATCTGAGCATAAGCCTATGAAACATAAGCTCACTCTCCTGTTGGGTGCCAATGCCTCGAGATTTTAAGCTGAAGCCTTTGCTTGTGTGTGTGTGTGTGTGTCACTCTAACACCCCCAGAGTATTTAAACAACAAAAGGTTGACACAGGCATGCTGGGAGTGATTTGGCACAGTAACAAGAAGGCCTGGGTTACAGGATACTGTATGTCTTCAGTGAATGGTAGCTTGGAGTTTTCTGTCCTTCAGTGAAGAGAAAAATAAGCTGCCTATGTAGGAACTGCTGCTGCTGGATAATGCGAGGGACCATGATCCCAAACTTGTTCAATCTCTTGAGTCACAATTTGATTTTGTTCAATCCAAATTTTTGCCACCCAACACCACTTTGCTTGACTTTGGACAATTTCTTTGCCAAGAAACTGTTCAAAGTCAAGCAAAAGACGAAAGACTGAAAAGACGCCTGATATAGTCCCACCACCACCACTACACCACCATTGATTTCATCAGCTCTGCACTTAAAAGTCTAAGGTAAATGCTAATTTGTTTGCTTTTTATTTTAAGATGTTTTAACTGTTTATTAAATACTCATTTTTAATGTAAAAATGAAGTATAACATATAAGAAATACCTATTTTATGTTGTTGAGGAACGAATTACAGGAAATCAATGTATTATTGGTTTTAACTTACAATATTTTCAAAATACAATGGATTTTATGTAACGAATTACTACCGAATGTTGGGGCCCCACTGCATACATGTACTGCTGTAATAAGGCATTACAGCTATCGGCTGAACCGTATATGTTCACACTGTCATTTCCCATCTCTTCTTCTCTCTGCTACGCATTATTTGAATATTACAGGTATCGATTTTATACGCTTTTTAGCAAACTATTCTTGTTTTCGGTTTTAGATCTTGGCCTTTTTTGACTCTTATTTTCAACTTCCGAATAACCAAGCATTTGGTATTAGTCTCTTTTTCTTACTAACTTACATAGTCAGGGTCCTTACTAAAAGAATGGGCTTTACGATCCCAGCTAACCCAGTACTTTCTACTTCTACTTTTTCCCATTCATAAAGCTATTAGTGCAATATGAGGGTGATATGAACGTTCCTAATATCCTTAAATTAATCTCTTGCTATCTTTGCCTTCATTTACTCAGATACACTTTTATCCCTTCCCTATCCTTATATCATTTGCCTGCTCCAAATTCTTTTTTTACAAATTCTACTTGCATGTTATACCTGAATTTTGTACTTAGTTAATTTTTTTTTTTATAATATACAACTAGTTTTAATTTCTGATTTACCTTTATTTATTTTATATAACATACACTGCGTTGGGAATACCTTGTCCATACTTTGTAAGAGTTATACTACTTTCTCCTTTTGATCTCACTTGATTTATTCTTAAATTTCTTCTCTTCCACAGTTATGGATAAGCATAGAAATGCAGTCCTTGATGCATGATCAGGTGTAGTCCCCTGAAGAAAACCTGATCATGTATCAATATTTACTTTTGCTAACATCAGATTTAATTGCATATTTGCTCTACCCCCCTATTTGAATTAATGCCAAATTTACCCACCCTTATTTGTACTATTACTTTTATTAATTTATCATTTTGACTTAATCATTTTTACTTTACAGGTCACTCCTCTCTGACTGGCTTTACAATTCAGCCTATAATTTATCATAACATATAGGATATTCACATTCTTTTTTTGCTTTTCGCACCTACATTTTCTCATATTTCTGCTATCCTTTTTCTTTTAGTATTCTGTGTAATTTACATTTCCATCTTCACACCTAACTGTCTTATTTATTAAAACATATATATATATATATAACAGAATGGTACCCAAAAGGAGCTAAGAGAAAACCTGAAAGATGACAACAGAGATGGACAGATGAAATTTACAAGTTTGTGGGTAGTAAATGGATGGTCATTGCACAAAACAGAAGGTACTGGAAAGTTGCTGCAGAGATCTTCATCCTACATTGATTGAAAATGGCTGATGATGATGATATATATATAAAGTAATAGGTTGAAAATGTATAGAAGGTTGTTATGATCGAATCTACGGTATGCACAAGAAATTAATGAGGTGAAGAGCTAAAAGGAATGAATATGAAGTGAGGTGAAATAAAATTAACATAAAATGAGGTAAAAAAAATTAACAAAATAAAATAGAATAAAGTAAATAACATATCATATAACTCAATTTCAATATAAATAAAGTAGGCCAAAAATATATTATTCTTACATACATAATATATATTATTATTATTATATATTACATAAAAAATACACAAAATTCTTATATTATTTGGTGAATGCCGAATAAAATAAGATGTTGAAATTGAAAAAAAATTGCCATGTTTAGCAACAATTAGGAATCCATCAAAAGTATAGAAATCAGAAAGGAAATTTATAAACATTAAAGAGACTGAATGACACCTAAATATTTTACACAGAGCAGGGCAGAAAAGATAGAAATTGGCTGAAATGTTACTTCCGGACTTTGAAATGATCCAGAATAATGTCCAGTGACAAAATCAAACCAAGAAAGCATATCCAAAGACTCAAATATGGACATGGAAACCTTGGAAAAACCCTACTCCTGTTTTTTTGGTTTGCCATACACAAAATCAGATAAAGCTAGAACTTTTACAATGCTAAACATTATAGACGTGCAATGATAACCACTGTCGTTGTTGAGCTCTCTTGAAAGTTCTCGTAAGCAAATTGATTTGACTTGAATAAAACCATTAACTTGAAGAATCATCATGGCTTACTAAAATTTAAAATAAGCAAGTAGTAGTAGTAGTAGTAGTTAGATAGTAAAGTCTTAGATAGAAGCTTGTGAAATGAATACAAGTAAACCAGAACCTGTGCATCCATGAGGGGAAGTTCTAGAGAGGTACACCAGAGAAAAGTAGAGATAAAAAAATAGACTAAATGCTTTTAACATATGAGGGCTGTTCAAAAAGTATACGGACTGCTACAATATAGCAATATAGAGTAAATACTTACAAGTGAGCAATTTAATTCTCTTTGAAAGTGTTCTGAGGCTGTGCACATAGCTCAATGACTTTCCCACTCTTAGAAGTCCTTCTGGAAAGCTGAGCTATAATGTTACACTTTATGTTTGTAATCCTTTCAGGGTTTTTTCAGTCTAGAAAACAAAAAAGTCACATCTGGGAAATATGGGGATCAATGGACTTGAGCAAATCTTGTTTGGCCATAAAACTCTGTACATGTAGTTATGAACGAACTGCACATTATCATGGTGAAACACCAGACTTCAGTTCTATTTTGATGATCTTTTTCTTTGAACTACATCATAAAGATGTCAAAGTAGAATTTTTTGTCCCTTTCGAAGACATTAATGTTGGGCAGCAGCATCACAATAAAAAAATGGTGGCAACGCAGCCTCCATTTTGCTGCACACTTTCCACCCTTTTTGGTTCAGGGGAATAACAAGTCTTCCATTGAGATGACTTGTAAATGCTCATCATTTCATCTCCAGTTAGGAAAAGTTTCAAAAATGTCTGTCATTAATTACATATTCAAACAAGTCAGAAGAAACTTATGTTCAAGTCATTCCTCTTCTGACATATGGCAGAAACTTCACAGAAATACAGCATAGTTTTTTTTTTTTTTATGTAGACCCCAAACACGAGAGGTATTGGAACTTATAGTACTTAGTACCGTGCTTGGGTTGGAGGTTGAGAAAATGAAAGGAGATATTTGTTGACATTAGACTTGAACTTCTGTAGACTGTAATTTTCAGGAAATACGTACGAAGGAAGGTTGTTCCGGAAAACGGCAGTTGAATGAATAAACGAGGAAGATGAAAAGTTGGTTCAGTGAGTTGGACAGAAATGGATGTTGGCTGGTGGCAGCACATGTTCGGACTGTTTTGAAAGAGAGAGCGGAAATTATAGAAGCCAATTCAGAAGAACAGTGCCCATGGAAATATCAATAGAAGAGGCATGCAGCAGAAACAGTATGTCTATGAGACAGCGAGTGGAGAGACTCTGTTAGAGATGAATCATTAATTAACCTAACTGCCCTCTTCTGAATGGAATCAAGAAGCCTGAGAGAGGTTTGGGGGCACCACCTCAGATGTGGCAACAATATTCCATGGCAGGGCGGATTTGCGATTTATACAGAGTGAGCAGCTGTTTGGAAGAAAAGTAACGCCGAGAGCAAAAGAGAAAACCAAGTTTTTTAGATGCAGAGGAAGCAATATTTGTAATGTGCTTGTGCCAAGAGAGATTAGAAGTCAGGGTAATCCCCAAAAGAGATATATCATTTTGCCTAGAAATCGGAGTGTCACCAAAGATAAGCATAGGAGCAGAAGAATCCTTTTTGCGAGATATAAGACAAGACTGAGTTTTAGAAGGATTGAAATCAACTAAGTTGCCTTCGCCCACCTGGAGATCGGCATTTAAGGAATTAGCAGCAGATTTGAGAAGTTGAAGCTGATTGAGCAGAACAAGGTTTCTTAAAATGGAAAGTGGAATGCAATGTGCTATCATTGGCAAAACTATGGATAGGATTTCCAGTCAATGGAAGAAGGTCATTAATATACAAGAGGAAAAAAGAACTGAACCTTGGGGGATGGCATTAGTGGAGAAGTTAGAAGACAGAGAGCCATCTACCATCACTCTCAGTGAGCTATTAGAGAGAAAACTGGATAACCAATTACTAAAAACAGTTGGCAAACCATAAGATGGAAGCTTGTTTAGAAGACCTTTATGCCAGACACAATCAAAAGCCTTTGAGATGTCAAAAGCAACTGCTTGTGTTTCACCGACTTTTCCATTGAATTAGTCCATAAATGGGTAACATAAGCCAGAATATCACCAGTGGATCGACACTGACGGAATCCATACTGGTGATCGTTGATCAGATGGAAGGTTTCTAGGTAGTTTAAGAGTTGGCGGTTAATTGATTTCTCCATTACTTTAGAAAGAGTATAAGTAGTTGCAATGGGACGATAATTGGATGGGAGGGATTTGTCACCCTTTTTAGGAGCTGGCTCGATATGAACAAATTTCCAAACAGAAGGAAAAACACCTTTGGAATAAGAAAGTGAAAAAAAAAAAAAAAAAGCGGCAAAGAACAGAAGTAAGTTCAGGAGCACAGGTTTTGAGAACAATGGGAGAAATACCATCAGGACACGGAGCTTTCTTAGCATCAAGATTAGTCAAAATCCTTCTGACATCCTTTTGATGGAAGATCCCAGGAGGCATTGAATGGAGTGTGTTGGGAATGCCGGGAGGTGTTTTACTAAGATCATTAATACGTAAGTTGGAAGAAAATTGGGATTCATATGGTCAGCTTTATCCCTGGCCGAAGTGACAACAGAACCATCTGTTTGGACAGAGGTGGGAGCAGAGATGGGCAAAAGTTGCGGCCAATAGCTTTGGCAAGAGACCAGAATGCTCGGCTACCATTTCAGTTTCATGCTCGGCTACTTCAGTTTCATAAAATGAAACTGAAGAATTACAAACAAGCCAATTACGGTATGCAATGTTCTTCTCTTGAACAGGCTTAGCACATTTATTGGAAAACCAAGGTTTAGATAAAGGACGAGATTTTAAAGTGAAGTATTCCATTCCTGCAAGAATAATTTCACTGACATGATCTGAGCAAACGTTGACATCTGAAGTTTTGAAACAGTAATCCGACCAAGGAAAAGAAGAAAAGAAATCTCGCAGGTCATCCCATTTTGCATTTTTGTAATGCCAAACAATATGAGGTTGAGAATAGCCATGAGATAAAGGCTTCATTGGAGAAGAGACAATCACCAAGTTGTGATCTGAGGTGCCTAAAAGACCTCTCACTTCGACCGTATACTTAGAAGGGTTGTTTGAGAAAAAGATCAAGCATGTTGGCTATATGGTTAGGATTGTCCGGTATTCTTGTAGGTAAATGAACAATCTGTGCAAAGTCATTAATAATTGCAAAAGCCTCAGCATCTCGACCAGCTGGGTTGGTGTGACTAGGAAACGGAAGCCAGCTGGAGTAGTAGTAATAGTAGTAGTAGCAGTGGCATTTGATGCAAGAAAGCAAGTGTATGAGCTTATGCAGCATCAGCCAAAAAAAAAAAAAAAAAAAAAAAAATCACACCATTCCCTCCAAATGCCTGTCCAGTTCCTCCTTAAATTTATTCAACCTATCAACTTCCAAAACGACAGATGGAAGTTTGTTCCAGCAATTAACCACCCGCTGGCTAAAGGCAAATTTCCGCACATCTAATCTACATCTGTCTTTTCTTAATTTGAATTTATGCCCCCTTAGGTTCATAATCTGAATAAATGGAAGGATCCCATCAGAATTCAGTGTGCTCAACCCATTCAAGGCCTTATATACCTCCATCAGATCACCCCGCAGGTGCCTAGTCTCCAGCCACTGCAATTTGCAGAACTTAAGCCTCTCTTGGTAAGAGGATCCCTTCATTCCCCTCACCAATCTTGTTGCCCTTCTCTGTACATGCTCAAGTAAATCTACATCCTTCCTAAAATGAGGCCTGCAGACCTGTACACAGTACTCAAGGCGTGGCCTGACCATTGCCTTATACAGAGGGATAATCACCTCCTTTTCCCTGCTAGCAAAATTTGTATATATCATTGACAAAACCCCATGACCTGCCCTGGCAGCCTGTCTGTATTGCTCAGAAAACTTCATATCTGACTGCACAATTACTCCCAGGTCTTTTTCATTTTCTACCATCTTAAGTGTAGTACCACACAGTTGGTACATTTCTCTGGGGTTACTTCTACCCATATGCAGTACTTTGCATTTGTCAAGGGTAAACTTCAGTTGCCACTTCTTAGCCCATCTGCCCAAATTATCTAGATCCTGTTTCAGTAGCACACTGCCATTACTGTCATGAACAACCCTGCCAAGCTTTGTATCATCTGCAAACTTCGACATTAAGCCTGATATACCTTCATCAATGTCATTGATAAATAAACAAAACAACAGGTTTTTTTTTTTTTTTTTTGTGGTAGTTGTTGGCACATCGGCTTCTGTGGCCATAGTGCACCTCCCAAGGTTTTTGCAGTACTTTGATCCAAGCCCGAGGCGGGATTCGAACCCACGACCTTTGGGTTGCCAGGCAGGCACTTTACCCACCTGGCTAGCCCGGTCAGCCACAAAACAACAGTGGACCTAACACCGAACCCTGTGGGACTCCACTAATAACATTAGTCCAAGAAGAGCAGCACCCATTGATCACCACCCTCTGTCTTCTCCCACTTAACCATCCTTTTATCCATTGTAGCAACTTACCCTTAATACCATTCTGCTCCAATTTGTACAATAGTCTTCCATGCGCAACAGTGTCAAAAGCTTTCCTGAAATCCAAATATATGATATCAAAATTATTTTTTGCATTCCTTTGTAACCACATCATAATATCCTATCAAATTTGTCAGACAAGACTTTCCCTTAACAAACCCATGCTGTGTCTGAATTATTGCTGCAGTCTTGTCTAGATGATCCTGCAATGCAACTTTAACCAGTGACTCCATTATTTTACCCGGAACAGAAGTTAAACTAACTGGTCTGTAATTACTCGTGTCACCCTTCGATCCCCCTTTGTGAATTGGGGATACATTTGCACATTTCCAGTCCGTGGGAACCTTCCCTGAGTCCAAGGACGCTCTCATAATTATGGCTAAGGGTTTGCTTAGTTGCTTTGCCGCCTCCTTTAATATAACTGGATAGATCCCATCCACCCCAGGTGCTTTTCTTAGTTTAACTTCAACAATTTCTCCTCCACTTTTCTTTCAGTTATTACAAAATCATTAAGTATCCTGCTACAATTTGATAACCTTCTGCCATTTTCAAACCTTAATAATTCCTCATGTGTGAATGTAGATGCAAAATACTCATTCAGTTTGTTTCCTATCTGAGCAGGATCATCAACAGTCGAACCATTGATGTCAAGTGGACCAATCAGATTCATCCCCTTCCTTTTAGAGTTTATATAAGTAAAGAAATCCTTGCTGTTTTTCTTAGCATCTTTTGCCAAGGATTTCTCGTAATCTGCCTTCGCCTGCCTAACCTCCTTTGTCACCTGATTACAGACTAGCTTATATCTGCCAGGCTTCTGAGTCGCTTGATAATTTATATGCATCCCATGCATTTTTCTTCTCTATTACGAGTCTCATTAGTTCATTAGATAACCATTTAGGCCTAAACCTTGAAAAATATTTCTTAATAGGTAGGAAACTTTTAGTAGCTTCCACGATTAATTCCTTGAATGCTTCCCACTTAGAATTTACTCTTGGTAACATCGTCAGTTTATCCCACTGTACAGAATTTAAAAACTGTAGGAGACCACTGTACTCACCTTTACGGAAGCAAAAAGTTGAGTTGTGAACATAAAAATCACCAAGGAAAATTACCTCACTGTTAGGAAAGTTGGACTGGAGAAAGTCAAGTTGCAAAGAGAGGAAGTCAAAGAGCTCCAAGTGATTAGTGGAATTGGGAGAACGGTAGACACAACAGATGAATTTGACAATGAGGTAGAGAGATTTTAAGCAAGAGGAGATCAAAAAGAGGAGATTCCGAATTATCAAGTCTCTGACAGGGAATATCGGAACGGACATATGCACAAGTACCACCTCTGAGGTGAAAGGAATCATAGAGCGAATAATTTGGGCAACTGAGATGATCAACGATAACCAAGATTCTGTCAGAACAAGTACATGGGGTTTGGCAGACTGCAAGTGGAAATGGACATCATTGAGACCACGTATATTTGTGAAATGAATTAGGAAGTGTTTGGGAGGTTTAGCATCTTTTCGCAGATAAGCTTACTCTATTACTTACTCTAAAGTACTACATATGGGAAACAGCAACCTCAGAGCAACGTATCAACTCTGTGGTACTACACTGACAGTGGTAGAGAATGAAAGGGACCTGGGGGTGGTTGTGCAGGCAGATATGAAGTTTTCTGAGCAGTGTAGACGGGCTGGAAGAGTAGCTCATGGTGTATTGTTGATGATATATAGGAATTTTTCTAGCAGGGATAAGGAGGTGATTATTCCATTGTATAAGGCAATGGTCAGACCACACCTAGAGTACTGTATACAGGTCTGGAGGCCTCATTTCAAGAAGGATGTAGAGATGCTGGAACGAGTACAAAGAAGGGCAACAAGATTAATGAATGGAACAAAGGGGTGCTCTTACGAAGAAAGGCTTAAGTTTTGCAAATTACAGTGTCTAGAGACTAGGCACCAGCGAGGCGATCTGATAGAGGTGTATAAAACCTTGAATGGTTTGAGAATACTCAATGCTGATGGGATTCTTCCTCTTGCTCAGAGTAATCACCTGAGAGGGCATAAATTCAAATTGAGAAAAGACAGATGTAGGATAGACGTGAGGAAATCTTTAGCCAGCTGGTGGAATAAACTTCCTTCCCTTGTCGTGGAAGTTGATAGCCTAAATAAGTTTAAGGCTCAGCTGGACAGGTATTTCGAACGAACAGAGCGGTGAAGTGAAAGTGGTTATTTTTTATTTATTTATTTATTTATTATTTTTTTATTTTATTTTATTTTTTTTTTTGGCTGATGCAGCATAAGCTTGCTTTCTTGCATCAAATGCCTCTACTAATGCTAATGCTATTAGTTTGACAATTCATGGTGTATTCAATGGTAAGAAAAAGTAGGTGGGACATGCTGTATGAAGTAATGAAATTTTTGGATATGGCGTACACGTTGTAAGAATATACCCAGATCCTTGACATAACGTGGCCTCGACAATGCCCCCCTGCATACACAACTCGGACTCCCTTCAGTCACTATCTGGCAGAGTAGAGGTAGCAAGATTATACACTAGCTGATCCGGAAGCCTCCTAGAGAGTTACCAATAGATTCGGTCCGGTGTACAAACTAGCGGCCGGCCTGTGAACACCGTTTGAGAGCTGTACCCTCGAAATCTAAGGAAGATTGGATCTCACCACAATGTTCATCATTACCTCAAAAGTCATCAATCATACTGCATGATGGAAGAGATGGGGAAGGGCTGACCAGAACTTAGCTCTGGAGACTAAACGTGGGTTCCACCACTTCAAGCTTCCAATAAGCAAAGTGGTGGTATTGCACCGGTTGATGAGAGTCATCTACCACCTAGTACTGCCTGGTAACACAGAGGGGCGGCATTCCTCCATGTGGTGTGGGTGCCACACCTCAACCCCCTACTTATGTTGGTTCACACCTGGCTGGTCACCCTCCATGTACTTGTGCATGGAGGTTATACCCAGGATTACTAACAGTCCCACCATCGTGAAGGTGCAAGCAAAGGATTTGGCTGTCACAGACCGTATGGACTTCACCAAAATTGGGTCCATTTGACTTGAGTGTCACCCGAATATCAGTTCCATTAGCGTTTTAGACTCCCAAGTAGCAAGTACAGCTTGTCTGGCATATCTGAGAGAATGTGTGCGACAACCTCAAGGACCACAGTAGCATAATGAATAGCATAATATGGCCCATTGCAGAGTCCCCATGTGTTTAACTTGTGGTTTATTTTAAACTAAAATTTAATCCACTGACAATGTTCAGTACACTGACATTTTGAAATATGATGAGATATGAAACATTTATTATCAGCTGACAATAACAGACTGCCATAAGCAAGTGATTATGTGGAGGTAAGGACAAGGCATGTTTAAACACACAAGGGTTTGCCACAATGTGCTTTGTTATCCCAACCTTGAACAAGATCATCATAATCCAGATATTTTCTATGAGAAGGAAAGTGTAGTATGTTGGTGAGCAGATTTTTCTATTCTCAACAGAAAAATATACCTCAGGGGTTTTGATCAGAAATGAAGAAAAAGGAAATATTTTCTAGGGTGAGAGCAGCCAAAGTGTAGGAATATAATCAAGATGAGTGTCAGACGTAGTAATGCAGATGACAGTTTTCAGTGTAGCAGAGAGTATACAACTACTCTATAAAACCAGCAGCACTGAGGGCAATTTTTTTAGAGTAGTTGTATACTTGATAATTGAATGCTAAATTTTAGACTGCCTGTGATAATATGAAGAAGTTAAGCAATTTGAGAGAGCCAACAACTAAAAATAGCAAACATAGTTGATAAGAGGGAGGGCAATATATTACCACGAGTAAGACTGACACAGAAACTGCCTTAATTCTGGCTGACAAAAAAAAAAAAAACCCAACTCAGATGAAAACTGCTGAACAGAGTAATCTTATAAACACATACACCATCCTTCCATTACAATCACTACAAGGCAGAAATGCATTAAGGTAAAAATTTTCAACTAGGGAAGTAGGATCATTCTCCAGAATGAGCCAAGTTTCATCTATGGTTATAAAACTACAGGTGTTTGCAGAAAGTACACAGCAGAACAAAGGAATTTTGCTATGAATAATGCATGCATTTTTAAAAAATAAAGTAACATGGGAAAGAGTCTGAAGAACCCGAAATCCTATGTGTGCAGGTCCCACTTTCTGAAGGAAATGGATGCATGTATGTAGTCCTTCATAGTAGTTGACTCGAGGCATCACTGATTGCACATCACTCTAAAAGAAACAGTTCTTAAGGAAGCTTGCTTAGCTCTTTGGTTACTGACAGTTGAATTGTAGCAATCATGTCTTCCATTCCATGATTTCAGCATTTGCAATTGATGAGCCTTGAGGCCTTTTGGCTAATCCTACCTCAATGAGATGGCTAAATATTGCTGGCTACAGCCAACAGTTAGGCTTCAGATATGATCACTGAAGGACATGTGAATATCCTTCACATGCCCTTCAGTGATCTTCTGTGTTCTTAGTTTTCTGTAGATAATTATTTCTATATTAGTACTTGAATTTTTTTTTTTATGAGGTTCATTCAAATGGCCATCTGGGGGAGGGGGACACCAAATTATGAATTGGTAGCATTATACTTCTCTTTCAGAGAAATGTTCCTTATTTGTAGTGTGGTTGTCACTGATGTAACTCATGTTGATGGCCACAAGTTGCCCCAACTTTAACAAATATCTATAGCACAGTTTTATTTCTGAATGACATTACAATTAGAAAATTATGACATCCTTGTTTACCCAGAAAAGTCCTGGATTTTTTGGGGATTTCTTTTTAACGAATAAAGTGGCCTGATGAATTGTTTTCCTTCAGATAGAGACGAAAAGTTTCAAAGATTTGGGTCAGGGGGATAGATTTGTGATTTGTACAGATTCACCAAAAGATTCAGATTCAGCTGCTTAAAAGAAAAGCAATGGGGACAATGGGGAAAGAGAAAGTTTTCTTTCAATGCAGAGAAATGACACTGATGATAATGCCAATGTCCAGGTGAAAAGTAAGGACTATTCTCAATGAAGAGATGTATTCTTGTCTAAAAATCTTAATGTTGCTAAAGATGAGCATGGGACAAAGTCTTCTTCCTCAATACTCCCACTCACTCAAAATTAGGGGTAGATATTTAAGATGTTGCTGTTTATGCCAAGCAGGGTTTTCCACACAGGAAAACTCATCAGCAAAAGTATGAGGTGGATTCCACTTGTCAGTGGAAGAAGGTAATTAATATAGAGGGAACAATAATGTGTGAAAGAACAGAACTTTGGGGAACTCTAACATTCATTTTTAAGCATACTTAAAATTATTTTGGTCATAGTTCTTTTTACTTAGTTTAGGAACTTGTTCATTAGTATTGTGTTACTTATCTCATAATGAAAAAGGAGTAGTATGTACTGGAATATGGAATTTAAAAAATTAAGCTTATGTATTTTTATAACAATTATAAAATAATAAGTAAAATATACCGGCTCTTACTTTGACAAAGAAATCCCACCAGGTTTATCAACTAATTCTTCATGGTGTAAAACTGAATCATTCCATGGAACTCCAAGAAATTTTAATATTTGTGCCATCCATATTTGTGGCTGTAGTACTAGCTGTTCATAGTACACAGGTAAGCAAACTGAAAGTCCTAAATGCTGACATTGAGCATGCATTGCCTGCATTGCCACATTCCATTTTTTCAAGCACTGGCGAAAATCACTTAAGTCAAAACCTGTTATAGTTACCTTTAAAAGGATAAAAAATATATATGTATAAATAGATAAAAAAAATATTAGCTTACCTAAAAAAATATTAAAAAAAACATATATATATATATACATACAGTGAAACTTCTCCTAACGGACACCTCTCGTTAACGGACATCTCTCTCTCTCTCTACAACGGACATTTTCAAATTCCCCAACTCACCTCCATTGGTTTTAACGTGTTTGCAGCTTCTGTCTAGTGGACATTCTCTTTAACGGATGCAGACAGGCAATCTGCACTGTTTCGTTTAGATTAGCACTTAATTTGATCTCCCCACAACGGACTGCGGGAGAGCTCATGGCCCTTTTTCTAGGAACTTTTCTTCCACGCATTGCCTCAATCGTGTGTTTATCTTCTATTTCCGATTCTCTGAATTTTATCAAGGTTTACGTCGCGGTTCTAAACCCTTTTTCAAGAATTTTAAGGCACGTGTAAAACTTCTGATTATTACTGTGCAGGGGGAGGGGAATACGGTCGGCCTTTTGTCTTTTCAGTTTTGTTCAGTGTCGTGTGAAGTGCACAATGTCTTCTTGTAAACATTTAACTTTAAAAGATAAAGTCGAACTCATTAATGCGTATGATCGGCAAAAAAATAGTGTTCGCAATCTTGCTGCAAAATTCAAAATCGGGAAGACGCAGGTAAGCGACATCCTAAAGAAAAAAAATGAACTGCTCAAACAATTTTGGCAACACGGAAATGATCAGGTTCAAAAATCATTCCCGAAAACTGTTGGACTTCAAATTTGTCGTGCATGTGCTAAAAAAATTCCCATTAATGGGCCTATTATTAGGGAAAAAGCTTTGGAGGTTGCGAAATCTATGGGAGTAAATGAGTTCAAAGCTTCTATGGCTAGACAAGTTCAAAACTCGGCATAAAATTTCTTGGAAAACCGTAAGTGGTGAAGGTGGATCTGTTGATACTGGGGTTGTAACAGAGTGGACCGTCAAATTGGAAGATTTATGTCGTGATTTTGAAGCTAAGGATATTTACAACTGTGACGAAACAGGGTTGTTTTTTAAAGCTCTTCCTGAAAAAACAACGAGTCTAAAAAATGAAAAGTGCCAGGGCGGAAAAATTTCTAAGGAACGCTTGACTGTACTATTGTGTACAAATATGCTGGGAGACTTGAACAACCTCCTGTTATAGGAAACCCACAAAATCCTCGTTGTTTCAAGGGCATAAAGTTGAATCTTTTGGATGTTGACTGGAAGTCTAATAAAAAAGCATGGATGACACGAGATATCACGAGCGAATGGATAAGTCAATTTAACCAAAACATGATTCGTCAAAACAGAAAAATTATTCTTTTCATGGATAATGCTGCATCTCACCCGCACATTGAATTGTCCAACATTCAAATCATTTTTCTGCCACCAAACACATCTGCAGAGTGTCAGCCCTTGGATCAAGGGATAATAAAAAATTTTAAACTTCACTACAGAAAAACGTATTTTAAGACATCTCATTGCAAACATGAACGATGTAACATGTGCAAGTGACCTTGCAAAGAAAATCAGCATCCTAGATGCGATTCAATGGATTTCCTCTTCAGTAAACGCAATTAGAAAACAAACTGTCGTGAACTGTTTTGTAAAGTCTGGCTTCTCAAATGCAAAAATTGAAGTTGTGAACAGCATGTGGAGCACCAAGAAGAACAAGAACTTCAACATCTATTGATAATGTACGATACTTCCGCTACAAGTGACCCTGGCTACAAAGATACAGAAGATGGTGCTCTAGATATCAACGACATTATCATCGATATTTTTCAAGAAGTTCCTCATGAGGATGAAGAAATGGAAGGAGGTCATTCTGTCGAAGAACATATTAACGATGAACCACCGATGAAAATAGAAGAAGCGCTCATAGAAATCAATCGTTTAAAAATGTTTTTCGCCGCTGAAGAAGATACGGAAGGACTTTCGATGGTTTCTTCACTCCAAACAAATGTTGAAAACAAAATTATCAGCCGGAAGAAGGTGCAGAAGAAAATAAGTGATTACTGTATGCATTTTTCTTAAGATAAAGTCATAATATTATTTACAAAAATAATGTACAAAATCTGTATATAATTTAATTTAATTTTACATTAAACGTTTAACGATTTTTCTTTATCACTTGTGTATGTAATTGTATATTATTTACAAAAATATTGTTCAAAATCTGTATATATTTTAATTTAATTTTACATTAAACGTTTAACGATTTTTCTTTCTTTCTTTTTTTTTTCTCCCTCAGACTTCTTGTTAGCGGACACCTCTCTAACGGACACATTTTCATTCCCCATGGCTGTCCGTTACAGGGAAGTTTCACTGTATATATATATATATAAATAGGAACAATTTATAAATATCTTATGCAATATTATCCAAATCGGATTAATGCCATCTACATTAGATAGAACATTACATCCGTCGTAATATAATTTTTTGATAATAGTTTAAGTAAATTAGGTACATGCTGTTTAATAGTATATTATGTTAGATATTATGGTGGTGTCCGAAAATATAAATCCAATTCTATACAAATATAAGAACATATGTATATTAACTAGCTGCCCAAAATATATCCGTAGATCAAAGCACCAATTAATTCTATAATAGCCGATACTGGCCCCCGTGGCCAAACCTAGTAAAGAATAATCATTAGTAAAACAAAGTTGTTGTTATTTGGTTTTTAGGAGCATTAGCAACTAAAGCCATATTGCTCCGGGATATGCAGTGGTCATTCCCTGACCTTTCCGCATCCTCCGTATTTGGTAGTAAAACAAAGTAATAATAGTATAATACATAATGTTAATTATAGGTAATTGGATACATTGAAAGGGACTTTATCGAGGGCTAACTCTCTCAATATATCCCACTCATAATTAACAGAGCTATCAGTTTCTGTTGTCATCTGCCTGTTTAACATGGTCAAATATGTAATATTAAAAGTTTAGTGGTTAAATAGATAATTTAGTTGTTAACAGGCAAGATGGCATTTAGCCCATTTAGGGTTAATTTAGGGCAAGATGACATTTAGCCCATTTAGGGTTAATTTAGGGCAAGATGACATTTAGCCCATTTAGGGCTAAATGTCATCTTGCCTGTTAACAACTAAATTATCTACTTAACCACTAAACTTTTAATATTACATATTTGACCATGTTAAACAGGCAGATGACAACAGAAACTGATAGCTCTGTTAATTATGAGTGGGATATATTGAGAGGGTTAGCCCTCGATAAAGTTCCTTTCAACGTATCCAATTACCTATAATTAACATTATGTATTATACTATTATTACTTTGTTTTACTAATGATTATTCTTTACTAGGTTTGGCCACGGGGGCCGGTATCGGCTATTATAGAATTAATTGGTGCTTTGATCTACGGATATATTTTGGGCAGCTAGTTAATATACATATGTTCTTATATTTGTATAGAATCGGATTTATATTTTCGGACACCACCATAATATCTAACATAATATACTATGTATATAAAGTGCTTAGCATCATAATACACAGCCATTTCTGAATAAACAGAAAATTTTTAAAGTGGCATCGTTTTAGGTTATATCTCATATTGTGAATACCTTCACAACGAGTTGCCATGATATTGCACTACTTCGAATAAGTAACGCTTCACCTAAGGAGAAGACTAGTGTTACTTATTCTCAGATAGGTACCACCACCCAGACAGCACTGTTTCAGGGCTATTTGGCCCTTCGTCAGTGAGTGGGTAGGTACCCAAGTGATGCAATGATGGCAAAAACAGTTATGAAGTATAACTCCACAATATGAGAGATGCCTGATGGTGTATGACGTATTTAGACTAAGGCGCATTTAGGGCTAGAGCCTCAAGCTGCGAACAAATTTAGACTATGTATATAAAGTGCTTAGCATCATAATACACAGCCATTTCTGAATAAACAGAAAATTTTTAAAGTGGCATCGTTTTAGGTTATATCTCATATTGTGAATACCTTCACAACGAGTTGCCATGATATTGCACTACTTCGAATAAGTAACGCTTCACCTAAGGAGAAGACTAGTGTTACTTATTCTCAGATAGGTACCACCACCCAGACAGCACTGTTTCAGGGCTATTTGGCCCTTCGTCAGTGAGTGGGTAGGTACCCAAGTGATGCAATGATGGCAAAAACAGTTATGAAGTATAACTCCACAATATGAGAGATGCCTGATGGTGTATGACGTATTTAGACTAAGGCGCATTTAGGGCTAGAGCCTCAAGCTGCGAACAAATTTAGACTATGTATATAAAGTGCTTAGCATCATAATACACAGCCATTTCTGAATAAACAGAAAATTTTTAAAGTGGCATCGTTTTAGGTTATATCTCATATTGTGAATACCTTCACCACGAGTTGCCATGATATTGCACTACTTCGAATAAGTAACGCTTCACCTAAGGAGAAGACTAGTGTTACTTATTCTCAGATAGGTACCACCACCCAGACAGCACTGTTTCAGGGCTATTTGGCCCTTCGTCAGTGAGTGGGTAGGTACCCAAGTGATGCAATGATGGCAAAAACAGTTATGAAGTATAACTCCACAATATGAGAGATGCCTGATGGTGTATGACGTATTTAGACTAAGGCGCATTTAGGGCTAGAGCCTCAAGCTGCGAACAAATTTAGACTATGTATATAAAGTGCTTAGCATCATAATACACAGCCATTTCTGAATAAACAGAAAATTTTTAAAGTGGCATCGTTTTAGGTTATATCTCATATTGTGAATACCTTCACCACGAGTTGCCATGATATTGCACTACTTCGAATAAGTAACGCTTCACCTAAGGAGAAGACTAGTGTTACTTATTCTCAGATAGGTACCACCACCCAGACAGCACTGTTTCAGGGCTATTTGGCCCTTCGTCAGTGAGTGGGTAGGTACCCAAGTGATGCAATGATGGCAAAAACAGTTATGAAGTATAACTCCACAATATGAGAGATGCCTGATGGTGTATGATGTATTTAGACTAAGGCGCATTTATTAGGGCTAGAGCCTCAAGCTGCGAACAAATTTAGACTATGTATATAAAGTGCTTAGCATCATAATACACAGCCATTTCTGAATAAACAGAAAATTTTTAAAGTGGCATCGTTTTAGGTTATATCTCTATCTGAGAATAAGTAACACTAGTCTTCTCCTTAGGTGAAGCGTTACTTATTCGAAGTAGTGCAATATCATGGCAACTCGTTGTGAAGGTATTCACAATATGAGATATAACCTAAAACGATGCCACTTTAAAAATTTTCTGTTTATTCAGAAATGGCTGTGTATTATGATGCTAAGCACTTTATATACATAGTCTAAATTTGTTCGCAGCTTGAGGCTCTAGCCCTAAATGCGCCTTAGTCTAAATACATCATACACCATCAGGCATCTCTCATATTGTGGAGTTATACTTAACTGTTTTTGCCATCATTGCATCACTTGGGTACCTACCCACTCACTGACGAAGGGCCAAATAGCCCTGAAACAGTGCTGTCTGGGTGGTGGTACCTATCTGAGAATAAGTAACACTAGTCTTCTCCTTAGGTGAAGCGTTACTTATTCGAAGTAGTGCAATATCATGGCAACTCGTTGTGAAGGTATTCACAATATGAGATATAACCTAAAACGATGCCACTTTAAAAATTTTCTGTTTATTCAGAAATGGCTGTGTATTATGATGCTAAGCACTTTATATACATAGTCTAAATTTGTTCGCAGCTTGAGGCTCTAGCCCTAAATGCGCCTTAGTCATAATATACTATTAAACAGCACGTACCTAATTTAATTAAACTATTATCAAAAAATTATATATATATATATGGTTACCTGTAAAAAATACATGACAAATTCCTCATTTTGAAAATTAACTTTCACAATATACACTGAGTTTGGTTTGTATTGGGGTTTAGAGGCACGTGGACTATGTGGGTCATAGTTGCCAGTAAGTATCACAAATTAAAAAAAAATCTGTAATTTTCGTTTGCACAGTACAATTAAAAAAATTGTCTGATTCTCAAAGAAAACCTCACATTTGTTCAGAGCATTAAAAACATCAGGAACATTTTCACAAAACTGTAGACCCATACGAACTGTTTTAAAAGTGTTAATCATTTCTTTGAGAGTTGGCTTTTCTACGGGTTGTTCTGATGCATCTTCAGCATCATCGTTAATTTCTTCGTGATCATGGTCACGTCTAACACTGTTCAACAGTATTTCATCTTCATTTGGATGTTCTGCTGTAGTCAGATCTTGATCTACATAAACATAATTATCCAGTGTTATTTCATTTTCGATGTTTCCGGACGATTCTAATAATGACCAAAAGTTTTTCAGTTGTGAAAGGGGCAGTTCGTCCAGTTATTATTCGACTTCTGTATTCAATGCAAATCCCGCTTTCGAAAAACAATTTTGAATAGTGTATTCAGTGACATCGTTTGACCAAACTTTTGCCAGTTCAGAGATGCAATCTCTAATGTTACTTGTAACCTCCAAGTTTCTATTTTCTGTTAACGCATTGGCAATCTTCATTATTATTCTCTTTTGATAATGAAATTTTAAATTTTTAATAATGCCTTGGTCCACTGGCTGGAGTTTTGACGTTATGTTTGGTGGTTGTTGTTATTTGGTTTTTAGGAGCATTGGCAACTAAGGCCATATTGCTCCAGGGATATGCGGTGGTCATTCCCTGACCTTTCCACCGCATCCCCCGTATTTGGTGGTCACGGGCTCGAACCCCGGTCTAATCAAGAAGCGTGTGCTACACACTGTTGCTCCTGCCCACCTGGCTACGGAGGCGCCGTTTGGTGGTAAAAACAACAACTTTGCACTTTTAAGTCTGGCAGGATGTGCCAAACAGTAGTCAGTTACCAACACGATTTTCCTTTTTTCTTTTGTTATACGTTTGTCTAGTTTTAATATCCATTCTTCAAAAATATCACTTGTCATCCATGTTTTTTTTATTAAAGGTGTAGTCGACTTCCAAAGATTTTGTGCCTCTAAAACATCTTGGGTTTTTTGGTATTCTGATGACTAAAAGTCTTAATTTTTCACTTCCTGTCATATTTGCTCCAACTAGCACAGTGATTCTTTCTTTGCTTTGCGCCAAAACATTTATCATCCTTAAAAGCAAGTGTTCTATTTGATAAACATTTAACGAATAAACCCATTTTGTCAGCATTAAAAACATCCTTAAGTTCATATTCTTCCAAAATCTTCTTTAAGGTATTGTTCCTCCAACTGTTGCAATCTTCTTCGCTTACATTAACACTTTCTCCACAAAAACTTTTCCACAATTCTGTTGCGCTTCTTACATTTATCTAGCTACCCAGTGCTCGCATTAAATTCTGTATGTCCAAGGGACTGTGCAAACTTCAGAGCTTGTTGTTTAATTATTAGGCCTAATATTAGGATATTCTTTTCATGTATCATTTGCACCCATTTTGAACAGCTTTATCAACATCTTCGTATATACACAACTTAATTCGTTTCTTGTCTGCTCCTCCTTCAATTGCATTTAAAATTGATTCTCGATTTTTTAAAATCTTAGATAAACTGTTTGTAGGTATGCCATATTTCTCCGCAATATCTTTTTTCTTAAAACCCTGGTCAATATCACGAAGAATATTTGCTTTATCGCTACGGAGGCCTCTTTGCTTTATCATTAATACTTAAAACACTTTCTCTTCGACATTGTTTCCGCAACTGTAAAAATTACTCTACTGCAGTTCTTGCTGATACACATATCACAAACTTTGTTGCGCTGGCCATATAGTGAATTGTTAGTACTGCCTACTCAATGATGTTCGCTTGCCAATTCAACAGAATCACGTGACCTTTCCTATGCTGATGGGATTCTTCCTCTAGCTCAGAATAATCACCTGAGAGGGCATAAATTCAAATTGAGGAAAGACAGATGTAGGATAGATGTGCGGAAATTTGCCTTTAGCCAGCGGGTGGTTGGTTGGTGGAACAGACTTCCATCCCTTGTAGTGGAGGTTGATAGCCTAAATAAGTTTAAGGCTCAGCTGGACAGGCATTTTGAACGAACAGAGGGGTGAAGTGGAAGTGGGGGTTTTTTTTTTTTTTTTTTTGGCTGATGCTGCATAAGCTTGCTTTCTTGCATCAAATGCCTCTACTAATGCTATCAATCACTTTGAAGAAACGACTTTGTGAATTTCTTTTATTCTGCTTTCATTCATATATACACGAAAGAAAATTAATGATTAATGCATGCTGTATGTTACTTTTTAGAAAAAAAAAAAAAAATACAAGAGCATATAGCCTATGTGATTGATGACAAACGAAATTAAAAAAAAAAAATTCATGAAAACCATCTACTGGGAGTCCAGTTAGACGAGAACAGACATATCATATAATGATTGACAGGAAGGTCACGTGGTACAGTTGAGGTGAGAAGCGAATGTCACTCAGTAGGCGTTACTAAAAACTGACTATGGTAGCATTTATGTATTGTCGCCACAGTATGCTAAAGGTTTACCGCAGCGAATTTCGTTTTCCCCCTGAGCCAACATCAATTTACAAATCTACCCTATTTATTGTAAAGTTTACGACCACTTTTAAGAAAACCCATTTGGTTTAATAACTATTAACAAGGATGATTATTTAATTCCAGATGCTAATGCGCAATTTTGGAAGGAAGGAGGCAGTATATTTGAGTGGCTGTTTAGCAGTAAATGCTTGAAAATCTTCAAAAATGCTTTTACTAATTTTTTTAAAAATTCGTTATAGAGAGACTAACACTTTGCTATATGGGGTTAATTTTACATGTAATTTCGTTTCAAAGTGCAATGTTTTACGAAAAAATTCGTAATATAGAGAAATTCGTTAAATAAAAGTTAGTAATAGAGAAGTTCCACTGTATTTCCATCGAAGCTTGCTGCACCACTGTCCATAATTCCATTGCATTCCTGGGTGGAGGATCCAAAGCTTGAACGGACCTTTTCACAGCATCCCAAAGATGCTCCACAGGGTTAATGTCCGATGAATGGTGAGGCCATTCCATGGTGGTAAATCTGCAGAATGCTCTTCAAACTGTGTTCTAGTCACCATGGCTCTGTGGGGAGGCACACTGTCCTGCTGGAAGAGTCCACTGCCCAGTGGTTGCATGATGACCATAAAGTGATGCAGATAGTCTGCAAGGTTGGACACGTAACCTGGACCGCTCAGAGATGTGTCTAAACATGCCAGAGGTCCCAACGAGTGATGAATACGCCCCAGACCATTACCAACCATCCACCTGCCAGAACAGTTCCTTGTTGACATGACGGATATATAGCTTCATGTGGTTTCCAATGCAGATATGTGCCCTCTTGTCTGCTCAAAATAACTGGAATTGGGACTCATCAGACCAGGAGACCCATCTCCAATCATCCAAGGTCCAGTACCGATGTCCTTTTGCCCAGTTGAGGTGTAGAGTCCTGTGTCGTGGTGTTAGCAATGGGACTCTGGTGGGTTGGTGGATCCCATGACCTATTGCGGCTAATGACTACCTGATGGTCTTGGTGGAAGACATTTCTGGCACCTCCCTCGTTAAAATTCGCGGTGATTTGTACCATTGTTGCTCTTTGGTTGGCTGAAATAATGCGAGACAGACGGCCATGTTCATCCACCACCTTTCTCCGCTCAAGATGATATGTTATTCCGGAAATGGCATATTCCCGATACACTCTTGATACTGTTGAGATGACATATGGGTCATCTCATAGAGTGACCCATATGTCAGGCACCCACTATCATACCTCTTTCAAAGTTGGTTAAGAATAGGTGCAAGTATACATGCATCTATTCTTAATCTTAGTTACCCTAACAGAGCACATGTATTTATTTGTTTCGTGATGACTCCCACCGTTCCCTGAAAACCCCAGCACCCCACCCTCCATTCTAATAGAAGCAATGCAAGAATCACTTTCACCTCTGCCTGCGGCTACTGCTAATCTTTTAGTCTGTGAATCCCCCAAGCTAGCAGTTTTCCAACCCACCTAACACTGCCTCGATATCATCAGCAAATATTCTTGCACCCCTTCTATTTAAGTGTATCTCATCACTGTAGAAGCAGGCTCTCCTGTTAACAAGCACAGATCAGGCTGATATATGGTGAAAAGCAAAGCAAAAGCATAGACCAAAAACTAGGCGAAAGGAATAGCCTACAAGGATAGAAATAGCACCTCAATCTCCCTTGAATTATACCTATTCCTTTTGCCTATGCCTTTGCTTTGCTTTTCACCTGTGCATTTTGCTTAAGAAACAGAAACACTTGTGTATATATTTTAATGTTTAAGTTTTTGGCTACCTGTAGGGTAAGCAGTTATTTTTGCCAGCCTGCCATTATTTTTCATATAATGTAATTTCAGATAACTTATAATAATATGACCTTATATCAACTCAAATAATGCTTCTTTGCTTAACTTAATTTAAACTTAATGCTATTATTTATACTATTTAATATATCACAATATGGTTAGGCTGACATATAACTAGCAGAAACTTACGCAGATAGCTTAAGTTGTTATTGATGGCATATATTGAGAGGCGCTAGCCCCATGATGACGTGCCTTTCGATGTAAGCCTATTTCAATAATAACTGTTAAAATTTGGCATTTTTCTGTATTTTAGTATTTGTATGATTTGGATTTTGTTTGACTTCGTTATACATAGAGATTGATAGGATCCTTTGTAGGTTGCGGTTATTCACCTCCATTTTAAGCTATATCTATCGAATTAATTAAATGCGCGTGCGCGCACACACACACACTGTAAATCAAAAGATCAAAAGCTTCTGGCACATAATACAGTTTTTCACCACTAGGTACTATTATATTGCTCTCCATCAAGGTTGGTATGGTATGGCATGGCATGCTGCTTTGTTGCACAAGTAGCCTAACACAGACACATACAAAGGTGTTGCTTTAAACCCAGTGAAACAGCTTCCAACTCATTAGATGCCAAAAAACAGTGATGATGGTATGGGAAGGACATAGACATTACAATGGTGTTTTCAGGTTCAAAAGTGGTCAAATGTCATTTGGAGAGTGAGTGAGTGAGTGAGTGTTTGGAAAATCCATCGAGTAAATTAACAGAGAAAAAAAAAAAGAGTGGAAAAAATACATCATCCCTATGAAGACTGATGACCTGTTGTTAATGATATGGCTGGGACGTTATATTGTAATGGAAGATTTGATAGCATATCTGGTAGAGGATGGCCAAAAATATTTTAAATGTTAAATATGGCAAGAGAAAATATTACTTTTAACAACCTGTACAGAAAATGAGATACAGGTCTTTATTAATCATACAGAGTAAGTTTCAATAAGTTAATCTTCTTGTATAAATTTGTTTTGTTTATGTAATTTTTTTTTCTAAGTCTTCATGGCTAGTTGCAGTTATAATCATTTTTGGATACCATGTGGAAAAGGCTTCACCTGAATCTCATCAAGATGGGAGGAATTCTTGTAAGTTTTCTTTTTGCACTGTGGTCAGACTGTTAGGGCCACATGGTTGTTCTCCCAAAAACTTAGGATTTTCATTCGAATAAACATGTAAGCTGGCTACACAATATACACAATTTCAGTTACAAAGCCTTAAGATCAGATGTCTGGAAGGGGAACCTCATTGAGGCATTAAAGATTTTGAATAAACAAAATAATAGGAATATATTTTTTTCTTTTGCAAGTGGCAGATATAAAGTTGATTCCGGTTATTTGGGAAACATCGGGACTAGGGCATTTTGGCCCAATTAAGCGACTGCCCCAATTATCCGAAGTTTCACGTAAATAGTTAAAAATACAATGTACCTCTTCCCCTTTACAATTAGTTCACTGTACAATCAAATCACATTATGATGGACTCACCATAGTAAAGTACGGTCCACTATATGATGTGTAGTAAGCGCCGGTCATTGTGATCACGTTTGTGAACTGAATTTTAATTCTGTTAAACAGCGATTCTAATTAGCGAAAATAGGAGGAATATTATCCACAGGCACCCTTTATTACCTTACCAATTAAAAAATTAAATGATATGTGAAATTTGGAAGAATATACATGATAATCAGAATAATTAATATGTACTGTAATATGTACATCTAACTAAACTAGCTGACATTTCTATTCACTGGCATTTGTGGGTGGGGATTAAAATTTAAAACAGTAAAAAGATAAGCAATTAATAACAAAGAACACGGCACACACAAATTGCAAGTAACACAATACGTGCAAGTGAAAACGGAGTAACGAGTTACAAAGCTTTAAAAATAGGAATGAAGAGAAGATATGAAAATTAATTTTTTTATATGATTGAAGATTTCATGGAAGTGTAAACACATTTCACCATAATAACCCAAAAATTCCAGCTGTCGGTATTATCGCAAATTCAATAAGATCGAGTTTACTATCCGTTTATGATAGATTGCACTAACAGAAAAGCCCAATAAACAGGTGGCTGCTAATTGTTTTTATTGTTTTATGGCTGTGACCTCCAGAAATCCGACCGAACTACGTGGTACAGTCAGAGACAATCGTAGGGTAATCTCCAGTGCTGCGGTCTCCTGCCCCGATTAAGTGGCATTTTGTCCCAATTAAGCGAAGTAAACCCTGGCTATTTTCTTGATTGGGTTCTGTTTTTTAAGATTTGTCCCAAACAAACGGATGCCCTGATTAACCAGAATCCACTGTATATTTAAATTAAGGAAGGATAGTTGTAGACTGGATAAAAGAAATTTTTCTTTCAGCAAAAGTATTAGTAACTATTTGAACAACTTGCTATCCAGTCCTGTAGCACTAGAGGGGTTGTGTAAATTTATGGACAGTTTATTTAACATACCAAAAGATAATAGTTCACTTATTTCTTTTTTAAAGGTCAATGCCATATAAAAATGTTTCTTTACATTGTTTTGCTTTTAATAAATATATAGATACTAATATACAGATACCTTGACCATAGTTGCCTTGGCACAAATGTTAAACAACCATACAAACATTCTGCTAAAAAGCAAAATTACTCTGAAAAAAATAAGCTTATAACATGCACTACAACACATTATAAGCTTATAATGCATACTTAACCATTTAAGACATACATAACTAATTATGCATGTCTTAAATGTTTATAAGTGAATAAATCATTGTTTAATTTCAGCTAATTACACTTATCTTGATGCTTAGTTGCACATGGTATGAGAAGAATAACAGCAGAAAATACAGAACCCACATACTCAGGAAAATCCCATAGGGAATATTTCTTTTATGAGTACAAAATCAAAGCATTTTTTTATAACTTACTTTTCTGGCAATTATTGAGTGAACAACAGCACGGCCATCTCTAATAAGAAGGATGAATTTTGCATTAGGAAACAATGAGTGCAAATAAACCGATGAACGTAAAGTAAATGGATCCTTATTACAGAGCCGGGGAGCAGGCTCTCCATGGCGAGCAACAATTTCCAAAATAAATGCAGCAACTGCATTATCTAATACCTGAAAAACATAAAAAAATTAATGAATAAAATTATAAATATACATTATGCATTTGAATTGAATAACTGAAGTTTAAATAAGCAAACATAAGATAATAAAAGATCTCTTTGGGACCCCACACTAAAGCTCTGAACGACTAACATGCATTTTAGTTTTCTCCAGAGCACACATCAGGTATTATTGTTAACAAAAGGCTTGTTAATAATAATACTAACTCTCTGCACTTGTAATTAACACTCAACTATAGAAATTCTTTGATGTTGAGGCATCCCAAGGATAAATATATACCGTATCTACAGAGAGGCTTTGCTTTTTGATGACTGTATCAGATATCATGTGGTTTGCCAGTATTTCTGCATGACCAGTTCCATCAACAATATGATACAGGAATGGCAGACAACAATCACCAGCATTTGATGGTTTCACAAAACATTAAGCTGCCAAGAAAGCAATGTTCTTTTAACTTCAAATTATAAATAGCTTTTTTCCCCATTTTCCTAAAGTAACTGGACGGAACAGGTTCATTACGATAAGTTAGGTTAACTCGTTCACTTTGCATCAGAATGAACTGCAATTTTCGTGCCTTAATGCACATATGCATCCATTCAATTGTGATTGATAAATTGAGTGCTGTAAAAGGAAGGGCACATGAAATGAACAATCGAGCAATATCCATACACTGATTCAACCATGCCCTATTTGCATTACTGATGGAATTTCACTTAGCAACAATCCCATAGTCTAGATAGCACTATAAAAGCTTGTATACTTGGTTCACATTTTCATATGTTCTTTGCTTGTGTTGAAGTCATTTTATCTAGTTGAGTATTTTCCAAAAGAAGGTAAACCTTTTTTTGAAAATTATTGAATTTTAATTCTTTAGTTTGTGAAAAACTAAACATCATCCTTATTGTGTGTGTGTGTCTACTGATAAAATTTTGTGTAAAAAATTTTATTTTTGCTATAAAATTTTACCCTAAATGGTTGTTACAATGGACCCATAGCCTGGGACATCAAGACTGAAAGGGAACACGTTTGGGCAGTATTCTGATATTAAATCAGCTCTTTATAATATGTCTGATACTTAAAAATGATTGTTATTCAAGTAATGCAGATTCTAAATCTTGTTTAAATACATCTACTGATGTTAGACCTCTACACACAACAGATGCTGGTGTTACATGGAGTGACAATTCTTCACAGATGAAATCCCTTCCATTTACAAAAAAAAAACAGTGCCTACTTGTTCCAGGGCCCCAGAGAAATTATCCAATTAGTTATTTTGAGTTGCTTGCAATTGATAAATTTTTTTCAGTTGATTTGGGAATGAAACCAATCTCTATACAGCCACTGTAAAATATGAAGCAGGTGTGAAAACTAGTTCACTAATAAATGCATGGAAAGGTGTTAGCAGGAAGAGGGGGAAATTTTCTTGAGATTAGTTCTTCACACAGGGTCAATTCATGCACCCAAAATCCAAGATTACTGGAAAAAAGACCCACTATTTGCAACGAAGTATTTTTTCACCACTCATACGGAGAAACATATTTTTAGTAATAATGAGGTCAACGTTGAAAAAAAGTTGCGGGTTAGTGTTAAATTTGAAAGTTTCTGCACTTCTCCCAAGGCACAATAGGAGGGAGTATATGATGAGAGCCTTGTCAATCAGTTTGGTCCTGGAGCAGTTGTGCAAGGCTCATGGGGTAGAATTTTTCTCAGCGTGGTCTGTTCTTTTTAATAAAAGAGAGAGACTGCTTCTACAAGGGTAGGATACACTTAAATAGAAAGAGTGCAAGAATATTTTCTGATGCTATCGAGGCAGTGTTAGGTGAGTCAGAAAACTGCTAGCTTGGGAGGATACACAGACTAACAAATCAACAATAGCCACAGGCAGAGGTGGATGTGATTCTTGCACTTCTATTGGAATGAGCAGCAGTCTGGTAAGTAAGGTGCTAGGTATTTCAAGGACTGCTGAAAGTCACCATGGAACAAATATATACATGGGCTGTGTTAAGAGTAACTAAGAGTAAGAACATGCATGTATATTTGCATGTAAATATTACTATAAATAACACAAACTGTGTATGACAAATTTTTCATTATACACCATTTTAATAATCCTAAAAATCGTAGAAAGCTAAAATAATATTTGGCTCGCATGTACCTCTCAGACATTTTATTTGGCTCGTCAATTAAAAAGGTTGCCCACCCCTGTTTTAAACCCTTAAACCCTGTTTTAAACCCTTAAAACTTTGCTCCTCCCCATCTCTCCTGACATCGTATTAACTATAGTCAATTGATCATCTATCTCAGAATTCCATTCTGGCATCATATTAACCATGGTGGAATTCATCTATCTCAGAATAGTATCATGTTTCAGCTATTCCAACTATACCAACATGAGTGATCTGATCAGAAGCTCAGGTTTGCTAATTTTATTTACACCACTCCTAACATTACTATATAAACAATGTTTTATATTTTTTTTACTTGTTAATGTAATATTCAACAATGTGGCGCTGGTGGCACCAGCTGTATGCTAGCTAAATTAGTGCGCTATTAAAATTAATTAATAAAGAAGGTTTTCGGGAGTATTGCTCAAAAAGAAGTTATATTTTAGATAAAACAAGTGTGGGTGAGTGATAGGTTGATTTGGGACCTAAAGGTGGTTTTATTTTTCGGACTGTGAACTTTTTTAAAATGGATATCACTGTTATGTTCAGACATAGGAAAATATAGGAAATTGCAAGGTCATTAAATTTTTAAGGAACTATAATCAGTCACTGGGAATTCTTAGTAGAATAGTTGTGCTACCTGATAGCTTTGATGTAGAAGTTTTCAGGATACCAAATTGTATTTAAAAATATTCACGTGTTGCTGAGTTATACATTATTGGTATTTTCAAGGTCACAGTAATTCTACCGAGTCAGCCGTTTGGATGTTTCCAGGAGATAAAAGAACTACAGCAGTGCCACCTGCTTGTTCAGTGGTGACTAGAAATTCGGCATAAATTGCGTAAAATTATTAAATTATGACATCACGAAGAAGCTTCATCACTGAATAAGAGCTACTCCATTTATATGCAGGTTTAGCAGATCGGAAGCTCGGAAGCTCGGAAGCTCTTAAATCCCAAGCTCGGATAAATGGTGAGGGTTGACGTCAGGAAGGGCATACAGTCGTAAAAACTATGCCAAAACCAATAGATGTGTTCCAGTTAAGAAGTTAATCCAACTAAAGGAGAAGAAGAGGATGTAAAGTGTGAATTGGGAACATTGAATGCCGACCCCATAACGTGGGAAAAGGCGAAGACAAAGAAGAAGAATGTAATATTCAACAATACAAAATCATAAAATTAATGGAAAACTCTGTATTTTAGAATAAATGCTAACATCAGAAGCAAGCAACAAAATTAATTTTTTATTTTAATTTTAACACAGTTCACATAGGATAAGAGCACTGCAATAAAAATGTTTGTTTGAAGATAATAGAGCACTTAAAACCTAACTGACATTATTATGTTTATTTCTGAATTGGAAATATGTATATAATGGTGTCAAACTTTTCATGGTACAGGTACTCATTCCTAGCGTGCGCTCGTAAAGCGGGAATTTATTACCCATAGACAATGTTAAAAATAGGGGTTACGTTCTCAACAATGAAATTAGTTAGCTAATTAGTTAATGTTTGGCGCCTCCATAGCCAGGCGTGCAGGAGCAGCAGTGCATAGCACACGCTTCGTGATAAGACTGGGGTTCGAGCCCCTGACCACCAAATACGGAGAATGCGGAAGGGTCAGGGAATGACCACCGCATATCCCCGGAGCAATATGGCCTTAGTTGCTAATGCTCCTAAAAACCAAATAACAACAGTTTATGTTTAAACAATGATTGCTTGGTTTATCCAAAGTAGACCTATAAAATCAAGCAAATTATAATAATAAAGAAATTATTTATGAATTACAAATGTTAAAGAATGTTTATTCTTCATCTTCATCGACTAAATGCACACTCACTGATCACTCATTATTGGCTCGGCACTCCTTGTGCAGTAGTCTTCTACTGCACAAGGAGTAATCTTCTTCTTCAGAAATGCTTCAAGAGGCATTTGTTTCCAAGATAATCTTCTCTCTTCTTTATAAATTTCAATAGCATGTAAAGCATTTTTTAACAGAACACACAAATTGAAACTAACACAATTTGCATGGAGTAATAAGTTTATGAAGCTTATAAAAAAAGGAATGAAGAGAAGATTCTGAAAATTTATTTGTTTTTTATACGATTGAAGGTTTCAGTAAAGGGGAAACACATTTCACCATAATAACGTAAAAAAAACCACACAATTCCAGCTATCGATATTTTTGCAAATGCAATAACATGGAGTTTATAACTGCTTGCAGTAACAGAAAAGCCCAATAAACTGGAAAGTGCAAATTGTTTTTATTGTTTTATGGTAGTGACCTCCAGAAATGTGTTTCAGAAAAATATCAAAAAGGCATTCAAAACTGATTCTTATAACGGAACATATGATCATTTTAATGACTTGAATTGGTAACTAATACAATTTACTCTATAAAAACGACCTTTTTATAGAGTAAAAATTACAGCATTTACAAATTACAAATAGAGTAAATATACAGCAAAAATTTCAACTTCCGAGGTTGTGAAATGAATTACCAAAAAAAACAATGAGTTGAAAGATATGAAGAGGTGGTTTACGTTTTTTACAATATCACAATATGAATAAGCAATGCATTCATACTACCTAGGTAGGAGAAATGATAGAAGTGCCATACCTAGGCATAAGCCATGTCTTTCACACTCTTAGACATTCAGTCAACAAATATTTTTCGATTAAACCATGCACACCATCAAGCATCTCGAATATTGTGGAGTTATACTTCATAACTGGGTTTTCACTATTGCAACAGGGTACCTGCCCACCCACCGATGATGAAGCCAACTAGCTTTCAAAATGGTGCAGTTTGGGTGGTGGTGGTGGTGCCATCTAAGCTTAAGTAACAGTAGTCTTCTGTACCAGAGAAGTGTTACTTATTTGAAGTAGTGCAATACGTATGCAACTCGTGATGGTGCTCGCAATATGAGATATGAATAAATGCGCATTCATACTACCTGGGTAGCAGAAATGATGGATGTACCATACCCATGCATAAACCACCTCTTTCATATTTTAGACATTCAGTCAAGAAATATTTTTTGATCAAACAATGTGTTGCTGGGGTCACATTAGCATTAGTAGAGGCAAACGATGCAAGAAACCAAGCTTATGCAGCATCATCCAAAAATAAATAAATAAATAAAAATAAAAAATACGCTCCAATTTCACCCCTCTGTTCATTCCAAATACCTGTCCAGCTCAGCCTTAAATTAATCAACTTCCACAATAAAAGATTGAATGCTGATACACCAATCAACTACCTGCTAGCTAAAGGCAAACTTACGCACATCTATTCTACAATAGTCTTTCCTCAATTTGAATTTATGCCCTCTCAGGTGATTATTCTGAGCAAGAGAAAGAATCCTATCAGCATTGAGCATGCTAAAACCATTCAAGGCTTTATACACCTCAATCACATCACCTCACAGGTGCCTAGTCTCCAAACACTGTAATCTACAAAATTTAAGCCTTTTTTTGTAAGAGCAACCCTTTGTTCCATTCACTAATCGTGTTGCCTTCCTCTGTACTCGTTCCAACAGCTCTACATCCTTCTTAAAATGAGGCCTCCAGACCTGTATACCATACTCAAGGTGTGGCCTGGCCATCGCCTTATACAAGGGGATGATCACCTTATCCCTGCTAGAAAAGTTCCTGTATATCATTGACAAGATACCATGAGCTACTCTTGCCGACCGTCTGCACTGCTCAGAAAACTTCACATCTGCCTGCACAGTTACCCCAGGTCCTTTTCATTCTCTGTCAGTGTAGTACCACAGAGTTGATCTGTTACTCTGAGGTTACTGCTTCCCATATATAGTACTTTACATTTGTCAATGTTAAACTTCATTTGCCACCTCTCAGCCCATCTGCTCAACCTTTCTAGATCCTGTTGCAGCAACATAGTGTTGGTAGTGTCCTTGACAACCCTGCCAACCTTCGTATTGTCTGCAAACTTGGACATTAAGCCTGATATACCATCATCAATATCATTTATAAATACAGAAAACAACAATGGACCCAACACTGAACCCTGAGGGACTCCACTAATAACATTAGTCCACGAAGAGCAGTGTCCATTGATTACCACTCTCTGTCTTCTCCCACTCAACAATCCCTTTATACATAGCAGCAATTTGCCTCCATTGCCGCACTGCTCCAATTTGTGCAGCAGTCTTCCATGTGCAACAGTATCAAAAGACTTTCTAAGATCAAAATATATGATATCAAAGTTATTCCCTGCATCCAGTTGCTTTGTGACCACATCATAGTATCCAACCAAATTGGTCAGACAAGACTTCCCCTTAACAACTGTGTCCGAGCTATAACTGAAGTCTTGTCTAGATGATCCTGCAGTACTTCTTTAAACAGTGACCCCATTAATTTCCCTGGAACACATGTTAAACTAACAGGTCAGTAATTACTTGTGTCGCCCTTTGATCCTCCTTTGTGAATTGGGGTCACATTTTGGTAGATGACTTTCATCAACCGGTGAAATACCACCACTTTGCTTATTGGAGGCTTGAAGTGGTGAAACCCATGTTTAGTCTCTAGAGCAAAGTTTCCGGCATCTCCCTCCCCCATACTTTTCCTTCAACCCATGCATGGTACTAAGTACTATAGGTTTTAATACCTTCGTGTTTGGGGTTTCATAAAAAAAAAAAAAAAAAAAAAAATTTTGCACATCTCCAGTCCATGGGTACGTCCCCTGACTCCAAAGAAGCTCTCTTGATGATGGCTAAGGGTTTGCTTACTTCTTTTAGTTAGTTATTTTTTGGTTTTTATGAGCATTAGCAACTAAGGCCATATTGCTCCGGGAATATGCGGTGGTCATTCCCCGACCTTTCCACATCCTCTGTATTTGGTGGTGACAGGCTTGAACCCCGGTCTAATCAAGAAGCGTGTGCTACACACTGCTGCTCTTTCCCACCTGGCTACAGAGGCACCTCTTACTTACTTCCTTTGCTGCCTCCTTTAATATAACTGGATAGATCCCATCCACCCCAGGTGCCTTTCTTATGTTTATCTTCAACAATTTCTCCTCCACTTTTCTCTCAGTTATTACAAAATCATCTAGCTCACTGCCAGAGTTCAGTTCACCTCTGGCATTCCCCTTGCTGAATAACTCCTCATGTGTGGATGTAGAGGCAAAATACTCATTTAGTTTGTTAGCCACCTGAGCATGATCAACAGTTGAACCATTGATATCCAGTGAAACAATCTGATTCATCCCCTTCCTTCTAGAGTTTACATACATAAAGAACTCTTTGCTGTTTTTCTTTGCATCCTTTGAAAAAGATTTCTCATAATCTGCCTTTGCCTTCTTAACTACTCCTTTCTGACTTGGTTACGGACCAGCTTATATCTATGTCACCCATTAATTTATAATTTATATGTATCCCATGCATTTTTCTTCTCTGCCACACGTCTCAAACATCTGACATCCATTTAGGCCTAAACCTTGAACAATATTTCTTGGTTGGTATGTAAAGCCTAGTAGCTTCAAAGATTAACACTTTGAATGCTTCCCATCTTGAATTTGCTGTTGGTAACATCATGTATTAGTATTAGAAGATGCATACGATGCAAGAAATCAAGTTTATGCACAGCATCAGCCAAAAAAAAAAAAAAAAAAAGAAAAAAAAAAAAAGAAAAAAAAAAAAAGCTCTGATTTCCAGCAATCAGTTGGTCCCACCACCGTAGTTGCCTTTACGAAAGCAAAAACAATTCCCTTTACCCTCGATGGCAGTTACCTTTTTGAGTAAATTCCACTTCAGCACACTGTGATCGGTGCCACCTAGTGGTTCCATTATCTGCAGATATTTAATGAATGAAGAATCACTACTGATAATCAGATCAAGAGTATTACTCCCTCTAGTTGCCTCCCGAATATGCTGATGTAGAAAGCAATCATCTAATAAATCCCCAAAAGCCTTGCTAGTGTGTGAGTGACCAACCCACAAATTCCAGTCAATATCTGGGAAATTAAAATCCCCCATTATAAGACTCCCTGATTTACTGGCCCAATACTCTATTTCCCAATACAGTTTTTTATTATACTCATCAGAGTCAATTAGACCTATAATACACTCCTCTCAATTTTGATTTTCCAGTGCTTATGTCACAACAAACTGACTCGACACTGCACTGTCCAGTGATGTCGACTGGCTGCACTTCCTTGGATTCTATGTGTTTCTTAATTAAAAGCATAACCCCTCCTCCCTTCCTATCCTGTCTATCCTTCCTGTACACATTCTACTCCCCCAATTCCAGTTCTGCATTCCTTATATCTGTGTGACACCACGTCTGATATCCCAACAATATCTGCCTTTGACGTTTTGACCAACACCTCAAATTCATCAAATTTATTTACCAAATTCCTAGCATTGGTGTACATGCAAGTATACATGCACCTGTTCCTATTCTTAGTTACCCTAACACAACCCATGTGTTTTCTTGTACCGCAATAACTCCCAGCAGTCTCTGAAATCCCCTGCATCATCATCATCAAGCATTTTCAATCCACTGCAGAATGAAGGCCTCTCCAGCAACTTTCCAGTTCCTTCTGTTTTGAGCACTGGCCATCCTTTTACTACCCACAAACTCATGAATTTCATCTATCCATCTCCGCCTTTGCCTTCCAAGTTTTCTTCTAGCTCCTCTTGGGTACCATACTGTTATTTTCTTAGTCCATCTGTCATCATGTTTTCGAGCTATGTGTCCTGCCCAAGACCATTTTAGTTCTTTAGTTTGATAAGAATGTCCTTTACTTGAATTTGCTGCCTAATCCATCTGTTTTTCTTCTTATCTAACAGTCTAATTCCCAATATAATTTGTTCCATTCTTCGCTGTGTAGTTCTCAGCTTCTCTTCCATTCTTTTGGTGAGTGCCCAAGTTTCACTTCCATAAGTCATTGTGGGGAGTATACATTGGTTCATTCTTTTACATTTCAGACAAACTGGGATATTGCTCTTCAGTATGTGACTATATTTCCTGAATGCTAGTAGCCATCCAAAATTTATTCTTCTCCTGACTTCCAGCCATTTATCATTATTACAGCTAATAACTTGTCACAGATAAGTATATGACTCTACCTTTTCAATTACTGCTCCTTCAATCATTATTTCCTTTTCTGTGGCATACCTGTTCATCATTACTTTTGTTTTGGCCATATTCATCTTTAGTCCAAAATCCTTACTAACTATGCATACCTGATTAAGATTTTCCTCTAATTCTTTGGGATCGTGGCTTATGAGCAGAATGTCATCTACAAATCGTAAATGGTTTATGTACTCTCCGTTCACATTAACTCCTTTCTGCGACCAGTCTAATCTTCTGAAAGCTTTCTCAAGGGCAGAAGTAAACAGCTTCGTAGATATTGTGTCTCCTTGTCGAACTCCTTTCTCGATTTTAAATTTCCTACTGTCTTTGTCTAGTCTAATAAAGGGGGTAGCGCTCTCATATATTTTCTTCAAAATCATATTATGTGGGGTATCTATGCCTTGTCCTTCCAGTGCCCGAAACATTGCCTTATGCTGTATGGAATCAAATGCCTTTTCCTAATCCACAAATGCCAGGCATAATGGTGTTTTATATTCATTTGCTTTCTCCATTAGCTGTGATATTACATGAAGATGATCCATGGTTGAGAATCCTGTCCTAAAGCCAGCTTTCTCTTTTGGTTGATTCTCATCAAGTATTCTTTCTAATCTGTTAATAATGACCCTTGTGAACAACTTGTAGATGTGAGATAACAAGCTAATTGGTCTATAATTTCCAATTTCTGATTTATCTCCTTTCTTATGCAGCAAAACTATGATTGCATTATTCCACTGCTAGGCGTCACAGTGAAGATCCTTGCCAATTTTTGTGTTTTTGTGTTATGTCTCTTCCTCCCAATTTTAACAACTCTACAGTAACTTCATGTTCCCCCGGGGCTTTCTGATTCTTCATTTTCTTCAATGCATGTTCTACCTCATCAGGAAGAATATCGGGTATGTCGTATGTATTGCTACTTTGCAATCCATCTTTCCCACTGCTGGCATCATTCCCTCGCTCCTTGTATAATTCTCTATAGTAGTCTTCTGCTATTTGAATTATGCCTTCTCTGCTGTTTATAAGTACGCCATCGCTATTCTTCAGTTTCAGTATCATTTGTCTTTCTGTATTACTGCTCATGGCTGCTGATTTAAATCCTTTGTTTTACTTTATTGCTTGTTCTACGTTTCTTGTGTTAAATCTTATGTCCTCTCTGAGTCTCTTTCTAATGGCTTTGCATAACTCAGTATACTCAATTTTTTCCTTGTCAGTGTTTATCTTGCTCTTCACTTTTCGCCTTCGGTTCATCATAACAAGTGTTTCTTGACTAATTTTTTCTTCTTTGGATTTCTTTTTCCCTATAGGTTTCTTGGGCTTTATCACTTTCAGAAAGTTGTAATATTCCTTGTTGGTATCTTGGTCTTGAGCAGTCTGCAGAAGCTCAAACTTGTTCTTAAGTTCCAGTACATACTGCTTTTTCTCCTCTTCTGTTATCTCAAAGACCTTTGTATTATTTACTCGAGTCAGTTTTTTCCTTTCCTACATCTATATCAAGTGTACATCTTACCATTCTGTGATCACTTCCAGCATTTACCTTATTCAGGACGGTAACATCATTCACAATATATCTTCTGTTAGTGAGGATGAAGTCGATTTCATTAGTTGTTAATCCATTTGGACTCTTCCATGTCCACTTTCTGTTCACCCGTTCATTGAAAAAAAGTGTTCATTACTGACAATCTTTGAGATTCTGCAAATTCCACAAGTCTTTCACCAATTCCAAAATTTCCTATAGTTCCCCTTTCTGCGCTGTTTTGTCTTCTTTCAATCTTAGCATTGAAGTCCCCCATAATAATAGTGTAGTGGGTTTTCTGCTCATCTAGAAGACTCAATTTCGGTGTACATTTCTTCAACCTCTTCATCATCATGGCTCGATGTTGGTGCATAAATCATTATAACCTTTAGCTTGTACCTCTTAGAAATCTTGAGTATTAGTCTTGACACCCTTGGTGATGCACTTTTGAATTCCAAAATGTTGTTTTTTAAATCTTTATGGACCAGAAACCCAACTCCACCTTCACTCCTTTCACTGTTTCCATTGGTGTACAGCAGATTTCCACTTGATAAACTTATAAGTGATTCATTTCTTCTTCTTGTTTCAGCCAAACCGATGATATTCCAATTCACCTTTTCTAATTCCTTTTCCAGCTCTAATATCCTGTCTTCACCGATGAGTGATCTTACGTTATAACAGGCCAAGTTCAGTTTCCATGCATGGCAGCCTGGTCGTAACCAGAGATTCTTAGCACCCTCTGCTTCCACTCTGATCCTCTCGCTGCCGTAAGAGGGAGAGTGAAAGCTGCTGGGGACTGAGGGCCATTTGTTTTGTCGTGCTGTCATATGCTGGAGGATTTGGTCTTTTCCTCTTCACGCTGACCAGGTGTCTTGAAGAGAACCACTCTACACGTTCGTTGCCACCTAAGTGACGTAACAGGGCTTACCATCGAGAAGGTGTGCATTAGTGGATTTTAGGGAGGCAGGCCAACCGGACTTCTCCTAAATCTTCTGTAATAGAGAGATATTGGATCCATCAGTGTTTTAGGCTGAGTGTCTGATAACACACAGGATACCTGTTCCCCTCTAAGCCCCCCCCCCTGCATCACATTATGATATTTTCCACGATACGATGGTGACTCTGGAATGGATTAATATCGTAAAGTGGGGTACACTGTATTCTATAGTGACGAGTGTGGTTTGATATGTTGTATTTATCAATGTTTAACATTTATTTTTTGCAATTAATGTTCATATTTTCGATTTTGTTGATACTTGGAAAAAAAAAAAAAAATCGTAAACCCGGAAACTGCCTGTATTTTCTTTTCATTTCATCAGTGACAGCTGTCTTTGCAATATTACTATAACAATAGATCACTTTGGTCACAAGAACTTGATGATGGACAACTTTAATTTCCTTCTACTTAGGCCTAAACTTTGAACAGTATTTCTTAGTTGGCAAGAAAAACCTAGTAGCTTCTATGATTAATTTCTTGAATGCTTCCCATTTAGAATTGTAGGTAGTAGATGACTTTCATCAACCGGTGAAATACCACCACTTTGCTTATTGGAGGCTTGAAGTGGTGAAACCCATGTTTAGTCTCTAGAGCAAAGTTTCCGGCATCCCCCCCTCCCCCATACTTCCCCTTTAACCCATGCATGGTACTAAGTACTATAGGTTTTGATACCTTTCGTGTTTGGGGTTTTCATAAAAAAAAAAAAAAAAAAAAAAATTCAACATTGGTAACATCATTGGGTGGTCCCACTGTATAGAATTTAAAAACTGTCTAAGACAACTGTAGTCACCTCTACGAAAGCAAAAACCCTTTCCTTTACCCCTGATAGTAGTTATCTCTTTGAGTAAATCCCACATCATACACTGTGATCACTGCCACCTGATTACAGTGTCCCCCTCTGCTATCCTCGTACACATTGTACTCTCCATATTCAAATTCTGCATCACTTATATCTGAGTGACACCACAAACAATGTCCACATTTGATGTCTTGACCAGCCCTTCAAAATCATCAAATTTATTTACTATACTCCTAGCATTGGTGTACATGCAAGTATATATGCACTGTTCTTACTCTTAGGATTACTGCCATCTGTCGAAATCCCCAGCACCTTACTTTCCAGGCTGCTGCTTGTACCAATAGAACAGTGTCAGAATTACTTTCACCTATGCTTGCAGCCTTTGTTAATCCATTAGTCTGTGCATTCTCCAAGCAAGCAGTTTTCTGACCCACCTAACACTACCTTGGTAGCATCAGCAAATATTCCTGCACCCTTTATATTTAAGTGTATCCCATTCCTATAAAAAGTTGCTCCTGTTAAAAAGCACAGACCACACTGAGCAAAATTCTACCCAATGAGCGTTGCATAATCTCTCCAGGGAACCACAAATTGATTGACAAAGCTCTCATCACATACCCCTTCCTATTGTGTCTGGGTACTTTCAAATTAAGGAAGTCTGTAGATCTCCTACTCTTAATGTTATTAGTTCCAGTATGTACAACAATATCACCTTTAGTGCCCTGGAAGACATACTTCAGTCCTATTTCACCTATCCTTTTTGCACAATATATTTCCTGCAGAATGCACTGGTCACACAGGACCAGTGCATTCTGCTTGGGGGTTGCCGCTATGTTGCTTGATGGGCCCCAATTTACATACTTCAAGGACATCCACCCTGTTCTTCAAGCTCTCATAAAAATCCTTAACAACGCTGAGTTGGCACCTAATATCCTCACATTCCTTACATCAAACACACACACAAAGACATCCCCCTCAGCAATATCATGTCTGTTCCAGATAGATCCACCAACATCAAACAATAAGTGACTCAGTTCTCCCGAGTCACAGCACTGCCATTACCTTGAGCCATTTGCTTTGCTGCTCTGAAGCCCGATTTTCATTCAAATTCAATATAATTAAAAACACTACACTACACTATACCTAATGCATTAATAATATTATTGATAAGCTATTAAGCTATTGCACTTGTTAAGCTCTTAAGTGTATGTTATTAATTATATATATATATATTGCAATATCGAGGTTAATTATATATGTATTGCAATATTAATAACATATTAATATATAATTAATACATTATTAATTATATATATATATATTGCAATAATGAAATACATACACTATGTATTTTGTATCACCTATCAAGTGTAAGTTATGTATTATGCTATACCATCTAAGTAATTATAACAGATAATAAATTGATCTAACTAAACACCTACATGATTCGAACTTTTGAGCTATCTATTTGCCACAATTAAAACTCCAGAATATCCCTACCAAGTGCTCAATATTATAACAATGGTAGCAAAATTTGAATGTTCTTATCGATACAAAATAATGGCAGCAAAAGTCAAACATGGTTTCTTAAGCAATTATAAACAATAAGTAACAAGCAAATTCACAAACATAATTAGAGAATCACAAATAACAACTAAACTTCTAATTTAAAATCAAAAGTTAAATGCAATAATAATCCCATTCCAATTCACCATGTACGCAGCAATAATACTACCATGCTACCAAGTTTACATTACATAGTAGTAGTGGCATGTGATGCAAGAAAGCAAATCTATGAGCTTATGCAGCATCAACCAAAAAAAAAAAAAAAAAAAAAATCACACCATTCCCTCCAAATGCCTGTCCAGTTCCTCCTTAAATTTATTCAACCTATCAACTTCCACAACGACAGATGGAAGTTTGTTCCAGCAATTAACCACCCGCTGGCTAAAGGCAAATTTCCGCACATCTATTCTACATCTGTCTTTTCTTAATTTGAATTTATGCCCCCTTAGGTTCGTAATTTGAACAAGTGGAAGGATCCCATCAGAATTCAGCATGCTCAACCCATTCAAGGCCTTATAGACCTCAATCAGATCATCGCGCAGGTGCCTAGTCTCCAGCCACTGCAATTTGCAGAACTTAAGCCTCTCTTGATAAGAGGATCCCTTCATTCCCCTCACCAATCTTGTTGCCCTTCTCTGTACACACTCAAGCAAATCTACATCCTTCCTAAAATGAGGCCTCCAGACCTGTACACAGTACTCAAGGCGTGGCCTGACCATTGCCTTATACAGAGGGATAATCACCTCCTTTTCCCTGCTAGCAAAATTCCTATATATCATTGACAAAACCCCATGACCTGCCCTGGCAGCCTGTCTACATTGCTCAGAAAACTTCATATCTGACTGCACAATTACTCCCAGGTCTTTTTCATTTTCTACCACCTTAAGTGTAGTACCACACAGTTGGTACGTTTCTCTGGGGTTACTTCTACCCATATGCAGTACTTTGCATTTGTCAAGGTTAAACTTCAGTTGCCACTTCTTAGCCCATCTGCCCAAATTATCTAGATCCTGTTGCAGTATCACACTGCCATTACTGTCATTAACAACCCTGCCAACCTTTGTATCATCTGCAAACTTCGACATTAAGCCTGATATACCTTCATCAATATCATTGATAAATATACAAAACAACAGTGGAGCTAACACCGAACCCTGTGGGACTCCACTAATAACATTAGTCCAAGAAGAGCAGCACCCATTGATTACCACCCTCTGTCTTCTCCCACTTAACCATCCCTTTATCCATTGTAGCAACTTACCCTTAATACCATTCTGCTCCAATTTGTACAATAGTCTTCCATGCGCAACAGTGTCAAAAGCTTTCCTGAAATCCAAATATATGATATCAAAATTATTTTTTGCATCGAGTTCCTTTGTAACCGTATCATAATATCCTATCAAATTTGTCAGACAAGACTTTCCCTTAACAAACCCATGCTGTGTCTGAATTATTGCTGCAGTCTTGTCTAGATGATCCTGTATTAGGATATACTATTATGGTTGAAAGTTAAGTTAATTACAATATATAATGAAATTATCCAACTGGCACCAACCTTCATGATTCAAACTTTCAAGCCATCTATTACCACAATTAAAATTCTAGAATTTCCACTTGCATTATAATACTATTAAAATGGTGGCAAAATTCAAACAATACAAAGGCTCTCGTACATTAAGCAGTAACTCTGAGCCCTGTAGCTCTGAATTTTTATTGAGCAGTAACTTACAAAATCTCTAGCTAAATTAAAAAATAAGCTAATGAGCATCACTAGAACTATAAACTATATACAGAATATAATTTAATATGACAATGAGGTCAATAAAAGAGCAAAATTTTTCAAAACAACTTATTGTTCCCAAAAGAGAAAATTCTTTGATTGGCACATGGATACGCTCATCAATACACAGTCAAATAATACTCAAGAAGTTAACTCATAACATAAATAATATTAATCAATATTAATAAAAATTAAACTATCAGTAAAGAGAAATAAGCCATTTATTACAATTCTCTTCCCCTTCTTTAAAAAAAAATGAATTTATTGTATATATATAAATTTAACTTTCTGGCAATGAATTTACTATCATTTGAATTTTTAACTGAAAAAGAAAATGCTAGTTTCACAAAAGCTATGATTATATTTTATTATGAGTGAATTTCTATAAAGTTTTTTATCAGTTCTCTGACTCCATACTTATTCTATTGCATTTTAATACTTCAGTGGTCAGTTTATAATGATGCATACTGTCAATTAGAGGTATATAAGAAACTACAAGTATTGCTATAACTTTGAAATAGATAAAACAATGACAGACAAATCTGCCTTCTGGTATAGGGTAAAGAGAAACAAGAAAAATTAATGATCATCATGATTTCAAAATAGCCAATGTAAAAAAAAAAAAAATATATATATATATATATATATATATATATTACCTCGCCACTGATGCCAGCCTCCTGCAATCTTCGAGATTCAATGGGTGCTTTTAGCCACTGCTGTTTTAAGCTGAGAAGCCGTGGAATGACACGAGTTTCCTCTCCACAACGAATATCAGGATGAGCATCTAACAAAACACGAAGCAAAGTTGTTCCGCTTCTTGGCATTCCACCAATAAATATTAGTGACATACCCCGGTCATATACATATCTTTTAGAATCTGTTCCCACAATGTATCGCTGGACAAAAGTAAGATTAAAATTTCAATAACCACAAGTAATGAACATCAATGTAGAAAGAGAGATTTATTTTTAAAACATGGTAGCATCATGTTTAAAGAAAATTAATGAACTCGTTACATTTTTATTTTATTCCTTCTTTAAAGCCACACTTACCCATTTAATATACATCATTTTATTTATGTAAACCCCTCTAGCTTGGCTGTACTAGAATATTTCCCTTATCTTCTTGGATGGCACATCATATTCTCAGTGTTACATTTGCAGCAATCATTTACAGTACCATTTGCAATGGTGAAAGGGGAAAGTGATATTGATTTCAAATGTCGTATAACAATTGGGTGATACTGCTGCTACAGCAACCAGCATAATGGTGTATTATCGCCAGAAATGGCTTATAGTTAAAAATGTCTACACCTGAGAACATATCAAACTGGATGGATTGTGAGCATAGTCCTTATGTAGCATTATAAAAATAAGTCAAACTAGACCAACTAGCATCTCTGTACCATCATAGTCAACAACAATGCCAATGCAGATTTCACAGAAAGAATGAAGAAATCTGGGAAATCTGGAAATGATACAACTTTTATCTAACGTAAGTATCTCTGAGGGCTACACATTTGATGTAATGTTTTCTTGTCATTCTAGGCCCCTTAAATAGAACCTGCTACCTTGGTCCTTTAGCCACTCTTTAACAGTATGAAAAGAGGTAATAATAATTCAAAAGGTGGCCATACAGGATATCCTTGAAATTGACATTGATATTTATTGAGGGAATGGTTTGTTAAAAATACAAGAAACATCTACACTCAATTTGAATTAGGAGGAACGAGTTTTGAGTTAGAGTATTAAACAGCTTAGTGATGTCATTTCTGCCTCTAGCATCTTGCGAACATCACAAAGTGATTTATGCAAATGACTGTTGCACAGAATGTTATGTAAATTGTTGTACTGTATTTTTTATAAAATGCTTGATGAAAATGTAAGGCTGCAGTAGAGTAACTTCCTTACATGTAGGGCAAGTAGAAAAGCATTAATGTCAGCAGAATATGCAGACATTCACTTTGTATATGGTGTATGTGAAGGAAATCAACCATTGCCTGTATAAGGCAATGGTCAGGCCACGCCTTGAGTACTGCGTACAGGTCTGGAGGCCTCATTTTAGGAAGGATGTAGATTTACTTGAGCGTGTACAGAGAAGGGCAACAAGATTGGTGAGGGGAATGATGGGATCCTCTTACCAAGAGAGGCTTAAGTTCTGCAAATTGCAGTGGCTGAAGACTAGGCACCTGCACAGTGATCTGATTGAGGTGTATAAGGCCTTGAATGGGTTGAGCATGCTGAATTCTGATGGGATCCTTCCATTTATTCAGATTATGAACCTAAGGGGGCATAAATTCAAATTAAGAAAAGACAGATGTAGAATAGATGTACGGAAATTTGCCTTTAGCCAGCGGGTGGTTAATTGCTGGAACAAACTTCCATCTGTCGTTGTGGCAGTTGACAGGTTAAATAAATTTAAGGAGGAACTGGACAGGCATTTGGAGGGAATGGCGTGATTTTTTTTTTTTTTGGCTGATGCTGCATAAGCTCATACACTTGCTTTCTTGCATCACATGCCACTACTACTACTAAATGCTAGAGCTGCAGACACCGAATATGAGCATCGTTTTCCAGCAAGACGACACTCTAACTGGCATGTGTTTGTCAATTTCTACCGTAATTTGAGAGAATGGGTTGCAGTGAAAGAGCATCATGACCGAGGCCAGCCCTGATCACATTCTGCACATGCAGAGGAAGAGTTGCTGGATATCCTGACATTGGATCCCTCCACCAGCACATGAAGAGTTGTTGCAAGAAAGGATCATCCCAAACCTTCATTTGGTGCACACAGGCTGTACACACACACAATTCAGTCATTGCAAGCAGGAGATTTACTTGTATGTGAGAAATTTTGTTTATAGATACTTAATCGCATGAACAACAGCCCTGACTTTCTTGTCAATATCCTGTGGACTGATGAGGCAACATTTACACAAGATGCGATATTCAACATGCACAATCTCCATGCATGGTCAGTAGAAAATCCTCACACCATTCTGCAATCCCATTTCCAAGTGGGAATTAACGTTAATATGTGGGCCAATGTATTGTATGTGAACTTGTCTTCTGCGGCACCCAGGCTAATGCCCATCTCCACCTTGTATCTTGTTTATTTGAGTGGATCTTCCACATATAGGCCTGCAGTGTAAATGTGTCAGTATATGAGTAGTGTAGTGTAATGTTCGTGATTTTTGGCAGGCCACTTAGCCACCAGGGCATCTGCTACCTGGCGCCCCTTCCTGGCATGCAAAACCAAAACCGGTTCTACTAAACTTTCTATGCTGTAAGCACACAATCCCACTCCCAGGCTGCCCACACCTAAGGAGCCAGCAAAAAAAAAAAACAGAAAAGAAAAAAAAGTGTTTAACAAACCCGCAAGATCGATATCCCGCATCAGCAAAATCTACCCGATGCCAGTGGGGAAAATAAAAACCCATACATACCCTCAAGAGTGCAAATCATATCAATATTATCTTCCTGATACTTAAGAATATAAAGACTCATGCGAATCCGTTAAACACAACACAAAACAACAACAAAAATTATCCTACCCCTAGAGAGTCAGTCATCAATCTGGGGGGAACAAAAAAAGCCCCCAGACAGACACCCAATAAGTCTGAGGGAAGAAAAAAAAATATATGTACAAAGGGTACTAGGAAAGTTTTGCAATATTACGCAACAATGAATCACAGGAAGCTGCTTGTTGCTGCATGTTGAGACATGTTCATACATGCATAGTAGCCGCCGTGCCAAGTCGATGGGCTCAGTTATTCATTAGTAGTGAGAGTGTAAAGTGCTTGCGATGGCATCGTGGTCACGAAATGAGATAAGGACAGTTTTGCAGTATAATTTCGTGCGTGGTTTAACCATAGACCAGTGCTTAGAAGAAATGACTCTTGCACTAGATGATGATTGTCTACATCGTACAACGATATTCAGGTGGTATAGAGAATTCCAAAGGGGAAATTTCACTCTGGAGGATTCTGAGAGGCCGGGAAGGCCACGAACGTCAGTTACGGAGGAAAATGTTACTGCTGTGAGGAAAATGCTTGACGAAAACAGGCGAGTGACCTACCAACATATAGAGGATACTTTGGGCCTAAATGCACCAGCAATTCGTTCGATTCTGCAAGATCATTTGCACGTGAAGAAACTTTGTTCTCTCTGGGTGCCGCATCAACTGACTGAAGAGCAGATGACACGACGTGTGACTTGGTGCCGGGAGATGTTAAAAAAGATTGATAAGGGACAATCTCGGTATGTGAACAACATCGTGACAGGTGACGAGACTTGGCTGTACTATTACGATCTGCCGACCAAGGCTCAAAACAAAGTTTGGGTCTTTGATGATGACGACACACCCGTAATTGTCAGAAAATCCCGATCTGTAAAGAAGAAAATGATAACTGTATTTTTCAAATCGAGTGGAATTGTGGAACGTGTCGTTTTGGACACGCAGAAGACAGTCACAGCTAAGTGGTATACTGAACAATGCCTGCCTAAAGTCATTGGATCTATGAAGAACCTGCGGCCAAAGTCAAGAATGGACACCTGGTACCTCCATCACGATAATGCTCCAGCTAACCGCGCCAAAGCCTGCACCGAATATTTGACCACGACAGGACTGAAACTTCTCGAGCACCCTCCCTACCGTCCAGACCTTGCTCCCTGCAACTTTGCACTGTTCCCGCATGTGAAAATGAAGCTAAAAGGGAGGCGGTTTTCCAGTGATGAGGACCTTCTACGGGCTTGGGACAACGAGTGTGCTTTACTCCCTAGTGAAACTTGGCAGAACTGGTTTAAAGATTGGTTTCAGAGGATAGAGAGGTGTATTGAATGTAGAGGAAATTACTTTAAAAAAAATAAATAAACAAAGCTGTATTGCAAAACTTTCCTAGTACCCTTTGTATATACAGTATCATGAAACTCCAATTTTAAAATTGTAAACAACATGAATTAATACAGATATTTGTTTCTGTTTATGGAATACTCTCCTAAAATAATCCTGAAACAGCAAAATTGTCAAAACTAGACAGCCATTGTGCTTCAGTACCCCTGTTTAATTCAGACAAACTAGATCTCCAAATACATCTGTATTCCTCATAAATTGGGCAGCAATACAAGACGTGCTCCCAAGTTTCTGAAGACCGACAAGAACACAGGGGATCTGTTTCCAAGCCTAAGTGACAATTTGGATTTTAACAAACTATGCCCTGAAGCAAGTATGAGGTTTCCGTTGTTTGATAAAACCATTGGTTACTTTTACCCACATTAAAACCTACATCTGGAATGAACAGCCTGGTAACTGCTCCAGTATCACTTGTATTCCATCAGTCTTGTAATATTTCTAGGTAATTTAAATAGGAGCCCCTAAGGATCACTATTCCCAACAGCATGAACCAGTTCCTGCCAAGCCTTAATCTTATGATTATATATTGATACTGCTTTCTCTTGATTTTATATAGCTCTTTATACATAACAGCCTCAGAGTAACTCCAATTTCTAAATCTCTGAAACCTCCTCCTCAAGTCAAACACCTCAACATTGTAAGGCAGTCAAATCAGCAGACCACCAAGGAACCTTTAGCACTAGTAAAGGCATTTGATGCAAGAAAGCAAGCTTATGCAGCATCAGCCAAAAAAACATAAATAAATAAAATATATAAATAAATAAAAAATAACCACTTCCACTTCACCCCTCTGTTCGTTCGAAATACCTATCCAGCTGAGCCTTAAACTTATTTAGGCTATCAACTTCCACAACAAGGGATGGAAATCTGTTCCACCAACCAACCACCCGCTGGCTAAAGGCAAATTTCCTCACGTCTACCCTACATCTGTCTTTCCTCAATTTGAATTTATGCCCTCTCAGGTGATTATTCTGAGCAAGAGGAAGAATCCCATCAGCACTGAGCATGCTCAAACCATTCAAGGCTTTATACACCTCTATCAGATCACCTCGCTGGTGCCTAGTCTCCAGACACTGTAATTTGCAAAACTTAAGCCTTTCTTCGTAAAAGGACCCCCTTTGTTCCATTCACCAATCTTGTTGCCCTTCTCTGTACTCGTTCCAGCATCTCTACATCCTTCTTGAAATGAGGCCTCCAGACCTGTATACAGTACTCTAGGTGTGGCTTGACCATTGCCTTATACAAGGGAATTTTAGCATTAGCATTAGTAGAGGCATTTGATGCAAGAAAGCAAGCTTATGCAGCATCAGCCAAAAAAAAAAAAAAAAAAAAAACCCACTTCCACTTCACCCCTCTGTTCGTTCAAAATATCTGTCCAGCTGAGCCTTAAACTTATTTAGGCTATCAACCTCCACCACAAGGGATGGCAGTCTGTTCCACCAACCAACCACCCGCTGGCTAAAGGCAAATTTCCGCACGTCTATCCTACATCTGTCTTTCCTCAATTTGAATTTATGCCCTCTCAGGTGATTTTTCTGAGCTAGAGGAAGAATCCCATCAGCATTGAGCATGCTTAAACCATTCAAGGCTTTATACACCTCTATCAGATCACCTCGCTGGTGCCTAGTCTCCAGACACTGTAATTTGCAAAACATAAGCCTTTCTTCGTAAGAGCACCCCTTTGTTCCATTCACTAATCTTGTTGCCCTTTTCTGTACTCGTTCCAGCAGCTCTACATCCTTCTTGAAATGAGGCCTCCAGACCTGTATACAGTACTCTAGGTGTGGCCTGACCATTGCCTTATACAATGGAACAATCACCTCCTTATCCCTGCTGGAAAAATTCCTGTATATCATTGACAATACTCCATGAGCTACTCTTGCAGCCCGTCTGCACTGCTCAGAGAACTTCATATCTGCCTGCACAATCACCCCCAAGACCCTTTCATTCTCCACCACTGTCAGTGCAGCACCACAGAGTTGATACGTTGCTCTGGGGTTGCTGTTTCCCATGTGTAGTACTTTACATTTGTCAATGTTAAACTTCATTTGCCACCTCTCAGCCCATCTGCTCAACTTTTCCAGATCCTGTTGCAGCAGCATAGTGTCAGTAGTGTCCTTGACAACCCTGCCAACCTTTGTATCATCTGCAAACTTGGACATTAAGCTTGATATACCATCATCAATATCATTTATAAATACAGAAAACAATAATGGACCCAACACTGAGCCCTGAGGGACTCCACTAATAACATTAGTCCACGATGAGCAGTGTCCATTGATTACCACTCTCTGTCTTCTCCCCCTCAACCACCCCTTTATCCATAGCAGCAATTTGCCTCCAATGTCACACTGCTCCAATTTGTGTAGCAGTCTTCCATGTGCAACAGTATCAAAAGCCTTTCTAAGATCCAAGTATATAATATCAAAGTTATTCCCTGCATCCAGTTCTTTTGTGACTGCATCATAGTATCCAATCAAGTTGGTCAGGCAAGACTTCCCCTTAACAAAACCATGCTGTGTCTGAGCTATAACTGAAGTCTTGTCTAAATGATCCTGCAGTGCTTCTTTAACCAGTGCCTCCATTAATTTTCCTGGAACAGAAGTTAAGCTCACAGGTCTATAATTACTTGTGTCAGCCTTTGATCCTCCTTTGTGAATTGGGGTCACATTTGCACATTTCCAGTCTATGGGTACCTCCCCTGAGTCCAAGGAAGCTCTCATAATTATGGCTAAGGGTTTGCTTACTTCCTTTGCTGCCTCCTTTAATATAACTGGATAGATCCCATCCACCCCGGGTGCCTTTCTTGTGTTTATCTTCAACAGTTTCTCCTCCACTTTACTCCCAGTTATTTCAAGATTCTGTAGCTGACTGCTAGAGTTGAATACACCTCTGGCATTCCCCTTGCTGAATATTCACCTCCTTATCCCTGCTAGAAAAATTCCTATATATCATCGACAATACACCATGAGCTACTCTTGCACCCGTCTGCAGTGCTCAGCAAACTTCATATTTGTTTGTACAACCACCCCCAGGTCCCTTTCATTCTCTACCACTGTCAGTGTAGTACCACAGAGTTGATACGTTGCTCTGGGGTTGCTGTTTCCCATATGTAGTACTTTACATTTGTCAATGTTAAACTTCATTTGCCACCTCGAAGCCCATCTGCTCAACCTTTCCAGATCCTGTTGCAGTAGCATAGTGTCAGTAGTGTCCTTGACAACCCTGCCAACATTCGTATCGTCTGCAAACTTGGACATTAAGCTTGATATACCATCATCAATATCATTTATAAATACAGAAAACACTAATGGACGCAATACTGAACCCTGAGAGACTCCACTAATAACATTAGTCCACGATGAGCAGTGTCCATTGATTACCACTCTCTGTCTTCTCCCCCTCAACCACCCCTTTATCCATAGCAGCAATTTGCCTCCAATGCCACACTGCTCCAATTTGTGCAGCAGCCTTCCATGTGCAACAGTATCAAAAGCCTTTCTAAGATCCAAGTATATAATATCAAAGTTATTCACTGCATCCAGTTCTTTTGTGACTGCATCATAATATCCAATCAAATTGGTCAGGCAAGACTTCCCCCTAACAAAACCATGCTGTGTCTGAGCTATAACTGAAATCTTGTCTAGATGATCCTGCAGTGCTTCTTTAACCAGTGCCTCCATTAATTTTCCGGGAACAGAAGTTAAACTAACAGGTCTATAATTACTTGTGTTGCCCTTTGATCCTCCTTTGTAAATTGGGGTCACATTTGCATATCTCCAGTCCATGGGTACTACCCCTGAGTCCAAGGAAGCTCTCATAATTATGGCTAAGGGTTTGCTTACTTCCTTTGCTGCCTCCTTTAATATAACTGGATAGATCCCATCCACCCCAGGTGCCTTTCTTGTATTTATCTTCAACAATTTCTCCTCCACTTTACTACAAGATTATCTAGCTTACTGCCAGAGTTGAATACACCTCTGGCATTCCCCTCGCTGAATAACTCCTCATATGTGAATGTTGATGCAAAATATTCATTTAGTTTGTTAGCTACCTGAGCAGGATCATCAACAGGTTGACCCATCAACATCAAGTGGACCAATCTGATTCATCCCCTTCCTTCTAGAATTTACATAAGTAAAGAACTCTTTGCTGTTTTTCTTTGCATCCCTTGCCAAAGATTTCTCGTAATCTGCCTTCGCCTCCCTAACCTCCTTTGTAACTTGGTTACAGATCAACTTGTATCTATCATAGGCTTCTGTGTCACCTGTTAATTTGTATGTATCCCATGCATTTTTCTTCTCTGCCATATGTCTCATTAGTTCATCTGACATCCACTTAGGCCTAAACCTTGAACAATATTTCTTAGTTGGTATGTAAAGCCTAGTAGCTTCCAAGATAAGTTCTTTGAATGCTTCCCATTTTGAATTTGCTGTTGGTAACATCATCAGTTGGTCCCACTGTATAGAATTTAAATACTGTCTCAGTCCATCATAGTCACCTTTACGAAAGCAATAGCCCTTCCCTTTACCCCTAATGGTAGTTACCTCTTTAAGTAAATCCCACTTCAGCACACTGTGATCCCTGCCACCTAGTGGTTCATTTACCTGCAGATTCTTAATGCATGAAGAATCACTATTGATAATCAAATCAAGAGTATTACTCCCTCTAGTTGCCTCCCGAACATGCTGATGTAGAAAACAATCATCCAATAAATCCACAAAAGCCTTGCTAGTGTGTGAGTGACCAGCCCCCAAATTCCAGTCAATATCTGGGAAATTAAAATCCTCCATTATATGACTCTCTAATTTACTGGCCCACTCTATTTCCCTGTACAATTCCTTATTATACTCATCAGAGTCATTAGGCCTATAGCACACTCCTACTCTCAATTTTGATCTCCCAATGCTTATGTCACACCAAACTGACTCGACACTGCACTGTCCAGCGATGTCGACTGGCTTCACTTCCTTGGATTTTGTGTTTCTTAAGTAATAGCATAACCCCTCCTCCCTTGCTATCCTGTCTATCCTTTCTGTAGACGTTGTACTCCCCAAATTTCAGTTCTGCATTCCTTATATCTGTGTGACACCATGTCTCTGAAATCCCCACAATATCTGCCTTTGATGTTTTGAGCAATACCTCAAATTCATCAAATTTATTTACTAAACTCCTAGCATTGGTGTACACGGACGTATACATGCTCCCGTTCTTTTTCTTAGCTACCCTAACACAACCCATGTGTTTACTTGTACCCCAATGATTCCCAGCAGTCTCTGAAATATCCTGCATCTTATTTTCCAGGCTTCGGCTCATTCCAATAGAAGCAGTGCAAGAATCACTTTCACCTCTGCCAGTGGCTACTGTTAATCTATTAGTTCTTGTATCGCCCCAATCTAGAAGTTTTCCGACACACCTAACACTGCCTCGATAGCATCAGCAAACATTCTTGCACCCTTTCTATTTAAGTGTATCCCATCCCTGTAGAAGCAGTCTCTCCTGTTAACAAGTACAGACCAGGCTGAAAACAATTCTACCCCTTGAGCCTTGCACAATCTTTCCAGGGCCGAATTGATTGACAGGGCTCTCATCATATACTCCCTCCTATCGTGTCTTGGCAGAATTGCAGACACTTTCAAATTCAACCCTAATTCACGGCTTTTTTTTAACAGTGACGTGTACTTATTAAGTAATTCCGCCGGTCTCCTACTCTTAATATCATTAGTGCCAACGTGTACAACTATATCACCTTTTATGCCCTTAAAAGATGATATCCGCTGTACAACGTCATCAACCTTTGGCCCTGGCTGACATACCCTGGTCCTGTTCCACCTATTCTTTTTACAAAGCATGTTTCCCGTTTCCCTGACAATAGTCACCAACAACTACTAGTTCCTTTAGGACCAGCACATTCTGCCTTGGGGGCTGCCGCTGTGTTGCATGATGACCAAGTGCAAGCTCTGGTATTGGTGTGGGCAGCTGAGAGCTTGATGGGCCCCTCACTTTTAATCCTTCGAGGGCATCCACCCTGTCCTTCAAGCTCTCATATAGGCCCATAACAATGCTGAGTTGTTGCCTGATTTCCTTACACTCCTTGCATCGCGCGCGCGCACACACAAAGACATCCCCCGTGGCAGTATCATGTCCCGTACCCGACTGCTCCACAAACATCAAGCAAGTAGTGCATTTTAATAGGCTGTGATTCAGAGGGCAACTGCCCCCCTCAGTTCTCCCCCGATCCACAGCACTCCCATTAGCTTGAGCCTTTTGCTTTGCTTCTCTGGTCTGAGTCATGATTTCGATTTAATTTCAATAAAATTTCAATTTCAGTACAAAATTAAAACCCTAAACTTATATCCCAACACAGTTATAATGCTATATTTATGTTTCAGTATTGAGTGTTATCTACGAAATCCTTTTATATAACTTCTGTATCAAGTTAAGTATTAATTATTTATTTTTTACTAATTATTTATGTTACGTAACCCAAGTCATTATATGTATAGTTAAAAGTACAATTTAATTGACAATGAAGTTCAACAAGATTAATTGACAATATTATGTACTATACTATACTATATTAAGCTTATGCTATCTATTATCACGTAACAATGGCGGCAATTTACGAACGGTAAACACGTGGATTTGATACCCTTTCCGATACTAAGTAATACCTACAAAATCTCTATCTAAGTTACTTTAAACTAAATATCGTAAATAGGAATATAAAGCTACTCTAGAAAATAAGTTAATATGCCAATTTAAGCTAATAAAACAGAAAATAAATCAGAAAAAACTTCTCTGTTCCAGGAGCGGCAAAAATGTACGTCCGCACAGGCTAATCTCGTTCTCAGCCATTCTCAGCCTTATATGGTGCTTCCAATTTAAACTTAGCAGCACAATGTAGACAATGTAGAGAAGGCCAACAACTAAAAACTAAAGTCTATAGGAAACCGATGTGTAAAGGCTAGTACTCACAATATAATTCTGCTCAGACCAATCATCATAGGAACAGTGTGGTCAGAGCGTTAATAGACAGGGCAAAACTGCACTGTAGTACCTCCGAGGATAGGAAAGAAGAATATCAACGTGTCACGGCAGATCTTACAAAGTGTGGCTACCCCCAGAGGATTATACAAAAGTATATTGGAGAAAATCAGAGAAGAGATGAACCCTTCACTCCAATAGCCACTGCATACATTCCCTACTATCCGGGCTTAACTGAGCATATAACTAGGGTACTAAGAAATTATCAGATGCGTTGTGTGCAGATTCCAGGCCGGAAGCTGCACACAGTCGTATCACAAGTAAAAGACCCCATTCAAAAAGAGAATGCTAGTGGGGTCGTTTATAGTATTAAATGCCCGGATTGTGGGGAATGTTATGTAGGGGAAACAAAGCGCCGTCTCAAAGAACAGCTGGGGGAGCACACTAAGGCAATAAGGAATGCAGATTATGGTAAGTCCGCCGTGGCCGAGCATTTTTGGGAGAAGCAACACCAGATCTCCCCGGATGAAGCTATCATCACTGATCGGGCACATAGGTTCTGGGACCACAAGTGGCTCGAGAGTTTGCGGATTAGTTTGACAGAGAACATCAATAGAGACAAAGGTTTGCGGATTCATCCCCCTATTTGAGGCTACGATCCTCAGAAGGGATGAACGATTTCATATGACGCATTCCCAAGCCGCTTCCTGTCCCAGTACACAGGAGAATAGAACACGTGGTGATGAAACAAGTGATTTAGACCGTGAACCTGCTGGTACTTAAGATGCACCGCAGTACAAGGAAGTTACCGCTGAAGCTACGGTTGGTTTGTATATATATATTTTATGTATTTTATCCTTTATAGTTGTAAAGTTATTTTAATTGTAAATATATAGAAGTAAACACATAGTTTACCTAAAATTCCAGTTTCTGTGTCTTATTTTAATATGTGGTTGGTGAGAAACATTTAAAATCACAATATTTTTTTTCATGTTCAGATTCTTTGTTGACAGTAGCATGGGCTCATTTTTAGATTATGTTTAATGTTTTTACTAATGTATTGTAATCAGTGGTGTAATATAATTTCTGCCCCCACAAGATTTCCAAACAGCTTCTACATAATCTTTGACAACTATACCATATCAACTGTGAAACTCCCTGACTGTTCAAACTCCCACAGTGGCCAGGTCTATCACACTGCAAGGGTTTGTTCGATTGAGTTACAATCAATGGTTGTTTCACTACTGATTTTAACCCAATTAAACCAGTTAAAAGCAAATAGCCTTAAAAGACAGCAAGAGATTTGAGATAACTTTTTTTTTGGCTGATGCTACATAAGCTCATACACTTGCTTTCTTCCATCACATACCTCTAGTACTACTATTACTACAAGCAATAGCTTGCAGAGGGAAAAAAAATGAAATATAGATATAAAACTAAACAATAGTGGAACCCAGAAATAAATTTTCAACCAGAATCTAGAAATTTATAAGAGTAAAAAACATGTTAAGTAAACATAAGAATGGAAAAAATAACTTGCATTGTAGAGATATGTGAGGAAAAAGGTGGTAAAACAACTGTAACACATATCTGTACAATGTTGAGTTATTTTTTCCATTCTTATGTCACTTAACATGCTTTTTACACTTAGAAATTTTTTGATTCTGGTTGAAAATTTATTTCCAGGTGCCATTATTTTTTTAATTTTATATCTATATTTCATTTTTTTCTCTGTAAGCTGTCACTTTTAACTTTGCCTATGTGTTATCTCAAGTCTCTCGTTTTTTTTTTTTTTTTTTTCCAGATACGGGTCTGGAGGCCTCACTTTAGGAAGGATACAGAGAAGGGCAACCTTTAATTAAAGACAAACTACCTTTAACAGTAGCTATGTCTTTGATTAAATTCCACATTAGTACACTGTGTGTTATAGGCCTAATGCCTGGTGAGTATACCAAACAGCTATAGGGAAAAATAGAGGGACAGTAAATCAGAATGTTAGAGAGGTAACAAGAGGAAGCAATACTTTTGATCTGATTATCAGCAGTGATTCTTCATGCATTTTGAATCTGCTGGTAAAAGACCCACTGGGTGGCAGATTCTAAATGCATGAAGAATCACTGCTGATAACCAGATCAAGAGTATTGCTTCCTCTTTTTGCCTCTCTAACATGCTGCTTAAAAAAGTCATCCAAGAAACCTGCAATGCTGGGGTGTGAATGATGAAGCCACAAATGCCAGTCAACATCTGGAAACTTAATATCCCTAATTATAAGACATTCTGATTTACTGTCCAGTCTATTTCTCTGTATAGCTGTTTGGTAGGCCTCTAAACACACTTCTACTCTCAATTTTGTTTTCCCAGTGCTTATATCAACATTACACTTGATACCCAAGTCTACTGGATTCACTGCCTTAGATTTAATATTCTTCTTAACAAGAAGCATAACCCCTCCACCTTTCCAGTGTTATCTGTCCTTCCTGTATACATTGCACTCCTCATATTCAAATTCAGTATCACTTATGTCTGAGTGACACTACATTTCCGCTATTCCTACGATATCTGCATTCATCAATTTATTTACAATGCTCCTAGCATTAGTGTAGATGCAAGTATACATGCATGTGTTCCTATTCTTAATTACCCTAACACAGCCCATGTATTCAACTGTTCCATGATGACCCACAGCAGAAATCCCAGGCACCTTGCTTTCCAGGCTGTTGCATATATCATATCTATTTGTTTCTTAATGTGTTCCACATCAGCTCAATAAGGAACACCATATTGTGCAAGTGTTTTGACAGTTATGTGTATTGTTTATATTAGGGAACTTTTAAACAAGTTCTGCACTCATTTAAAATACCATCAAAATTAGAAATTGTATACAGGTTGAATTGTGCCATCATCCTTCAGATCATTCCCACCATTGGGTGGGGGGGATGATCTTAAGGATTATAAGACTCTCAAAGCATACTCCCTCCTATCATGTCTGGGCAGAATTGCAGACACTTTCAAGTTCAACCCTAACTTGCAACTGTTTGCCAACATTGCCCTATACTTCTTAAGTCCTCAGATCTCTTACTCTTAATATCACTGGTGCCAACGTGTATGATATCAATTCTAACTTGCAACTGTTTGCCAACATTGCCCTGTACTTGTTGAATAAGTCCTCAGCTCTCTTATTCTTAATATCATTAGTGCCAACATGTGCAACAATATCACCTTTTGTGCCCTTAAAAGATGATATCTGCTCTACAATGTCAAATACTTTTGCCCCTGCCACACATACCCTGGTCCTATTCCATATCCTATATCCTTCTTGCACAAGATATTTCCTGTTTTCCTGACAATAACTAGCTATTATGGGACCAGCGCATTCTATCTTGAAGTTTGCAGCTGTGTTGACTGATACACAACAGTGAGTTTTTTGTCAAGTTTTTTTTTCAAATGCACAGTGAGCTACTGGAATTGACTCATATTTATATCCATTGTAGAGTAACACACCTTTGAGACTCCTCTTTGATGAATCAATAAAAAGTCTCCACTGTGTAGGATTGTAACTAATTCCTAAATACAGTCAGTCCTTGTATAGCACGATAGTTGTGTTCCTAGACACCCTCGTGCAATGCAAAATCATGCAATATAAACAACAGGCCCTATGGGAAAAATAGGGTTAGGTGCCAACCACCCAAGATTGAACACACATTTGTAACCAAAACATTACCAAACACAAGAAATAATCATAATAAAATACTTACGTATTTTATTACAACTATTACGTAATAAAATATTGCTAATGCTTTTGCTTCTATCGTAAGTAAACTTGTTTTCTGTTTGATTTTCTATCCAAACAGATGACAGCCGTTCCATCTCTTCCAATTCTTTGTGTCTTAATCTAATGGATTTTAATTACACTTTGAGTTGGTCCTGCTATAAAAGTTGTTTTTATTTTCTCTGCATTCTTTGTAATTCTCGGCGTTGCCCCATTTAGGTCTGTAGCACGTGCAATATCACATGGTCTTTCATTTCGCTCAAAGCGTTTCACAATTTCATATTTTTTCTATATCAACAGAGGCGGACTGGCTATAAGCGTTCCCGGGGAAAACTCCGGTGGGCCGGAGGCCAGTGTGATTTTGGCCATATGCGCTAGTATGAGGTCACTACAAATTTTCCCAGGTAAGAATTTTTGACCCAGTCCGCCTCTGTTTATCGATATTGCTTTTATTTTTCTCTCTGAATCTGCAGTGTCTTCACCAGGACGCTTCCTTTTCACACCTTTTAAGCATTTTACTCATTTTTAGGGAATAAAGCACAATTACAAAACGAGGAGGCACGCTTGATACACATAAACAAAGCTGCACACGTGTAGCAACTGAATAAACAACACCGTAAAGGCAGAGATTAACACCTCACATTTTACTAAAGCACATTTCTAGGAGTTACTACCATAAAACAATAAAAACAATTTTCAATTGCATTTCTGCTAGTGGAATCTGTTATAAATGGTAGTAAAGTCGATCTAATTGCATTTGTGATTATACTGATAGCTGGAATTGTGTTGGTTTTTACGTTATTATGGTGAAATGTGTTTCCCCTTCACTTATATAAAAAACACAAATACATTTTCAGAATCTTCTCTTCATTCCTATGCGTTCCTGTTGCGTTCGGTTGGGGTGATTCTGCATTCAACTACCATTTCTTGTAAACACAAAGGCGAATCATGCATAAGCGAATTCAGTTCGTGTTATATAAGATATCATTCCCCTGTTTATAAATCGTGTATGATCGAATTCGTGTAATGTAAACACGTGTTATACGAGGACTGACTGTAGTTCATTAAGTCATTTATATTACTGCAAAAAACAATAGAAACATCCTCAGAAAAGTAGGGAACTGGTTCTCGTTCTTTGTGTCTGTCCCATGTGCTAGATTTTTTGATTTAAGTCTAGAGCCAAGGAGTCCTACAGATTTCTTTGGTAAATTTAAATCTTTTATCAGATCATTTAGTTCATGCTCTGAATGTAGTTTTCGCTTAAGAGCTATCCGTGCTGTATCTACACCAATATTTAATAGTATAATTTTAAGCTTTTATAGTATTATGCCTAGGAAATAATGTAAATAATTTTAAGTGGTTGGTGTGGGCATTATTTCTGGCTGATTGTAACATACCATTTCTCGACATAGTAATATTAAATATAATAGAAACATTCAAACTTTTAAATAAAAATTACATGATAAAACATACAGTATATGCTCAAGGAAATGCAAGAAACTTACCTTAAACTTACAGAACTTTATATATATATATATATATATATATATATATATATATATATAAATTAGACCTTATATATACTTACTTTTTCACATTAACAGCTTATGATACTATTAATTTTTAGATTGCCCAAAACAACTAAATGTATTGTAAATATAGCAATCTCCTGAAGCCAGTCTTTTTATAATGCACAATTTAGTTTCCAATAGCCTTTCGTCTTCATGTTATTAACACTAGCACTCACTTATTCCCTTTGAGGCCATTTTAAGAAGTTGAAACTACATACACATTAAACTAAAATCAATCAATCAAACACAAAATGAAGATTAACAATATTTGATTATTAAGGACTAACTAAAAATCAAACCTAAATTTAAAACAGCATTGCTGAGCAGTGCTACTAAGCAATGTGCAGCTAAAAGCAACTCCCTGTAAGGAAAAAACAGTTCCTAAAGAGAAATTTTATAAATAACACTTCAATAAACTTAAACTTCAATTAATTATAATCACAGAGTGAGCACCCCCTTTCTCATAACACTTCTCAGTGGGAGGATGTATAAAGTGTATATTTTTGTAATATGCAAGAAATGGTGCATGTGACTGTAGCATTTTATAGTCATGGATACAGGAAACTTGTGCTAGTACAGTTACTGAAAATTAACACGGAGATGTAAATTACTCGTGGGCATAAAAAATAGCTTTTGGGATAATCAATGGACAGCTTTCAAAGTTTCTCCTTGTCATAAATTGAAAAGTCAAACCACTTGTTACTGACGTTAATACTAGAAAGATAATACAATGGTGAAAGAAGCACAAAAATTGGACATGGACACTTGATGATTGGAAACATATTTTCAGAAGAATCATCATTCACACTTTTTCCAACATCAATGAGAGTTGGGGTTTGGTGAATGCCAAAGGAAAAGCACCACCTGGACTGCCCTGTGCCAACTTTCAAACATGGAGGAGTGTCAACAATGGTTTGGGCAGCAATATCTTAGTATTTTTTTAATCTTATCACCACCCTGAGCAGGTGAATTACTGCCACTGATTATCTTGATATTTTGAGTGACTGGGTTCATCCCACAGTGCAAACACTGCTTTCCACAAACAATGCCATGTTTCAAGATAATAATGCTCCAATACACATCGTCATATGTGTCCAATCTTGGTTTGAGGAGAAGTAAATTGAGGCTAAGCATCTCCCATGGTCTGCACAATTACTAGACTTAAACATTACTGTGTAGACATATTTAGAGAGGAGAGTAAGAAGCAGATTTTTTCCACCTTCATCACTCGTGGAACCCGAAGTGGTTCTCCATAAAAAATGGTCTAATATTCCTCTTAGGACATTTCAATATTTATTCAAATCTATTCCACATAAAAAACAAGCTATTTTAAAAGTATAGGATAGCCCAACACCATATTACTGCATACCTATAACTTTTATCACCGGTGTTTCCATTATTTTGTCCACTTGTGTATATGATATTTTAATTTTTGTAATGTTTTAATAATACAGTGGATTCCGGTTATTTGGGCCACCGGTTAATCAGGGCAAATCTTAAAACAGAACCCAATCAAGAAAATAGCCAGGGTTTACTTCATTTAATTGGGACAACATGCCGTTTAATCGGGGCAGGAAACCACAGTACTGGAGATTACCCTACAATTGTCTCTGACTGTACCACGTGGTTCGGTTGGATTTCTGGAGGTCACAACCATAAAATAATAAAGACAATTAGCAGTCATCTGTTTATTAGGCTTTTCTGTTAGTGAAATCTATCATAAACGGATAGTAAACTCAATCTTATTGAATTTGCGATAATACCAACAGCTGGAATTCTGTAGGTTATTATGGTGAAATGTGTTTACACTTCCATGAAATCTTCAATTACATAAAAAAAATAATTTTCAGAATCTTCTCTTCATCCCTATTTTTAAAGCTTCGTAACTGTTACTCCGTTCTCACTTGCACATATCGTGTTACTTGCAATTTGTGTGTGCCGTGTTCTTTGTTACTGATTGCTTATCTTTTTACTGTTTTAAATTTTAACCCCCACCCACAAATGTCAGTGAACAGAAATGCCAACTAGTTAGTATGTACATATTATACAGTACGTATTAATTATTCCGATTATCAATTATATAATTACGATATTCACGTATCATTTAATTTTTTAACTGGTAAGGTAATAAAGGGTAAATTTATGCTTAATATACCTTACTTTTATAGCCTGTGGATAATATTCCTCCTATTTTCGCTAATTAGAATCGCTGTTAAATAGAATTAAAATTCAATTCACAAACGTGATCACAATGACTGGCGGTATAGTGAACGGTACTTTACTATGGTGAGTCCATCGTAACGTGATTTGATTGTACAGTGAACCAATAGTAAAGCAGGGGGTCCATTGTATTTTTGGGGTCCATTGTATTTTTAACTATTTACGTGAAACTTCAGATAATTGGGCCAGCCACTTATCGGGCCAAAATGCATTAGTCCCAAATAACCGGAATCGACTGTATTTATATGCATAATAAGCAGAAATAAATGCCCATATGCAGTTTGAAATTTCACACACTTAATCATCAAAATTGGAAAATGCACAGGCTAAGAGATTGATGTTTCTATTTTAAGAGTAATACATTTTTTTTTTGCAATTTTTTGGCAAAATTAATAAAGTATACAGGAATACCTCACATAGCGTGGTTAATTCGTGCCAAAAAAACACTGTGCTATGCGAAACCGCACTGACCAAGGTAATATTAGTATGTATTTTAATGTAATGCGTTCCAACAATTTGATTATATGGGTCGAGTTGCAAAAATATATAGGTGTTTGTTTACTGTAAATTGATGCACACGAAGTTCTTGCAAAAAAAAAGAAACTAAAATGATAAAAATTAAAAATACTACTAGTAAGTACGTTAGAAATGATTTTTATTGCAGTATGTACATACCAAAAGAATATAAGTGAAGTTATTTGAAGTATTTTTTGAAGTATGAAGTATTTTACTGTATTTTTATTTTGAAAAATAACTGATCAGCTTAGTTTGCACAGTTTTTTTCTTTCTTTTTATCTGCATACATCTCTTTATAACATCAAATGTCATTTTGCAACGCCTAACTTACTTTCATACCTCGTTCGATGTTTGGATCTAGAAGAACACTCAGCGCCATTACATTTTTTCTTTCCACTCAGATTTGCATATAAAAGTGTAACATTTTTAAAAAATAATCTTTAATAAAAATACACAGCGAAAAATATTTGTACAACTTACGCACAATCAATGACCTCACCGCTCAGAATCTAGAGTGTTTATTAATGTATGAATGCTAGCAGAGTCCGTATATAATGGGAGTTTCAACAACAGTTAGAATGGCCTTGAATCCATAACGCATTGACCTATGTGCTGGCATTATAATACGTATATACGTACATATCAAATGTATTGGTGTGTAACGCAGTTAATTTTTTTTTTCAATTTGTAAACCACACTATAGCGAAACCCGCGCTATGCGAGGTATTCCTGTATATATTTTTTGAAAATAAAAGGTGTAAAGAATACAGAGTGATTTAAAATATTTAATATATTTTTTAAATGAATATCCTTATCTTCCTTCACTAAACTACATCAGCACTCATTTTTTTTTTTGTTCTCACTTTCTATTTGGAACAGAATCGGCTGGTATATTCCCCCCCTTGAAATACTTGGACCATAGCATTAAATTGCTTTATAAAAGTTTTGTCCCCAGGACCATCAATGGTATTTAACATCTACACATATACCCATTGATCACTGAATTATGACCACTTACCTAATACTGTGTTGGGCCACCATTTGCATGGATAACAGCTACTATTTGCCTAGGCATTGACTCCACTAGATGTCTGAAGACATCTGTAGGGTTCTGCAGTCATTCTGCCTGCAAGGCTTTCCACAGTGTCAGAACAGATAATTGTTGCATGCCCATACACCAAACTTCCCATTCCAAAACATCCCACAGGAGTTCAACTGGACTGAGGTCAGGCAAAGCTGGAGGTCAATCAAGATGGGTGATATCTTCACCGTGTTCCTTGAACCACTCACATACAATGTGGACATGATGACATGGCCCATTATCATCTTGGAAGATCATTTTTGTCCAGGAAAAAATGCAACATGGCAGGTGCATATGGTCTCCTAAGAGCTGCTGTAGACCCCTACAGCGAAACATTGGTCCATATTCACCAGGAGTACGTCATTGCAGAAAAAACATGCCCCGTATTAAGCAACCACCTGCACCTGCCTAGATAGTGGGCACCATGCAAAATGGGTCTATGGACTTGTGTTACACACATAAAGGTGTCCATCGACATGTTGTACGAGGTTTGGACAATCCATACAGGTTGGACGAGTCCTCTAGTGTCCAACCGGTATGTCGTTGACACCACAGCATTTGCCATCGACGATGATCAGAGGTTGGGAGAGGGTCTCTCTTGGGTTGTCTGCTGTGGAGCTCCATACATCTGAGTGTGTGGCCAATTGTCATTTGGGATACTGTTCTTGCACTCTCCATATTGTATTGCAATGTCAACTGTCCAAAACTGACCTCCCACTGAGCCCATAAAATGCACTGCATCCTTTTTCTCACCACGAATATTCACCTGGTATAATCCTTTACAGTTCTGTCAGCCAGTTCAACACCATTCTTTGTACACATTAACCATAGTGGGCCGTGAGCAACCGACAAGATATGCTGTTTCTGATATGGAAGCACCCAACCCAACACACAACTCCCACAATCACACCCTATCGAAACTGTGATATCTTTACTACATCTCATAACTGCATTTTATCACTTTGACTTGCATGACCTGATGCAATTACTACTGCTGATATGAAGCTGTTCAGCATTTTATACTGCGAGATATGCAACACAGTCCATTTTGGATGGGGTGGTGTAATTCATTGATCATTGAGTGTATATTCTCCTTAACTGTAATATTTATATTTCTTCTATTGACTCTTGATTTTTAAGGAGTCCTTATGTGCTGTAATGTAATGACTAGATCGTAGGTATAGCTTAACTTAATTTTTCAGCACTCACCTCATGAGGTGAGTGCTGAAAAATTAAGCTAAGCTATACCTATGATCTAGTAATTTTTTCTATTTTATTGATCTGATATATGGTTATGTATGTATATATGTATTGTATATTATGTATTTTTGTATTGTGTGCTGGTGTACGATAAGATCTGTGTTAACCCCATCATATATATGGCTGAATGCTGATAAATTTATGCACATACAAATAAATAGGTATTTATTTATTAATATAAATTTGATAGTATATTGAGGTAAATTTCTCTTATTCTTCTAAAAATTTATTAATATAAAACAAACAAATGGACAGATAATATATTTCATAAATTTTGGCGCTTTTAGTTAACAGTAAAACCAATATGGTCACTTCTCTTCTCAGTGGTGCATCCCACATTTATAAACCAATGGTTATACCACAGAAAGAATACAAAATACTGCATATAGTTTTAAAACTTCATTTTTGGATGGATACAGATATTTTGGACAGGATGCAGAGAAGAGTAATTAGGGGAACTAGGATATTCTAACTCAGCCTGTCTAGGTAAAAATATCCTAAATTATATGGTAAAAATATCTTAAATTACAACATTTGGAAACAAGGCATCTGCATGGTAACCAAACTGAAGTGTGTAAGTCTTTAAAAAGGTTAAGTAAATTAAATGCTAATGGCATCTTTATCCTTTCTCAGATGACACACACACACACAAAACGGGATATAAATTTAAATTTAAAAACAATGGTTGCAGAACAGAGGTACAAAAATTTGCATTAAGCCAGAAAGTAATTAATTGCTGGAATAAACATCCACTCAGTACTGTGGAAGTGGTGGTTTGAATAAATTTAAAAGTATAGGAAGTTTTTAGAAGGAATTAGCAAATGAAATGAAAAAAAAGTATTTAGTTTGTTCTTTCCTCCCCCTTTTTTTTTTTTTTTTTTGGTGATGCTATAAAGGCTACAAATACAAGACTAAAATTAAGACAATCACAATTCAGAAGATTAAAACTAAGATCATATAACATTTAAAAGTAAAGTGATATTAAAAAAAAAAAAAAAAAAAATCACTCTAATACATTTAATAATAAGTTTCATACCTGTGGTGCTATCATAAGACCAGGAGGCAGATTCTGGGTGCAGGGTGTCTGAACATTATAGAGTAATACAAGACCAATCACAGTTAAGATTGCACAGAGCATATACTTTTTTGCCCAGCGAACAACCATCTCAGTTCCTTAACATTAAAATTACCTCCATAACATGTCAATGTACTTCAAAAAGAAAGTTCTCTATTAAAAAAAAATAATAATAAAACAGGTTATATATAAAGTAAAGATAATTGTAATTTTACATTTTATCTCAATCATATTCTGATTTTTAAAATTCAACCCATTTGATCCAAATTTTTGGGAGTTAAAATACAAAAAAGGACAAAATAAAAATACCAAAAAAAAAACCCCTACACAGAAAACAAAAATGAGAGTAGAAGTACATTATAGATCTAATGACTGTGATCCATATAACAAACAACTGCAGACAAACAGAGTGAAGCAGTAAATCAGAATGTCATATAATGGGGGACTTCAACTTTCTAGATATTGACTGGAATTTGTGGGTTGGTCACTGCTGCAGCAGCCAAGGATTTTGCAGATTTACTAGATGACTGTTTTCTACACCAGCATACTGGCTAGTCAACAAGAAAAAGTAATTTTCTTGATTTGGTTATTAGCAATGACTTAAAGGTAAAGTGCAGCCATTATCAACCCACTGCAGGATGGAAGCCTCCTCAACAATTCATGCTGAGGGAAATGCCATGCCACGCTGGTCCATTGCGAGTTGGCAGATCGACCGTATTCAGCAGTCAGGGGCTTGAACCCTGGTCTACTCAAAGAGCATGTGTTACTGCACTCCCGCTCTTCACCACTCGTCTACGGAGGCAGTGAATTAGCAAATTCTAAATGGATATCTGATGAACTGATGAGACTTGTGGAAGAGAAGAAAAATGCATAGGAAGCAAATAATTTATCAGTTGATACAGAAGCCTACAGTAGATATAAATTAGTCTACAATCAAGTCACAAAGGAGGGTAGGCAAACAAAGGCAAATTATGAGAAGTCTCTGGAAAAGAATGTAAAGAAAAGCAGCAGAGATTTCTTTATTATGCAAACACTAGAAGGAAGAAGATGAATCACATTGGTACAATAGATATGAATAGTTTAACTGTTGATAAATCTGACAATAATGGATTCAGTGCTTACAGAAGAAAAGCAGGACCATCAAGATAGAAATTAAGTTATACTGCACCCACAGCATGGATATCTTAAGGGGCAATCTAGTCTGACCAATTCAACTGGATACTATGACACAGTAACAAAAGAACTAAATGCAAAAAATAATTCTGACATTATAAACTTAGATTTCAGAAAAGCTTCTGACACTGTTCCACATGAATGACTACTATACAAATTGGAGCAGCATGGCATTAAGGGATGGTTAAGTGAGAAAAAATAAAGTGATTATCAATGGGTACCGCTCTTCTTGGACTACAGTTATTAGTGAATTTCTCCAGGTTTCAGTGCTGCCCCCAGTGTTGTCTAAATTTTTAATGATAAAAATACTGATCATATACTGATGAAAGATCGAGTGTTGGCATTCGAGGTGAGTGAACGCGTTTCGTCAGGCTCCTTAGTTAAGTGGATTGGATTACAGTTGATTAGTGCTTTTAAATATTTGATTTATTTAGATATTGTTGGATTATTTTGTTATAGGTTTTCCTGTAACAGTTTGGTTTTTATAATATTATAGATATAATTTTTTAAAGTTAATTTTCATTGATATTTAGCTAATTTTATAATGGTAGTTACAAGATCTGCCTTAAACACGTCATGGGGTATCGTGACTCACACGGAAATAGCCGATGGCGATTTACAGGTGAGTCATGATTTAATCTGTTGCGGAACCTGTGGAATGTTTTCCAAGGTCAACCTGGTGACTAATCATAGCTCACCTGGGGATTATTTCTGATCGATGTAAGGAGTGCACTGATCTTAAATTACAATTTAGTGAACTGATGGAACAATTTGAGTCACTAAAAAAACGGGTGCTTGCCCTCGAGAATAATGCATCTGGGAGCTCGTCAGGGACTCAAGACTCCAGCAATCTACCAAGTGATGCACACCCGATTCGGGCCTCAAAACAGAAAAACCAAGTGCAAACTACTCTGGTTCAAAAGGACATTGTTCACTATTTTGAAAATCTGGTTCACTATTTTGAAAGGGTCACTCACAAGCTGGATTTAGGGAATAATTTCAACATAGCTTTTGACTCAGTCCCACATGAGCGGTTGCTTTATAAGCTGGAACACGTTGGAATTGCTGGGAAAATCCTTAGATGGATAGCAGGATGACTTCGGGGCAGAAGGCAGTGATAAATGGCTATTCCTCAGATTGGGTTGATGTAAGAAGTGGGGTTCCCCAAGGATCAGTATTAGGACCACTGTTGTTTTTAATTTTCATAAACGACATCGATGAAGGAATAGCGGGCGTGATGTCTAAATTTGCAGATGATGTTAAAATTGGTAGAGTAGTTAATGATCACTGTCAAGTTGAGCTTCTTCAGAGAGACCTAGATAGGCTTCAGGAATGGTCAGAAAAATGGCAGCTATGCTGCCATTTTTCTGACCATTCCTGAAATGGCAACAAAGTGTAAGGTATTACACCTGGGAAACAGTAATCCCAAAATAACTTATTCACTTGGTGGAGTTCAACTAAACCCAGTACTGGAGGAAAGGGACTTGGGTGTTACGATACGGTCAGACATGAAATTCTCTGAGCATTGTAAGGAAGGCCCATGGTTGCAAGGAAGGCCCATGGTGTCCTATCGATGATCTATCGAACTTTTGCAAGTAGAGATAGGGACGTGATAATCCCATTATATAAGGCTTATGTTAGACCACACTTGGAATACTGTGTTCAAGTATGGAGACCGCACCTAAAGAAAGACATCGAGCTTCTTGAAAGAGTGCAAAGACGGGTAACTCGCCTGGTGAGATCGGCAAAAGGGCGTCCTTATGAAGAAAGACTTCGAATAAGTGGGTTGCAGAGTTTGGACACTAGACACCTTAGAGGAGATTTGATTGAGGTGTTTAAGGCTCTGAGAGGCATCAGTAAAATGAATGAGAAAGAAATTTTCAAGATTATAAATGATGCTAGAACTAGGGGACATAAATTCAAGTTTTGGGGGGGGGGGGAATGTTTAGATTGGACTGCAGGAAGTTTTATTTTAGCCAGTGAGTTATAAATTACTGGAATAAGTTACCTACATGGGTGGTAGAGGCTGACAGTTTGGGGAAATTCAAAGGTCATCTGGATAGTACTTTCGGGTAAGGGAAACGCATAGAATGATACGTTTAATTTTCTTTTCTTTTATTAATTATTAACTTTTTTTTTTTATCATTGTTTTATTCGTTTTTTTTTTTTTTTTGGCTGGTGCAGCATAAGCCATGGGCTTTCTTGAACCATGCGGCCATTATTAATACTAAGATTCAGGCTTATTAAGTTTCGAGATGATACAAAAGTTGAGAGGGTTGGCACACTACTGCAACAAGATCTAGAAAAATTAAGCAGGTGGGCTGAGAAGTGGCAACTGAGGTTAACATCGGTAAATGCAAGGTATGGTATATGGGCAGCAGTAATCCCAGAATAACTCAAGGTAGTAGACAATGAAAAAGACATAGGGGTAATTGTACAGACATATGGCAGGCTGGCTGCACTGTCTCTGATAGTGACAATACAGCTAGGCTGCCAGGTCAGTCGATGGGCTTTTGTCAATGCTACACAAGAATCATGCCAGCAGGGATAAGGAGGTGAATATCTCATTATACAGGGTGTCTCAAAAATATTGGTACAAACATTTAGGGGAGGTAGATAATATCTAAAGGAATGTGAATTGCATAGGAACCCATAACCGGAAACGGCATGGTAAAGTAGTAGCAGAGGCACAAGAAGCAGAAATGACACAAGACAGTAATTAGTGGCAAACATTTATTTGACATAATATTAACAATGGAGTACGAGATGGAGGCATTTCATGATGTTACAACAGATGCTTGAAGGTTTCACCATGAGACGCGATGCATGCGTGACACCGACCCAGCACGGATTGGCAGACACGGTCGAACACACCTGGAGTTTCTTTGACAGTAGCAGCAGCACAGACGAGTCTGGCCACGAGATCCATTTCCATCTCCACAGGCAATTCATACACAATAGATTTCAGGGCCCCCACAGAAAGAAATCAAGGCTCGATAAATCAGGTGAGCATGGGGCCAGGCAACGGGTCCACCCCGGCCAATCCATCGACACCCAAAACGTCTGTTCAAATGGTCATGAACACACCTTCCATAATGGACAGGCGCCCCATCGTGCTGAAACCAAATGTTGCATCTCACATTTGCTGGAACATTGTCAAGTAACCCTAGTAGAACTTGTTCAAGAAAGATCGATATTTAGCGGAGTTCATGCGGGATAGTAACAGGTATGGGCTGACTAAGCAGTCACCGACCATACCTGCCCACACATTCATTGCGAAGCGATGTTGTGCCACGTGGAGGCGTGAGGCGTGTGGGTTGTCGTGAGCCCACACATGAGCATTGTGCTGATTGAATAAGCCTCATCCGTGACCAAAACATAGGCTGGAAAATTCGAGTCTTGAACACTTTCTTGGAGAAACCACTGCGCAAAAGCCACATGTGCAGAATGATCTTGGGGGAGCAGTAACTAAACCCTTTGGAGATGAAAGGGGTGTAAGGAATCGTCGTGCCAGACACGCTGTACATTGCAACATGACACTCCTAAGGCAGAGGCAATGGCACGTGTGCTGGTAGCAGGATTATTCCCCCCCCCCTTTTCCATGGCGGGAGTTCGCGTCGAACGTGGTCTGCCCACACTACTCCTGTTACCTCTAAATGACCCATAATTGCACAAATTTTGATGCACATACACAAACAAACAGTGGTCCAGTACATGTCTGTCTGGGAAGCGTTCTCCATAAATTCATTGAGCGACTCGTCCATTGCCCTCTGCTAATCCATACACTAGGTGCATGTTTGCCAGCTCACAGTTCATATATCGATGCATGCTCTTCGTGCGGTGACTACTGCTGCTTGAATGAGTAAACCAGAAATTTTCCCTCTCGCAAACTGATGAACAGTGCCATGTACCAACTTACGGCGACATTCTCGGTTATGGGTTCCTATGCGATTCACATTCCTTCAGATTTTACCTACCTCCCCTAAACGTTTGTACCAATATTTTTGAGACACCCTGTATAGGGCAATGTTTAGGCCGAATCATGAGTACTGCATGCAAGTCTGAATTAGACCTAAATGGATATCTGATGAACTGATGAGGATTGGAACACATACAAAAAAAGAACAACAAGATTAGTAAAGAGAACAAAGGGGTATTCTTACCACAAAAGATTTCAGTTCTGCAAATTGCAGTGCTTGGAGACTAGACACCAGCAAGGAGACCTGATTGAAGTATTTAAGGCTTTTGAATTGAGGAAACTTAGTCAATGATATACAGGAACTTTGCTAGCAGGGATAAGGAGGTGTTATCCCTTTGTATAAGGCAATGATCAGGCCACACCTTCAGTACTGCATACAGGTCTGGAGGCCTCATTTTAGAAAGCACACAGAGCTGCTGGAACGAGTACAGAAAAGGGCAACAAGGTTGGCGAGAGGAACAAAGAGGGTGCTCTTACCAAGAAAAACTTAAGTTCTGCAAACTACACGATCTGGAGAATAGGCACCTGCAAGGTGATCTGATCGAGGTGTATAAGGCTTTGAATAGTTTGAGCAAGCTCAATGCTTATGGGATTGCTTCCTCTTGCTCAGATTACGCACTTGAAAGGGCACAAATTCAAAATGAGAAAAGAGTTGCAGATTAGATGTGCGGAATTTTGCCTTTAGTCAACGATGGTTGATTGTTGGAACAAACTTCCATTTGTCTTTGTGGAAGCTGATAGCTTAAATAGATTCAAGGATGAATCTTTACAAACTTTTGGAGTGAATGGATAGGTGAATTGGGAAGGTTTATTTATTTATTTATTTTTTTTTTGGCTGATGCTGTATAAACTTGCTTTCTTGCACTTCCCAGTACTACTACTACTACTAATGGTATTCTTAGTTTTTCTAAGACAACACACACAAGGAGGTATAAACTTAAACTGAAAAAAGGATGGCTGCAGAAGTTTCTTTAAGCCAGAGTATCTGATTGTTAGAATAACAAATACCTTCAAAATACAGAAAAAATATACTTCAAAATAAGAAAAAAATCAGACATATTATTAAAGCGGATTATGAGGTAGGTAGTGTTTTTTTTTTGCTGATGTTATACAAACTTGCTTCCTTGCATCATTTCCCAGTACTACTACTACTAATAATAATAATAATAATAATAATGAACAATGACAAAATAATTATAGTAATAGGGAAGTGCATCCCGAGCAAACGTCCTAGTGACCACCCAGAAAGAGAGAGAAAAAAGGCCAATGCAGGAAGTAGAGCATCGAAATAAATATGTTCATCATGCAAACATACTACAAAATAACCAAGCTAGAGACTGATACAACAATGTACAGGATGAGAATAGATGCCAAGTGGTTGGAACAATTCCTGACTGTTCAGATCATTGAAAAGAAATAGCAGAAAGAGAAGGACCACCATCAAACAATGAACCTGATAGCTCCTGCAATCTTGGAAAAAATCAAACAGGATGTGAGCGATCAATAAGAAAAAATAAACAATATGGGCAACATCGTACCAGAGGAGGAAGAGCAAGAAGAAATACAACCCAGAGCAGCTGAAGTGGAAACAGACAAGGTAATGTTTCCACTTCAGTATCCAGAATAGAAGACAAGTGGAAGAAGCCCTAAGAGTATTTGAGGAAACGGATTCCACAAAGACCAATGCCATATGAAAGCAGAGACCCAATAGAACCATGTGGCAAGTCACAGACCACCTCAATCGGCAAATAATACCACATTACCTGAACAGCAGAGCAATTCCGGAGGCCATTCACACAGTTAACTAGTCTATAATCAAGTACCAAAGGAGGTTAGACAAGCTAAGGCAGCTTGTAAGGTCTTTGGCAAACAATGCAATGAAAAACAGCAAAGACTTCTATATTTCAAATTGAGGAAAGACAGTTGTACAATTGATGTGCAGAAATTTGCCCTTAGCCAATGGGTAGTTGATTGGTGGAACAGACTTCCATCGTTTGTTGTGGAAGTTGATAACCTAAATAAATTTAAGGCTGAGCTGGACAGGCATTTGGAACGAATGGAGGGGTGAAATGGGAGGGTTTTTTTTTTTTTTTTCTGCATAAGCTTCTTTCTTGCATTGTATGCCTCTACTAATACTAATGCTAATATTTATAGTAACAGTAGGAGGAAGGGATTGAATCATGGATTAATTGATGACCCTGCTCAGGTTGCAGGCAAATTAAATAGGTATTTAATTTGTCTACATTCACACATGAGGAATTTTAGAGTAGGGGATGCAAACGTTTACCAAACTCTAACAATGAGCTAAATGACCTTGTGATAACTGAAAGAAAAGTGCAGGAGAAATTGTTGAGGATGGACATAAAAAAGTCACCTAGGGTGGATGGAATCTATCCAATTATATTAAGGGAGGCTGCAAAGGAGGTAAGCAAACCTTAGCCATAATTATGAGACCATAATTGGATTCAGGGACCCTATTCATTCCCTATGGACTGGAGAAGTGTGAATATATCCCCAATTCATAAAGGAGGATCATAAGATGACATGAGTAATTACAGACCTGTTAGCTTAATGTCTGTTCCAAGGAAAACAATGGAGTCACTGGTTAAAGAAGTAATGTAAGACCATTTGGACAGGCATGTAATTAGCATTAGTAGAGGCATACAATGGAAGAAAGCAAGCTTATGCATCAGCCAAAAAAAATTCACTGATTTCATCCCTCCGTTCGTTCCAAATAACTGTCCAGCTCAGCCTAAAATTTATTTAGGCTATCAACTTCCACAACAAAAGATGGAAGTCTGTTCCACCAATCAACTACCCACTGGCTAAAAGCAAATTTCCACACGTCTATTCTACAACTGTCTTTCCTCAATTTGAATCTATGTCCCTTCAGGTTCTTAATCTGAGCAAGAGGAAGAATCCCATCCCAGCATTCAGCTTGCTCAACCCAGTCAAGGCCTTATACACCTCAATCAGATCACCTTGAAGGTGCCTACTCTCCGGGCACTGCAATTTACAGAACTTAAGCCTTATATACTGCAATCACAGCATGAATTTGTTCAAGGAGTCTTGTCTAACCAATCTGATAGGTTACTATGATGCAGTGACCAAGGAACTGGATGCAAAAAATAATTCTGACACAATACACTTAGATTTCAGGAAGCCTTTTGATACTGTTCCACATAAAAGACTGCTGTACAAAACTGGGGCAATGTGGCATTAAGGGAACGTTACTGCTTCTTGGATTAATGTTATTAGTGGAGTTCTCCAGGGTTCTGTGCTAGATCCATTGTTGTTTTCAGTATTTATCATTGATATTGATGAAGGTATATCAGGCCTAATGTCTGCAGATGATACAAAGGTTGACAGGGTGATTAATGAGTCATTCAGGGTGAGCTAATACAACAAGATCTGAGAAAATTGGGTTGATGGGCTGAGAAATGGCAGCTGAAGTTTAACATTGACAAATGCAATTTACTGCAGAGGGGTAGCAGTAACCCCAGAGTAACTTATCAACTGTGTGGTACTAAACATGCAGGGTAGTGGAGAAAGAAAGAGCTGGGGTAACTGTGCAGTCAAACATGAAATTCTGTGAGCAGTGCAGACATGCTGCCAGGATAGATCATGGTGTTTTGTCAATGATATACAAAAACTTTGCTAGCAGTGATAAAGTGATTATCCCACTTGTATAAGGCCATGATTACGCTGCATTGTGAGTATTGTGAGTACTGTATACAGGTCTGGAGTCATCACTTTAAAAAGGATGTAGATCTGCTGGAATGGGTGCAGAGAAGGACAACCAGATTGGTGAAGAGAACAAAAGGGTGCTCTTACCTAGAAAGGCTTCAGTTCTGCAAATTGCACGTGCTGAGCCTAGCCACCTGTGGAAGAGATCTGATTGAGGTGGTTAAAGTCTTGACTGGATTGAGTAAGCTGAATGTTAATGGTATTCTTCCACTTGCTGAGACTACACACATTAGGGGGCAGAAACTCAAGTTGAGGAAGGATGGTTGCAGGATAGATGTGTGGAAGTTTGCCTTCATCCAGCGAATGGTTGATTGTTGGAACAGGCTTCCATCTGCTGTTGTGGAAGTAGATGGGTTGAATAAATTCAAGGGAGAACTAGACATTCTTGGAGGGTACAGACAAAAGTGTTTTTTTTTGGCTGATGCTGCTTAAGCTTGCTTTCTTGCATCATTTGACATTACTACTACTACAGCTGTGTATGTACTGTGCTGCCATAGCCAATGGAAGAGAAACAAAAAGACCAGCAAAAGGAGAAACAAAAGAAGAAAAAAAAAAAAGAGAGTAACGTCTGGTGTGGGAAAGATTGATTTGGCAAAAAATAGAACTAAGAGTCAAGAGAGGCCAACTGACCTAATACCGCCAAGGTAAGAGAAGTAAGAAATGGACTGGAAAAGCATCCTCAAGAAAAAAACATCCATGGCAGACATGAGAATCAAAGGTTACTTAAAAGCAGAACTTCCTCACACTTAGCTAGACTACACCAATACAAAGAGAGCACGCAGAGGGAAAACAAACAACAACCAAACTTCAATGAAAACCAAAGAGCTTTGTATATGGTATTGGACAAGGAAGGAAAGAAGGTAATGGTCCACCCAAGAAAAAGATGATCGAGGAGTTGTGAGACAACACAGACAGCAGTGAAGTAAGATTAATACCCGAGTCCCCTGGATAGAACTAGAATGGAAGGAATCCAAGGACATACAAGAAATGACAAAATGGGAGATTCATGAAGAAAAAATGAGACAGGCAATCAGGAAGACCCACACCTGCCAAAGCAATGAATACCATTAAAAAAATACTCCAAGAGGAGAATTCCAAGTCAGATGAATAATGAAATTGCCAGATTACTTCAGCAGAAAAAGACAGCATGGAAAATTTACAAAGCAAAAAAAAGTACTGAAGCCTATAACAGCTACAAATTGATCTGTAACAGTTAAGAAAAGGTTAGGCGGGCCGTCGTCATGGTTAGATAAAGCCTGATCACTGCATGTTTGACGTCATCATAAGTGGGCCATAAGAAGTACATAAAGCTACAATGCTGCGCAGAACTGAGAAAAGCTAAAGCAAGAGTTGAATGTAAATCGACTTTATTTTCTAGGCATAATGGAAAGCTAACTCATGTTGCAAGGAACAATATGAAAAAAAAATAAATAAATAAAAAATTACAGTTTTGATACTGAAGTGTGATAATTTTTTTTAATCAATAACATTCTGAAAAAATGAAGACAACACATTTTATAGTTAACTATTTTATTACATTTTGAATGTTTTACATGTAATTTGTAATCCAACTAATGCATACATTTATTCATTAAATCTAATAATTTAATTACTGTAGTTGAACAGAAATTATTTTTTGATGTTTGAAGTTTAAGTTTATGTGTTGCTTTTAATACATTTTTATTTTAACAAAAATTGTTAAGCAAAATAGTGATAATGGTATTAATTAGCAAATTTAAAATTATTTCTCCAAATGACCATTTTTGCAAACATCATTCAAAGAAAATCAATCAGTAATCAACATAAGATTTCATTTCATCGATCATTAAACTAATTTTGCATTCTCGAGAATTAAAAAATGGCCAATTTCTGTAGCACACATCAGAAAATAATTCTTTTGCGGATCATCTGGAATTTTTGCGTTTAGAAAAGAGCAGAGCCTACAAAGAGTACTTGGATGAGGGAGAAGTAGGAAAGCAGAATGCTGTAGAAATTTGTAGGCATGTAGAGATATCGAAAACATCAATACTTCAGGGGAATACCTGCATGCATTCTTTTCCCATTCCAACAAATGATACCGACAACATCAAATCTGCACTAATCACAACTGAATAGGCAATGGAAGATGCTGGCTGATATATTAAATATAAAAACACAATACAGTTATTTTTTGAAATAACTTGCCAGCATTCGAATACTGTACGTCTATTCAAGCACTCTGCTAGTAGGGAACATGAAATTCTCATGCTTTTTCATAATCTTATTTACTCTTAATACTATTTTCCAGAGCCTTCTCAAAGTTTTTTTTTCTTCCAATCTTCCCTTCTTTTCAGGACTGTCTCTTGTAAATCCTGTAATACAAATAGCCTGGACAGTTCGGAAATTATTATGGGACAGCTCTGTGAATTAATTTTGGTTGAATCTAAGGTGATTCTCTTTTTTTCCCCATCAAATTTAGATTTCCGTCTGGGATAGCTATCTGGGATAGCTCGAAATGAATGTCACATACCTGTAACAATATGAAATATATAAATAAAAATATTATGCTCTCTTCCAAATTTAACTTTACTTGTTATAAGCATCTCATAGACAGCTGTTATTTGCTTTTACAACTAAGGATACCTCAGTTCGCATACACGGCCTATAGTTTATCAAAGATTGCATTTAATTGCACCGTGTATTCATCTACGCTAAAAGTTTCACAATAAATAAAATTAACATAAAATATTTAAGGGCAAAGACCTCATGCTATGAGGTAAAATGACTAACATATAGGTTAGTGCAAAAGCATCATTTTAACGTAGCCATCAACCAAAGTAGTTAAATTAATTAATTAAATTGGCATTGTTGCCAATTTAATTAACAAGTTACCATGGTATTATACCCTGGTTTATAGTCTATATCACTGCACATCTTCAGGCATCTCTCGTATTGTGCAGTTATACTTCATAATTAGGCTGTCACTATTGGCAACACCAGGGTACCTGCCCACCCACCGAGGAGAAGCCAACAAGCTTTGAAATGGTGCCGTCTGAGTGGTGGTATCCACTGAGAATAAGTAACAGTAGTCTTCTCCACTGGTGAAGTGTTACTTATTCGAGGTAATACAATACCATGGCAATACATGAAATTAATATTTTATATATACAGTAGAGGACAAAAAAACTGCATAATTTTCACATTTTGCAAATAATGTTTTGCACTGCATTGTGGGTTGCAGAAATGTTCAAAATGCATTTGTTACATGGGATATATATCTCTGTGAATGAAATCCAATAAAAAGACTCCACCTGATATACCTAAGTTTATTAGTAAATAAATCTGATGAATTTGAGGTATTGCTCAAAACATCAAAGGCATATATTGTGGGGATTTCAGAGACATGGTGTCACACATGTATAAGGAATGCAGAACTGGAATTTGGGGAGTACAATGTCTACAGAAAGGATAGACAGGATAGGAGGGAGGAGGGGGTTATGCTATTAGTTAGGAAATACATAAAATCCAAGGAAGTGAAGCCAGTTGACAGTGCTGGACAGTGCAGTGTCAAGTCAGTTTGGTGTGACATAAGCATTGGGAGATCAAAATTGAGAGCAGGAGTGTGCTATAGGCCTAACGACTCTGATGAGTATAATAAAAAACTGTACAGGGAAATAGAGTGGGCCAGTAAATCAGAGAGTCTTATAATGGGGGATTTTAATTTCCCAGATACTGACTGGAATTTGGGGGCTGGTCACTCACACACTAGCAAGGCTTTTGTGGATTTATTGGATGATTGTTTTCTACATCAGTATGTTCGGGAGGCAACTACAGGGAGTAATACTCTTGATCTGATTATCAGTAGTGATTTTTCATGCATTAAGAATCTGCAGGTAAATACACCGCTAGGTGGCAGTGATCACAGTGTGCTGAAGTGGGATTTACTCAAAGAGGTAACTACCATTAGGGGTAAAGGGAAGGGTTATTGCTTTCGTAAAGGCGACTACAATGGACTGAGACAGTATTTAAATTCTATACAGTGGGACCAACTGATGATGTTACCAACAGCAAATTCAAAATGGGAAGCATTCAAAGAACTTATCTTGGAAGCTACTAGGCTTTACATACCAACTAAGAAATATTGTTCAAGGTTTAGGCCTAAGTGGATGTCAGATGAACTAATGAGACATATGGCAGAGAAGAAAAATGCATGGGATACATACAAATTAACAGGTGACACAGAAGCCTATGATAGATACAAGTTGATCTGTAACCAAGTTACAAAGGAGGTTAGGCAGGCAAAGGCAGATTACGAGAAATCTTTGGCAAGGGATGCAAAGAAAAACAGCAAAGAGTTCTTTACTTATGTAAACTCTAGAAGGAAGGGAATGAATCAGATTGGTCCACTTGATATCGATGGGTCAACTGTTGATGATCCTGCTCAGGTAGCTAACAAACAATGAATATTTTGCATCGACATTCACACATGAGGAGTTATTCAGCAAGGGGAATGCCACAGGTGTATTCAACTCTGGCAGTAAGATAGAGAATCTTGTAATAACTGAGAGTAAAGTGGAGGAGAAATTGTTGAAGATAAATACAAGAAAGGCACCTGGGGTGGATGGGATCTATCCAGTTATATTAAAGGAGGCAGCAGAGGAAGTAAGCAAACCCTTAACCATAATTATGAGAGTTTCCTTGGACTCAGGGGAAGTACCCATGGACTGGAGATGTGCAAATGTGACCCCAATTCACAAAGGAGGATCAAAGGCTGACACAAGTAATTATAGACCTGTTAGTTCAACTTCTGTTCCAGGAAAATTAATGGAGGCACTGGTTAAAGAAGCACTGCAGGATCATTTAGACAAGACTTCAGTTATAGCTCGGACACAGCATGGTTTTGTTAAGGGGAAGTCTTGCCTGACCAATTTGATTGGATACTATGATGCAGTCACAAAAGAACTGGATACAGGGAATAACTTTGATATTATATACTTGGATCTTAAAAGGGCTTTTGATACTGTTGCACATGGAAGACCGCTGCACAAATTGGAGCAGTGTGGCATTGGAGGCAAATTGCTGCTATGGATAAAGGGGTGGTTGAGGGGGAGAAAACAGAGTGGTAATCAATAGACACTGCTCATCATGGACTAACGTTATTAGTGGAGTCCCTCGGGGTTCAGTATTGGGTCCATTATTGTTTTCTGTATTTATAAATGATATTGGTGATGGTATATCAAGCTTAATGTCCAAGTTTGCAGACGATACGAAGGTAGGCAGGGTTGTTAAGGACACTACTAACACTATGCTGCTGCAACAGGATCTGGAAAGGTTGAGCAGATGGGCTGAGAGGTGGCAAATGAAGTTTAACATTGACAAATGTAAAGTACTGCATATGGGAAACAGCAACCCCCATAGCAACGTATCAACTCTGTGGTACTACACTGACAGTGGTAGAGAATAAAAGGGACCTGGGGGTGGTTGTGCAGGCAGATATGAAGTTCTCTGAGCAGTGCAGACGGGCTGCAAGAGTACCTCATGGTTTATTGTCAATGATATATAGGAACTTTTCTAGCAGGGATAAGGAGGTGATTATTCCCTTGTAGCCACACCTAGAGTACTGTATACAGGTCTGGAGGTCTCATTTCAAGAAGGATGTTGTTGTTATTTGGTTTTTAGGAGCATTAGCAACTAAGGCCATATTGCTCCGGTGCGGTGGTCATTCCCTGACCTTTCCGCATCTTCCGTATTTGGTGGTGACGGGCTCGAACCCCGGTCTAATCAAGAAGCGTGTGCTACGCACTGCTGCTCCTTCCCACCTGGCTACGGAGGCGCCTTTCAAGAAGGATGTAGAGCTGCTGGAACAAGTACAGAGAAGGGCAACAAGATTAGTGAATGGAACAAAGGGGTGCTCTTACGAAGAAAGGCTTAAGTTTTGCAGTTTACAGTGTCTGGAGACTAGGCACCAGCAAGGTGATCTGATAGAGGTGTATAAAGCCTTGAATGGTTTGAGCATGCTCAATGCTGATGGGATTCTTCCTCTTGCTCAAAATAATCACCTGAGAGGGCATAAATTCAAATTGAGGAAAGACAGATGTAGGATAGACGTGCAGAAATTTGCCTTTAGCCAGCGGGTGGTTGGTTGGTGGAACAGACTTCCATCCCTTGTCGTGGAAGTTGATAGCCTAAATAAGTTTAAGGCTCAGCTGGACAGGTATTTCGAACGAACAAAGGGGTGAAGTGTAAGTGGTTATTTTTTATTTATTTTTATTATTATTTTTTTTTGGCTGATGCTGCGTAAGCTGGCTTTCTTGCATGAAATGCCACTACTAATGCTAATGAGGAAGAATCCCATCAGCACTGAGCCTGCTCAAACCATTCAAGTCCTTATATACTTCGCATGTGCCAGTCACCAGACATTGTAATTTGCAAATCTTAAGGCTTTCTTCGTAACAGCATCCCTTTGTTCTATTCAATAATCTTATTGCCCTTCTCTCTACTTGTTCAGGCAGCGAGTAAGGCTACTGGAAGTAGAGAGAAAACTGAGGCCTCCAGACCTGACACGGTAGCATTAGCATTAATAGAGGCATATGATGCAAGAAAGCAAACTTATGCAGAATCAGCCAAACCCCCCCCCCCCATTTCACCCCTCCATTCGTTCAAAATGCCTGTCCAGCTCAGCCTAAATTTATTTAGGCTATCAACTTCCACAACAAAAGATGTAAGTCTGTTCCAGCAATTAACCATCCGCTTGCTAAAGGCAATTTCCGCATATCTATTCTACAACTGCCTTTTCTCAATTTGAATCTATGCCACCTCAGGTTCTTAATCTGAGCAAGAGCACGCTGCGGGTCACCACACAGATATGAACCAATGTAAGCAGGGCCGAGGCGTGGCACCCACACCACATGTAGGAATGCTACCCCTCTGTGTTAGCAGGCAATACTAGGTGGTAGATGACTCTCATCAACCGGTGCAATGCCACCACTTTGCTTACTGGAGGCTTGAAGTGGTGGAACCCAAGTTTTGTCTCCAGAGCTAAGTTCCAGTCAACCCTTCCCCATCTCTTCCATCATGTAGTATGACTGATGACTTTTGAGGTTATGATGGACATCATGGCGATAACCAATCTTCCTTACATTTTGAGTGTACAGTTCTAAAACGGTGTTCGCAGGCCGGCCAATAGTTAGTACAAAGGACCGAACCTATTGGTAACTCTTTAGGAGGCTTGCGGATCAGCTAGTGTATAATCTTGCTACCTCTACTCTGCCAGATAGTGACTGGAGGGAGTCTGAGTAGTGTGTATGCGGGGGGGCATTGTCAAAACCACGTTATGTCAAGGATCTGGGTATATTCTTACCATGTGTATGCCATATCCAAAAATTTAATTACTTCATACAGCATGCCCCCCCCCCCACTTTTTCTCACTATTGAGTACACCATGAATTGTCAAACTAACAGAGTAAGCTTATCTGCAAAAAGATCTAAACCTCCCAAACACTTCCTGGTTCATTTCACAAATATACGTGGTCTCAATTCTAATCTTCTAATCTCAATGATGTCCATTTCCACTTGCAGTCTACCAAACCCCATGTACTATATCTGACGGAATCTCAGTTATCGGTTGATTCAACTACTGCTCATCTCAGTTACCAAAATTATTCGCTGTATGATTCCTTTCACCTCAAAGGTGCTACTTGTGCATATGTCCGTTCCGAAATTCCCTGTCAGAGACTTGGTAATTTGGAATCTCCTCTTTTCGATATTCTTTGGCTTAAAATCTCTCTACCTGATTGTGTTAAATTCATCTGCTGTCTCTACCATTCTTCCAACTCCACTAATGGAGCTCTTTGATTTCCTCTCTTTGTAACTTGACTTTCTCCAGTCCAACTTTTCTAACAGCGAGGTAATTTTCCTTGGTGATTTTAATGTTCACAACTCCAGCTTGCTTCCGTTTTCTAATCACACCGACCCTGCTGATTGAGATGTTGAGGCTTTTGCAATTTCTAATGACCTTGCACAGATTGTTCATTTATCTACAAGAATACCAGACAATCCTAACCGTACAGCCAACACATTTGATCTTTTTCTCACAAACAAACCTAAGTACACGGTCAAAGCGAGTGGTCCTTTAGGTACCTCAGATCACAACCTGCTGATTGTCTCTTCTCAAACAGAGCCTTGTTCTCATGGCTATTCCCAATCTTGTATTGTTTGGCAATAAATAAAAAATTAAAAAATTTTATTATTTTTTTTTATTTTGGCTGATGCTGTATAAGCTTGCTTTCTTCCTTGCATCATGTGCCTCTACTAATGGCTAATGCTAACGAATCACTGCTAATAATCAGATCAAAAGTATTACTCCCTCTGGTTGCTTCATGAACATGCCACTGTAGAAAACAATCATCCAATAAATCCACAAAAGTCTTGCAACTGTGTGAGTGACCAACCCACAAGTTCCAGTCTAACTGGGAAGTTAAAATCCCCCATCATTATAAGATAATCTAATTTACTGGCTCACTCTACTTCCCTGTACAGTTGTTCATTGTACTTATCACAGTCATTAGGTCAATAACATACTCCTACTCTCAACTTGGTTTTTCTGGTTCTTATGTCACACCAAACTGACTCAATATTGCACTATCCACCCATGTCAACTGGATGCACTTCCTTAGATTTTGTTTCTTAACTAATAGCTTCAGCCCTTCTCTCCTTTCTGTATTCCCCAAATTCTGATTCTGCTCTCTGCGTGACACGTCTCTGATATCCCTTTGATGTCTTCACCAGCACCTCAAATTCATTTACTATAATTCTAGCATTGGTGTACATGCAAGTATACATACAACTATTCTTACTCTTAGTTACCCCAACCCATGTACTTACTTGTTCCATGACAACTCCCAGCAGATCTCTTAGTTTATATACAAATAAAATCTTTAAAAAATGTGTTATTCCTATTACTGTGTTGTAAGACAAGGCTTTTGTTTTTATTATTTTTTTTGATTAATTTAAATAAATTTTTTCCTTTATTTGTGATATTATTATTTATCATTATTCCTTGATATATAGAATGTACCAAAAAATAAATAAATAAAATAGAGCTAAGAAGCTTGAGAGAGGTTTCTGGGCATTATTCTGTATATGGGAACAATATTCCATGGTAGAGCAGATTTCAGATTTGTGCAGAATGAATAGTTATTTAGAATCAAAGTAATGCCAAGAGAGAAAAAGGAAAAGCAGTTTTTTTAAATGAAAAAACGGGAAAACGCAATATTTTTTTTTTAATGCAGAGGAAGTAATATTTGTGATATGCTTTTTCCAAAAGAGAGAATGGAAGTTAAGGTAGAGATATATGATCTTGTCTAGATGAATGTCATCCAATATGAGCAGTAAGCTCTTTTTTGCAAGAAATAATATAGGACTGAGTTTTAGAGGGAATGAAGGTAAGTAAACTTCATTACCCCATTGGAGAATTATCTGAAGATCAGTATTTAAGGAATTAATGGAGGATATTCAAGAAGTTGACGTTATTTCTATACAGAAAAAGGTTTCTCAAACTGAACATGGAATGTATTTTGCTATCAGCACCAAAACTATGGATAAGCTTTCTAGTCAGTGGATGGTCATTAATATATATGAGGAAAGGAGTAGGAGAAAAAAGTGAACCCTGGGGAACACGAGCATTATAGAGAAGTTAGAAGACAGAGAATTACTACTACAACCTACACCTACAGTGAGCAGTCAGAGAGAAGATTGGATACCCAATTACAAAAAAGTCAACAGGCCATAAGATGGGAGCTTGTTTAGAAGACCTATATGCCATTTATATTTATTGTACTAGGTGGTCCCTGCAAAATTCGGGCAACCCCATCACATATTTACAATATCATACAGAGAATGAAGTGCATCCATTCAAAAGTAGGCAGCGATTTCCAAAGTCCATCCAGCCAATTCAAACATCAAGAGCAAACAAGAAATTTGCTCTTGAATTTTAAAATTGTCTGAGCCATTGAGATTAGTCTTACCCATATTCACTGATGCTATTCTCAGTTCAAGAATAAAATCACCACTGTTAGCTCTGGAATATCAGTCCACATTTAATCAAAAGCCTTAGAATGTCAAGAGCAAATACTTGGTCTTACCAAATTTATCCAGAGATGGGTAACATAAGCCAATATAATACCAGTGAATCAAAACTGATGGAATCCATATTGGTGTGGAGCACTATGGCCATAGATGCCGATGTGCTTAATAAATCCCCAAACAAACAAACCATATTGGTGATACACATAATTGGAAATACATTAAACTTGAATTAATTAGGATCATACCAAGCCTTGTATTAACAAAATAAAATAATATGATTTATTTCTCATGGGATAAAAACAGACATTTGTAATAAATGAATATGTAGAGGAGCCTCTCCTTTAGCAGGGGGGGGAGAGAGAGAGATAGAGAGATATGGTCCACTGGATATTGATGGTTCAACAGTTGATGATACTGCTCAGGTGGCTAACAAACTAAACGAGTATTTTGCATCTACATTCACACATGAGGAGTTATTCAGGAAGGGGAATGGCAGAGGTGAAGTAAACTCTGACAGTGCGCTAGATGATTTTGTAATAACTGAGAGGAAAGAGGAGAAATTGTTGAGGATAAACATAATAAAGGCACCCGGGGTGGATGGGATCTATACAGTTATATTAAAGGAGGCAGCAAAGGAAGTAAGCAAACCCTTAGCCATAATTATGAGAGCTTCCTTGGACTCGGGGGAGGCACCCATAGACTGGAGATGTGCAAATGTGACCCCCCAATTCACAAAGGAGGATCAAAGGCTGACACAAGTAATTATAGACCTGCAAGTTTAACTTCTGTTCCAGGAAAATTAATGGAGGCACCAGTTAAAGAAGCACTGCAGGATCATCTAGACAAGACTTCAGTTATAGCTCGGACACAGCATGGGTTTGTTAAGGGGAAGTCTTGTCTGACCAATTTCATTGGATACTATGATGTGGTCACAAAGCAACTGGATGCAGGGAATAACTTTGATATCATATATTTTTATCTTAGAAAGTCTTTTGATACTGTTACACATGGAAGACTGCTGCACAAATTGGAGCAGTGCGGCAATGGAGGCAAATTGCTGCTATGTATAAAGGAATGGTTGAGTGGGAGAAGACAGAGTGGTAATCAATGGACACTGCTCTTCAGGGACTAATGTTATTAGTGGAGTCCCTCAGGGTTCAGTGTTGGGTCCATTGTTGTTTTCTGTATTTATAAATAATATTGATGATGGTATATCAAGCTTAATATCCAAGTTGGCAGATGATACAAAGGTTGGCAGGGTTGTTAAGGACACTACTGACAGTATGCTGCTGCAACAGGATCTGGAAAGGTTGAGCAGACGGGCTGAGAGGTGGCAAATGAAGTTTAACACTGACAAATGTAAAGTACTACATATGGGAAACAGTAACCACAGAGTAACGTATGAACTCTGTGGTGCTACACTGACAGTGGTAGAGAATGAAAAGGACCTGGGGGTAATTGTGCGGCAGATATGAAGTTTTCTGAGTAGTGCAGATGGGCTGCAAGAGTAGCTCATGGTGTCTTGTCAATGATGTACAGGAATTTTTCTAGCAGGGTGAAGGTGGTGATTATTCCCTTGTATAAGACAATGGTCAGGCCACACCTTGAGTACTGTATACAGGTCTGGAGGCCTCATTTCAAGAAGGATGTAGAGCTGCTGGAACGAGTACAGAGAAGGGCAACAAAATTAGTGAATGGAACAAAGGGTTGCTCTTATGAATAAAGGCTTAAGTTTTGCAAATTACAGTGTCTGGAGACTAGGCACCGGCGAGGTGATCTGATAGAGGTGTATAAAGCCTTGAATGGTTTGGGCATGCTCAATGCTGATGGGATTCTTTCTCTTGCTCAGAATAATCATCTGAGAGAGCATAAATCCAAATTGAGGAAAGACAGATGTAGGATAGATGTGCGGAAGTTTTCCTTTAGCCAGCAGGTCGTTGGTTGGTGGAACAGACTTCCATTCCTTGTTGTGGAAAGCGATAGCCTAAATAAATTTAAGGCTCAGCTGGACAGGTATTTCGAATGAACAGAGGGGTTAAATTGGAGTGTTTTTGTGCAAATAGTTTGTATTAACATGGTTCTATTGTAAAAATTGATTATATATATATATATTTAAATTTTATTAGAGTACTGGTGTCCTTAATTTTGTACCCAAGTTAAAAACCAGTAATTAATGTCATACTGTGTAAAAACGAGCTGTGAATTGATTTTAATCAGGCCAAGATATGAAAATAAAATAATTAAATAAATAAAAGCATGAAATAAAACAAAGCATAAAATAAAACAATACATATGTACTAATTACTGGCTATATACACTGATAGGCATTCAACAGGGACCATATAATTTTTGATTTTTTTTCATGAAGATATGCCAAAACTTTAATAAAATTCAGTTTGGAGTCAATGATCATAATAAGAAATTTATCCTCCAAAGGCCACCAAAAAACAATGACTGATTTGAAAATTTAACCATCGGAAGCCAGGATGGACCAAGTAATCCCTTCAGCATCATCATTGTAGTCTTGGTTGATGATACAGACAACTTGTTGATGGTATACCATTGAGACAAATCAGTAATAATAGCATATGCATCAGATTCAATTGAGAAATAGGTATATCCTTTTACAAGCAATGCAAGATCACTGGCATATGCCAGTTTAGAGATGTCATGAGCAGTCCTAAGGAGCTATTTGTCCAGGACAAAGTACCAGATGAGTAGACCTAACATTGACGTTAGGTCCACTCATCTGGAACATCATGGACCTAACATCAATGTTAGGTCCACTTGTGGATAACCACGACTGACAGACGTAATGCATTTGTAGCCTGAGAGAGAGAGAGAGAACAGTAACAGATCAGTCTTCAAGGTAGCATTTAGTTAGACTACACAAAGAGACTGGACAAGATGCACGACACAACCAAGGCAACCGAACTGGGCCACCAATGATGATCAAAAGCAGGGGTAAAATCAACATAGATGGCAAAGACATATTTTGAGTCACAATCTTGGACATGTGAGAGCTCAACCAGAGCTTCCTCAACTCCGTGCCTTGGGCAAAAGATATACTGTTTGTTTGTTGTTTGGTTTTTAGGAGCATTTGCAACTAAGGCCATATTGCTCCGGGGATATGCGGTGGTCATTCCCTGATCTTTCCGCATCCTCCGTATTTGGTGGTCACGGACTCGAACCCTAGTCTAATCAAGAAGCGCGTGCTACGCACTGCTGCTCCTGTCCACCTGGCTACGGAGACACCTGAAAGATATACTGATTGACATAGGCAAGTGATTTGTCTACGAAAATAGATCCCTGAGTTCAGAGGGGGCTCTCATTATTATTATAGCTAAAATATTACCTTTTCTGTTGCTTATTTGAATTAAATTTGGATATATAATTTATCAGCTCCAGCCACCTTGTTTACTTCTAGATGAAAAATTTATTTTGTATCTTCCTTTCAGTTATCATATAATCATTTAACTCCTAATCAGTATTTATTCCCTCTAATGACAGCAACAAACTTTCACCCACAAGTTGACTTAAAGTTGCTAATAGTGCTTTCAACTGAATAACATCACCAAGAAGACAAACCTGTTATTACTAGTTTCAAAAATTAGTAGCTCCTCGGCGTCTGAGTTTTTAATGAACAATGGGTTCACCTCCTTGTGATGTTATTTGATTAAAAAAGATATTAGTAACTTAGGATCAACTCATGGACAAAGATTTCACTTCCACAGCAAGTTTACACTTCAGTCTGTTGATGCTACTACGTGGAACAAAGCTTGCCCAAGACAAAAATATGGAAAAATATAATACTGAGCATTTATTACCAAATGGGCACCTCCGTTGCCAGGTGGGCAGGAGCAGAAGTGCATAGCACACGCTTCTTGATTGGACCGGGGGTTCGAGCCCGTGAACACCAAATACGGAGGATGCAGAAAGGTCAGGGAATGACCACCGCATATCTCCGGAGCAATATGGCCTTAGTTGCTAATGCTCCTAAAAACCAAATAACAACAACAACATTACCAAATTATTTCAATACCTGCATTAAAATTAAACTCTGTTCCTTTATTTAATTCCTTGAACCATTCTACCAATAATAACATTGATGCTGGTGTATTAATATTATTATTAGACAGATAATTCTTGGAAGCTAACAAATTCCAAAATTAAGTGTAGTAGTAGTAGTAGTAGTAGTAGTGGCACTTGATGCAAGAAAGCAGTGTAGGAGCTTATGCAGCATCAGCCAAAAAAAAAAAAAAAATCACACCATACCCTCCAATTGCCTGTCCAGTTCCTCCTTAAATTTATTTAACCTATCAACTTCCACAACGACAGATGGAAGTTTGTTCCAGCAATTAACCACCCGCTGGCTAAAGGCAAATTTCCGCACATCTATTCTACATCTATCCTTTCTTAATTTGAACTTATGTCCCCGTAGGTTCGTATTCTGAACAAGTGGGAGGATCCCATCAGAATTCAGCGTGTTCAACCCATTCAAGGCCTTATAGACCTCAATCTTTTTTTTTTTTTTTTTTTTTGTTTGGTAGTTGTTGGCGCATCGGCTTCTATGGCCATATTACACCTCCCAAGGTTTTTGCAGTACTTTGATCCAAGCCCAAGGCGGGAATCGAACCCGCAACCTTTGGGTTGCCGGGCAGGTACTTTACCCACTCGGCTAGCCCGGTCGGCTAGACCTCAATCAGATCACCGCGCAGGTGCCTAGTCTCCAGCCACTGCAATTTGCAGAACTTAAGCCTCTCTTGGTAAGAGGATCCCTTCATTCCCCTCACCAATCGTGTTGCTCTTCTCTGTACACGCTCAAGCAAATCTACATCCTTCCTAAAATGAGGCCTCCAGACCTGTACGCAGTACTCAAGGCGTGGCCTGACCATTGCCTTATACAGAGGGACAATCACCTCCTTTTCCCTGCTAGCAAAATTCCTATATATCATTGACAAAACCCCATGACATGCCCTAGCAGCCTGTCTACATTGCTCAGAAAACTTCATATCTGACTGCACAATTACTCCCAGGTCTTTTTCATTTTCTACCACCTTAAGTGTAGTACCACACAGTTGGTACGTTTCTCTGGGGTTACTTCTACCCATATGCAGTACTTTGCATTTGTCAAGGTTAAACTTCAGTTGCCACTTCTTAGCCCATCTGCCCAAATTATCTAGATCCTGTTGCAGTAGCACACTGCCATTACTGTCATTAATAACCCTGCCAACCTTCGTGTCATCTGCAAACTTCGACATTAAGCCTGATATACCTTCATCAATATCACTGATAAATATACAAAACAACAGTGGCCCCAACACCGAACCCTGTGGGACTCCACTAATAACATTAGTCCACGAAGAGCAGCACCCATTGATTACCACCCTCTGTCTTCTCCCACTTAACCATCCTTTTATCCATTGTAGCAACTTACCCTTAATACCATTCTGCTCCAATTTGTACAGTAGTCTTCCATGCGCAACAGTGTCAAAAGCTTTCCTGAAATCCAAGTATATGATATCAAAATTATTTTTTGCATCCAGTTCCTTTGTGACCACATCATAATAACCAATCAAATTTGTCAGACAAGACTTTCCCTTAACAAACCCATGCTGTCTGAATTATTGCTGCAGTCTTGTCTAGATGATCCTGCAATGCATCTTTAACCAGTGACTCCATTATTTTACCCGGAACAGAAGTTAAACTAACTGGTCTGTAATTATTCGTGTCACCCTTCGAACCTCCTTTGTGAATTGGGGATACATTTGCACATTTCCAGTCCGTGGGAACCTTCCCTGAGTCCAAGGACGCTCTCATAATTATGGCTAAGGGTTTGCTTAGTTGCTTTGCCGCCTCCTTTAATATAACTGGATAGATCCCATCCGCCCCAGGTGCCTTTCTTATGTTTAACTTCAACAATTTCTCCTCCACTTTGCTCTCAGTTATTACAAAATCATTAAGCACACTGCTACAATTTGATAACCTTCTTCCATTTTCAAACTGTAATGATTCCTCACGTGTGAATGTAGATGCAAAATACTCATTCAGTTTGTTTGCTATCTGAGCAGGATCATCAACAGTCGAACCATCAATGTCAAGTGGACCAATCATATTCAGCCCCTTCCTTTTAGAGTTTATATAAGTAAAGAAATCCTTGCTGTTTTTCTTAGCATCTTTTGCCAAAGATTTCTCGTAATCCGCCTTTGCCTGCCGAACCTCCTTTGTGACCTGATTACAGACTAGCTTATATCTGCTACAGGTTTCTGCGTCGCCTGATAATTTATATGCATCCCATGCATTTTTCTTCTCTGTCACGAGTCTCATTAGTTCATTTGATAACCATTTAGGCCTAAACCTTGAACAATATTTCTTCATCGGTATGAAAAGTCTAGTAGCTTCCACAATTAATTCCTTGAATGCTTCCCACTTAGAATTTACTGTTTGTAACATCGTCAGTCGATCCCACTGTACAGAATTTAAAAACTGTCTGAGACCACTGTACTCCCCTTTACGGAAGCAAAAACCCTTTCCTTTACCCCTGACGGTAGTTACCTCTTTGAGTAAATCCCACTTCAGCACACTGTGATCACTGCCACCTAGTGGTTCCTTTATCTGCAAATTCTTAATACACGAATGATCACTGCTGATAACCAGATCAAGAGTATTACTTTCTCTGGTTGCCTCTCGAACATGCTGCTGCAGAAAACAATCATCCAATAAATCCACAAAAGTCTGACTAGTGTGTGAGTGACCAACCCACAAGTTCCAGTCAATATCTGGGAAGTTAAAATCCCCCATTATAAGACATTCTGATTTACTGGCCCACTCTATTTCTCTGTACAATTGTTCATTGTACTCATTCGAGTCATTAGGCCTATAACACACTCCTACTCTTATTTTTGCTTTTGCAGTGCTTATGTCACACCAAACTGACTCAACAGTGCACTGTCCATCTATATCAACTGGATGCACTTCTTTTGATTTTATGTTTTTCTTAATTAACAGCATAACACCTCCTCCCTTTCTGTCCTGTCTATCCTTTCTGTACACATTGTACAGAAAGGATAGAAACAGAAACAGAATGCCAAACATAGAACTTTTTTACCCTATAGGCTAACAGAAGTTAAGAGGAACACATTCATAGATACACAGAGTAGGAATGGATACTGATTTGCATACATGACACTATCAGAAGCATTAAATGGAAGCCTCTGAATGGACCAAGTTATGATATATATTTATTTATGAGTAATATGGAAAGAAAGTTAATAAATTGTAATAAGCTGTAACTAATACTTATGGGTCAATGCAGTTGCTAGAGCAATTATGCATTACAACCATAATGTGTATAAAATATTTTGTATAATATTGAAGACAATAATATAGAAGGCAATTCAAGCAGACAATACCAAGCAGGACCCAAAGAAATGCAAGGGATATAAAAAATATATATACATAAAACTCATCGTTGTCCACCCACTGACTTCAACTGGGGCCAACCACCCAGACTGAAGGAAAAAACAACAAGTTCTCTGTTAACAGAGAACAAGAAAAAATGACAAGTTCTCTGTTAACAGAGAACTTCTTGTCATGTCCACCTACAATCTAGGTGACTTCAACTGGGGCCAACCACCCAGACTGAAGGCAAAAAACGACGTGGGTGGACAATGATAAATTAGATAGTGGGTGGACAATGATAAATTTTATGTATATATATTTTTTATATCCCTTGCGTTTCTTTGGGTCCTGCTTGGTATTGTCTGCTTGAATTGCCTTCTATATTATTGTCTTCAATATTATACAAAATATTTTATATACTGTATATATATAGCTATATATGCATATATAATTAAAATGCAGTTATAATACATTAATATATATATTAATAGTAATTACTATTACTATATATAAACAATACCATCACATATATTATCATTATATATATATATATTATTACATATACTTTATTTGCTAATAAAGTACATGTAATAAAGTATATGCATATACTTTACCTTATTTGGTAAAATATATGAATAAAATATATGTACCTTGACTTATGTTCCATAGCTTAAAAGATAGTTTGTTGAAAGATGGAAAAAATAAATTTTCGGAATTTAAGCAATTTAAATAGAATGCTTCCACAAATTCTCAAGCATGAAAACATGTCTGACTGGCTAACTGACAGAATAAATGACTTATTTTTTTGAGAGATGGCTGCAAATAATTATCGAATATAAAATGCAAACAAGCTCCCTGTGTGAGTGAGTGTATGTTTTTCGATTTAAATCACTGATGCGTAGCGTCACGCATTTCATAAAGCTGAAGTTCAGCAGACAAGTTCCCCCCCCATAAAGAAGTTCAGCAGACAAGTTTCCCCCCCCTCCCCACATAAACCAAGACCGGAACTTCCTGGTGGAATCAGGATTATTTATATATGCATAAATCCACACAAGCATGAAACCCAAAGTATTTTGAAGCGATATGTACTTTACTATTGAAGTTAAAGTGATAATATCGTCATAATACAATAAAATGGATATATCTCATGGATTAATTCTAATTTAAACTGTTAACACACACTTCCAGTTTCGTGTTAGGAGATATTTACCGGAACAATATGCCATTGCAATTTTTTTAATTAAATATAAAATCACAATTTGTACGTTTTTATCTTTCTCTAAATAAATAATGTGAACATTTCTAAATAACGTTTTAAAGTAATTAATGAAAGTTATACATTACTAATGCTGCAAAATATTTTGGAGATAATTTTATTTGCATAAATTCAGGGTAAATTAATGTACTCTAGTCATGTACATTTATATTAATATACAATCCACAATGAAATACGCATAGAATTTTGATTAAAGCTGTTATTCACTACAAAAAAAAAATATATATATATATATACACCATTTTCGGACAGCTTGGCACATAATTTAAAAACAGCATCTTCATAAGATGAAATAAAATAACTTCCTTTGGAGTTACTAAAATACAAACTCCTGTTGTAAATATAAGATAAAATAGCTTACCAAAACGAACACATGAAGATGTTGCTAATCGGAACACTAAACTTTAAAACCCGTTAACAACATTACTGTATTCTCTAAACAAATTCAATGTGTTATTCAGAGAAATTCCACAAGAAACCACGACAGGCAAAACGTACTTCGTTCAATTTTAACCCCTCATATAATTGGACATTTTCAAGAAAATGAGAATGCTATGTCATCACTAGGTATTAATTGATCAGCTCGATTTAAATAATTCCACACCAATTATGAACAAAATTAATGATTCCAAGTTATTAGCCACAAATAAACATACGTTTTCTTTTCATAATATACAGTTAAGGTTATAAACCAAAATATTATGGCAGAAAATCAAGCGAATAACTATAAAAATTAACAAGCACTTTGACATTTCCAAAACACAAACAGAAGCTACAACGTGGTACAACAGAAAATGAAAGCGAAGCGGTGCCCATTTACACAAGGAATAAATTTGGAAAATAAATAGCCCAACTCAGCATTTTTACGTGTATACATGTCCAGGGTTGAGTATCAAACAACGTTACCTACAAAATCATTTTGTAGTTGATGTTTTCATAATTAACTAAGAAAAAAAAAAAAAACTTCATTTGACATTTTCTTCGTTTACCGGAAATGTACTTATAGATTAAGCTAACCTGTAAAGTACAAGAGAGATAAAGTTCTATGACATCATATGTATTGTTATTTGTATAAAGTAAAACTAAAATTATCGCAAAAAGAAAATGCAGTTTTGTAGTTAACGTTACTTGACACAAAACCCTCGATGTGTATGTGTTTATGTTTAGCTTGTCGAGGGTGGCCACTAGACATGACGTCCATCTCCACAATATGTCTATGTGACGAAATACAGACCTCTGTAAAACGGCCTGATATGTAGGGTAAATATACGTTAGTGTGTGTGTAACGTAATATGCGTTGTTTATATCAGGCCTCAGCCACCAGAAAACAGACGATAGATGGGCAGCTGCTGCTGCTGCTGCTTGACAAGAGTAGATGGGTATGTTACCTACTTAATGTACTAATCCCGTATCCACTGAAGGAAGCGCAATTTATCTCCGGGGGCTCACATCTGGTGAGTATGGGCTTGGCACACCCAGAGTCCTGAGTTGGATATCATCATTCTTCTCTTTCTTGGTGACTCTCTCTCTCTCTCTCTCTCTCTCTCTCTCTCTCTCTCTCTCTGTCTCTCTCAGAGTAACTCGCGGAATTTTTTTTTTTTTTTGGCTGGTGCAGCATAAGCCTCAGGCTTCCTTGCACCATATAGCTAATAATAATAATAATAATACCAGTGGTGGAAAATTTTCAATGGGTAGAATTTTCTTGACAATTCAAATTCAGTTGAAACTGTATATGACAGTCGCCATCACATTTCATGATTCATCATATCAATAGACCTTATTACAGTAGACCCTACAATTAATTAAAAATTAATTTAAGAGTGTAATACAGTATTGATTTAATTAATATATATTCATTAAAATTAAAATACAAATTAATTAATTACTCGTACTTCAGTCAATTAAATTTTTTTCTTATTTATTTATTTATAATGTACAATTTGTATAAGAACAGCTATGAAAAGCAGCAAGCCAAATTCGATGTCAAAAGCTCAGTTACAAACAGCCCAACAATTCTACAATGTCCTAACAATATTAGTAGTAAAAATGTCCAACGGTTGTGCAGAAAACTTGATGAATCCACATACTAAGTGCAAACGAGTAAACGTGGTATTAGAAACACTAGAAATTAATTAACCAAAATATAGTAAAATTAACCGTGTTCACAAAATCGGAACTGGATATTTCAGTTTATTGATAAAATTTTCTGACAAATATTTTTCATTCAAGATTTTTTAAGATTCAACTATCAGCTAAAATACAGTAAAGTAATTGTGTGTATCAAGTTCAACTATACATCTAAAACAGCAATCACACAAGCAAATACGAAAAAAAATGCATTTTGTACTATTTCCATTTAAAATCTACTGTGGCCCACTTAATGGAAATGGGACTCAATGAAAAGAATACAGTACAATATTTGAATTTCGTTTATTTATGCATACTATTTCAGTAAAACTATACACTAGGGGCATGAAATTATAAATGAATTAAATAATTTTGTATTAAATACATATCCCAAAGTTCGTTACGAGAGGACGGACGGGAAAGGAAATATTGCATTAAGTAGACAAGGCCTACTATAGCCTTAGGTATATACATCATATAATAAAGGTGAACATAGTGTATAAGAACGTCTGATGAGGGGGAAAGGTGATGAAAGGGGGAAACCAAGAGACATGTCCCTAAGGCAAGTAGGAGCTAGGAAAACTTGTAGTACATAGGATGGCCTAAAGAAGGGTGGGGAAGGGAAAGAGAGTAGTAGTAGTGGCATCTGATGCAAGAAAGCAAATGTATGAGCTTATGCAGCATCAGCCAAAAAAAAAAAAAATCACACCATTCCCTCCAAATGCCTGTCCAGTTCCTCCTTAAATTTATTCAACCTATCAACTTCCACAACGACAGATGGAAGTTTGTTCCAGCAATTAACCACCCGCTGGCTAAAGGCAAATTTCCGCACATCTATTCTACATCTGTCCTTTCTTAATTTGAGTACAAGTGCCTGAGCGTAAATAGATAATTTTAAGGAGTATTTCTGAAGCAGCATCCTGGAGCTCAAGGGCTATTTCACTGACAGGAAGTTTTCTCGAGTAAAGGAACGAAGTCGGTGATGTTTCATCCATGAGGTGATCTAAGAAGCTCTTTGTGGGAACTAGTGGTGAGAGGTGAATGGTCAGTCAGAGGGACACCAGGCAAGTAAATCCAACCCTAAAGCCATGTTCTGGGAATCCAGCAATGGTATTTAATCCTGCATGGTATTCCAGACCAGAAAGCAGATATCCTACTCCAGATGGGGTTATCTGTAGTGGAAGTCATCCACTTAGCAGCCTAATTATCCCAATCAGAGTTCCAAGCAAATGTTTGAACCTCTCAGTGGGATAACAAGGTTCTCAAATGGGGGTGCCCAATCTCAAGGGCAGTTGTCAGCAAAGTAAATTACCAGGCCATCAATAATTGATATGCAGTTGAAGGTCGCCACATAGCAATTTCAATCCACGATATTGATTGTGATATATCTGATTCTAGCTGGATGTTATACTACGTTGTGGTTGTGGGAGAGCTGCCAAGAGATTACTTCTCCGCTTAAACACGATTTTAGAAAAGGCAAATAAGGTTCTCTTTGTTGCACTTAGGGAGTGGGCAGGTAGTAGATTTGTAGTACATTCTCCAGAAGATGACGTTGTCTGAAGTCTAAGAAGGCAACACAGTTAAACATGATATGATTCTAATCTTCCACGTCCCAGCAGATATCTTTTCTGTTAGATAACAAATTTGTATGCAAAAACTTGTAAATGAAGAATCACAACTTGTTGTCAAGAAATTTACTTTTCTTAACAAGTTCATTCATTGTAAACAAATTCTCTTGATAAAAATAAATTGTATTGTATTGTATTATTATTATTATTATTAGTACAATAAATATCAGTATAATAAAAATATCAGTATAGAAATTATCCATCAAAGATACATTATCACAATTATAAAACACTCAGAAACAAATTGACAGGTATGATTAGAAAACAAAAAAAAACACTTATTACAATCAACTTTTTATGCATAAGCAGATAACTCAAAAGGACAAATGGAATATTATCAATAACTGTTAGGTACAAGGAAGAAATTATCAAGGGGAAATCAAATTAGAACAGATTTCTGGTACAAAGAAACAATATGAAGCTGCAAATAGGTTTGCCAAAGTTGTATTAGATCTCAATAGATAATATATTCATTATTGCCAAAAATTCCTTTAATCAACTAGTCTTCCTCAGATAGTGAACTCTTGTGTAGTCTTAACTCTACAATATATTGAGATTCTTAAGCTTATAGAACAGTTAAAGAACAAAAAATCTTACTTTGGACTGTATTACAGTAACCGAAGTAAAGAAAAATAAAGAACTTTTCTCTGTTCTTTTGGTGGAGCTTATAGCACGGATGTTAGAGTCAGGAAGCTATCCTACAAATTTACTTTCATTTAAGGTAATACCTATATATAAAAAGGATCACCAGATGACTTTTGCAATTATAGTCCAATAACAATACAGTCAGTTATAAATAAGATAATAGAAAATTATATTTTTTCCCATATAAGAAAATATTTACACCAATACATTTGTATGGACTGTTAAACAACTCTCTATTCTCATATCAGAAGAGCAAGAACGCACAGAAATTATTAGAGAATTCAGTAGACTCTTTTAACTTACATTTAAACAACAATAACTTCATAATGATTCTATATATAGATTTATCCAAAGCATATGATTTAATTGATATCCCAATATTGCAACAAAAATTACTGAAATATGATATAAGGGAAAGAATCAATCAATTCTGAGCATGTTATTTAAAGAAAAGAAAAATAACAGTTGAAGTAGAAAATACAAAGGGAAAATCATATAATGTAAAGATAGAAGTATCTCAGGGCACTCATGCAGGGCCAATCATGTTCAACATCTATATAAATGAAATATTCGAAGTAATAAAGAACTCCTTTATAAAAATTTTTGCAGATGATATAATATTATACACAATTGGAAAGACCTGACAAAAATGGCTAAAGATTTATAGCAGGATGTAATACTTGTACAAACTTGATTGCATGATAATAAATTACCACTCAACTTTGAAAAACAAACTTTTTGGTAATTAGACCTCCTCATCAAACCTTGGGCATTCATCCCTCTATTAAATTACATAAACATGTATGCCTACATATCAGAATTTCCAGAATTGCAAATGTCTAACTGTGGAAGAAGTTTCAAATCATTGTTACCTTGGGTTATGGATTGACTACAATCTAAGTTGGGCAATGTATATAACAAATTTGTACTAAAAGATGAGATTTTATGTGTACTTTTTTTACTACATTAAGAATAAGTTAAATATTAGACAAAAGTTACCTTATATTATGCATTAGTGGACTCCCAACTCAATTATTTAGTAAATGTATGGGCACGAGCAAATCTAAATCAAACAAGGGTAATAAACAACTAAATTAACAGGATTTTGAGACTTTTAATGTGGACAAACTTGTGGAATGACCTGAATAAGAGAAGGCAATTTTTGTTGAAATATAAAATACTATATCCAGTTCAAAAACTAAAGTTAAATTTAATCTTGCAAAATCTTAACACTATTTTTGAAGAGTCGAATCTGCAAAGAAATATGTCACATAATTTAAGGAACCCAAAAGCAATTGTTTTGCTTCACCCTAGGGTACTAAATAGATTTGGAGATAGGCATACAATGAATATAATAAACAACTTGTTGGCTAGTGTAGATTTCAGACTCAGGAATAGTTATTCTAACTCCAAATTAAAATTCTTAATAAGAAAATTTTTGATAATCAATGATACAGTAGATTAGAATTGCTATGCAGATAAATTGCTATCTCTGTTTGCAGTGCGGAATGTACTATGTGGGGAATGTATTATGATTTCATTATCTTTTCTGTTAGATAACAAATTTGTATGGAAAAACTATTGAATTGAAGAATTACAACTTGTTGTCAAGAAATTTACTTTTCTTAAGAAGTTCATTTATTGAAAACAAATTCTCTTGATAAAAATAAATTGTATTGTATTCTATTCAATTATTATCACGGGTGGCCAACGAGGCGATTGCGATCTACCAGTCGATCGCGGATTTAATTTCGGTCGATCACTACGAATTTTAAATATACAGTCATCCCTCGATTTGTGCACCTTAGGCAATGTAATTTTTCAGATGGTAGATCACGGCACATTTTGAAGGAAAAAAGTAGATCACATCACAAATTAAGTAGGCCACTCCTGTATTATTATTATTTCTCCCTGATTCCACCTAGTGACGGGTATTGCTACCAAGTACACAGGGTGGTCGTTGTTAGGTCTGATGTTACTGTTGGTCGAGGAACTCTCTGACAATCCTACAGGTGTTCAGGACCGAGACATTCTGGAGTTCATTGTAGTTGTTCGCAGGGAGACCTATTGCTGCTAGGCTGTTATATAGGGTCTTTGGCACCATACTTGTGGTTGAGACGATGATCGGGATGGTCGTTACATGTTGCATATGCCACATCACTTTGATCTCCTGTCTTAGGTTCGTATACTTCCTGATTTTTTCCCCATGGGTTTTCTGCAGGTTGGCAGTGTTGGATACCGCCATATCAATCAGATAGGTAGCCTTTTCCTTCTTGTCCACAAGGGTTATGTCCGGTCTGTTGTGCGGGACTGTCCAATCCGTTATTATGGCTCGGTCCCAGTACAGCTTGTAGGTTGGGGTCTCTAGCACTACCTGGGGTTCGTACTTGTAGTACAGTACACTTTCTTCGACCAAATGGTATTTCACTGCTAGCTTCTGATGTATTATTCTGGTTACCTGGTCGTGTCTATGAGTGTACTCAGTCTGGGTGATCACCTTACATCCTGCGGTGATTTGTTGGATCGTTTCTGAGGCCAGGTGGCATCGTCAACATGTGTCATCAAACACTCCGGGCTCCTTGGCGATGTATTTTCTGTAGTTCCTAGTGTTGATTACCTGGTCTTTTGTGGTGAGCATGAAGCCTTCCATATCGGGGAAAAGCGTCCACTCGTGAGCCATGCATTGGAAGCAATTTTATCTATGTTATCCTGATGGAGATCTTTTCCCCTCGACCTGGAGATTGCCTGCCGTGGTCTAGTATACCAACTCTCCAAAGAACGAGGAGCCACCCACTTGGACTTCATTGTGGACCCTGCAAACGACTCCAAATCAGAATGTAAACGTCTCTCCATATAGCTCGAGCAGGTTTGGCAAAACCGCTGGCAAGCATCAAGCAAGGGTGAAATTACTAGAAAAATTATACCCAATATACAACTAGTATTCCCAAATATCCAACTTGGCTCTTTCCCGAACTACTTGTTACCTTTCTGTTAACTGGACACGGCGCTATAAGAGAGGAACTCTAAGGATTCTGACTTAGCGACACCCCTCTTATGCCACTGTGGCCAACGGGAAACATGGAGACACCTAATGTACGACTGCCAACTGTACGAAGACCTCCATTGCCGACTCATAACCAACACCCAACTAATATTACAAGATCAGGAGCACCTTCTACTAACTGAAGAAGACATCTACAATGCTTTGACCCAGTTTGCACAAGATCTCTTTACAAGAAGAAGGATGTTGCCGCAACCACAACTGCAGCTGTAAAGAGTCTACCAGGCATAAACTATGCCAAACCACGGCATGGACCTCATACTAACATAAACCCGAACGGCATAAACTGCCCGCAAACAGACTACACCACCGACACTTCTACTGTAGTGAGTACAAGAAGCAAGAAATGAAGACGATATGGACGAGACTAGTCCCATGAATGACTACTAAATAAATTGGATCTTTGGATACCGTGTTCGGAATGCCGTCCTATGAGTGACCTTCCACCGACTGATGACACAAGCCATGTTGGTGGTCTGAGCTGGCGCCCTTGCCTGGCCCACCTTTCCTTCCCTTTCCCCAGCAGGGGAGTAGACGGTCCTCCTGTTTCCAACCCTCCTCGCCATCCCCAATTTCCCTTCTGGTGGGACATGGGCATGCGCCACCAAAATCTGGACTCATCTTGCCTATTGACTCCAATATTTCTGTCTATCTCCTCCCAAGCCTTCAGTCTCCCTCCCCCACTCTATCTGATGCAAACGTATGCTCCACACTTTCCAAACCTAATTACATTAGTCTAAATTACATTCGCCCATTAATATTTCCGGCCTTTCAAATCCTAAGGCTGTCCCCACTACCTACGCGATTATTCCTTTTTTTTTTTTTTTTTTTTAGGTCCTAGCCGCCGAAATCTCAGAAAATTAAATGGCAGAACCTGCCAGAATAAATCTTAGTTTACTGGTGTTTCCTGGTCTGCCTCCACGGGCGAAAGTAGGGCAACGTTGGGCCTCAGCAGGGATCCAGCGGTTAAACGACCAGAAGAATAACGGTACATGACACTGCACAAATACAATATCTGCACTTTTAAATCTCTGGCATTTCCAGTGAACTGCTACACCCAAAATGAAAACAATGAAGAGATGGGGGAAACCCCTGGTGCCGTTTGACCCTAAACACACTTTACACTTTTTTACAGATCAGTGTAGTGTCTGCCATGGAGTGGCTTGTCTGCCCATCATTCTAGCTTCGTTTGTACCTCCGCTTCTCTATCGTCCATATGGCCTGGTGGAGTGCTGCTGTGCGTTTCTAGAAATAATCCTTCACGTTAACTATCGCTGACTTCAGTTGCTCAATGAGGTCTATAAGGCCCCTTTCTCCTCCTTCCCGGGCAATTGTCAGTCTCTCCATGGCAGATCTCAAGTGGTGTTGGCGGCTCTTCGTCATCATTGTCCTTGTCTTTCTCATGATATCCTCCAGCTCGGTATTAGTCCAATTTATGATCCCGAAGGAGTATGTTAGCACTGGGACTGCATATGTGTTTATGACTTTAACTGTGTTCCCTCCATTCAGCTTTGCTTCAGCATGCTTCTGAGTATCTGATGGTATTTTTCGGTCAGGCAGGCCTTAATTTCCTTCTGCTGAGACTGCATCGCCCCCAGGTATTTGTAGGCCTGTCCCCTCTGCCATGGCTTCGATCTCTTTACCACTCTGCAGCTGGTAGTTTCAGTTGACTAATTTTCTCTGACGCAATCCGTGGGTCTTGCATTTGTCTAGACCAAATTCCATCCTAATATCATTGCTGAATTCTTCGGTGATCACGAGTAGTTGCTGAAGATGCTTCTCCCCTCTGGCGTAGAGCTTGATGCATTCCATATACATCAGGTGGGTTAGGGTGTACAGGTTTTTCCTTCCTTCTTTGAGGTTATATCCGTTCTTGCTTCTGTTGAGCATGGTAGATAGTGGGTTAAGTGCTAGACAGAACCACAGAGTGTAGAGTATGTTTAGTGTCAAACGGCACCAGGGGTCCCCCCCCACCTCTGCATAGTATACATTGTGGGTATGGAACAGAACACTGTCAATGCCAGAGGTTTAAAAGTGTATGGGTTTCGTATATGTGTAGCGTTGTGTACCGTTGTTCCTCTGGTCATTTAGCTGCTGGGCCACTAATGGGTTCCAACATTGTCCACACTTTGGCCCGTGGAGGCAGACCAGGTACACCAGTATTATAGTTATTTACTCTGGCAGGTTCTGCCACCTAATTTCCTAAGATTTCAGTGGCTAGGACATAAAAAAAAAATGCTACAGATAGGGGTTAGCCAAAAGGATTACTGATTATGCAACTGATGTTTTTAATAAGTTTTTGGGTCTAGAGCTCAGGCAATTTAGAGTTGGTTCAGACACTGGTTATAAGTTAGAGAAGGGGAAGAGAGACTGAAGGCTGGGAAAAAAGACAGAGATAAGGGGTCCATAGAGAAGATGACCGCTAAATCAGTGGAGCAGGCCCATGCCCCAATGGGCTCATGGCATATCCCTGAAAGATTCTTCTCCTGATGGGTATTGGTCTGGTTGTGATGTTTTCGACCTTAATTGTGGTACTCCATTTCGTCATCGTTTCTCCTAGGAAGTTTGTCACTATTGGATTGACTTTGTAGATTTTCAGCACCTCTGTTAGCCAGCTATGAGGCACGGAGTCGAAGGCCTTGCGGTAATCGATGTAGGCTGTGGACATGTTGTGGCGATTCTTGAATGCTTGCTCGATAACCGCAGCATCTATGATTAATTGCTCTTTGCAACCTTTGCTCAGCCGCTTGCATCCTTTCTGCTGTTCGACCATTATGTTCTGGCTCTCCAAGTGGTCTGTTATTTTCTTGGTTAAGCAGCTGGTCAGGATCTTGTACATTGTTGAATGATTGGCCTATATTTCGCCGGGTTTCTTGTATCTTGTCTCTAGGCTTCAGATATGTGATTCCTTGAGTAAGAATCTTCAGGATTGTCTCTGGGTGCCTTATCGTTCAGGTGAACTGTTCTGCCAGGTGCTTGTGTGTGCATGTGAGTTTCTTGTACCAGTAGTTGTTGACGTTATCTATTCCTAGAGTTAGCCAGTTGTGAGAGTTCTTGATCGTCTGTTTTACTTCTTCTCCCCAAATCTCCCACCATCTCATTTCTTGAAAGTCCTTGGTTTTCTTGCGTTCTAGTTCTATCCAGGTGGCTCGGCTGTTATGTCTTACTTCCCTGCTCCATATGTTTCCCTAGAAATCCTCAATCATCTTCTTCTCGGGTGGTCCGTTCCCTTGTTTCCCGTCTTCTGCGAGATTCCAGTAGAAGCCTCTTTTGTTCTCATCGAAGATTCTGTTGATTATTTTCCTATGGGAGCTCTCTTTGTATCGGCGTAGTCTCTTGCTGAGTGCAAGAAGGTTCTGCTTCAGTGTGTCCAAATGCTCTCCTGTTCTCTGATTTTTTGTCTCATGTTTCCTGGGAACGCCGTCTCTCTTGAGGATGCTTTTCACTTTTACAATTAATTTCTTATTCCTATTGGTCCTTGGTACTGGGTCTTCTTCTGAAGCCTTCTTTCCCAAGCTGGTGTTTCCTTCTGCTTTTGGTTCTTCTGCTGCTGGTCACGCACTTCTCTTCTATTAATCCTTGTGGCTGCTACCGTAGCACAATACACGGCTGTGTGGATGGCCTCGAGTGTTGCACCATTGCTCTCGAGGTAATGCGGTATTATGTGCCGATTCAGGTGGTCTGTGACTCTCCACAAGGTTCTATTTGGCCTCTGCTTCGGTATCAAGTGAATCTTTGTGGGGTCCATTCCTTCGAATTCTGTTAGGGCCTTCTTCCACTCGTCCTCTATTCTGGATATCATGACCTCCTCTGTTTCCACTTCATCTGCTGCGGGTTGTATTTCCTCTTGCTTTTCTTCCTCTGGCTAGGCGGTGGTATGTTCTTCCTCCTCTGGTTCCATATTCTTTATCCTTTGTAGTTGATCGCTCACGTCCTGCTTGAGTTTTTTCAAGATTGCAGGGCTATTAGGTTCTTCGTGACGATGGTCCTCTGGTCCGCTATTTGCTATGTCCGGAAAATCCCAGAATCGTTCCAGGTACTTGGTATTTAGTCTCGCCCTGTAAGTTGTCATATTAGTCTCCAACTTCGTTATTTCGTAGTGATGCATGATGTACGTATTCCTTTCGATGTTCCACTTCATGTGTTGGCTTTTTCCCCTTCCTGGGTGGTCACTAGCGCAGTTGCGCAGGAAGCACTTCCAGTGGGGCTGGTTGGTCTTGCCCTTCTCTTGTGGTAGCCATATGGAGGACAGCGCCACTTGCTCCACTGCCTTCCTCGGGAGACCGGCTCTGATTTTTCGAACCGTCCCCTCTGCCTAAGGCCTGAACGCGAATGACTTCATCCTGCGCCGCACTCGATGCAGTATAATTAATACTTCTCTGGGACATCATTCATCTATGGATTTGTACCGGTTTAGCTTCGGCTTATGTCCAGTGGTAGATCTCGCGAATGACTAGCGCAGACTCATATTTGTGCTGATCATCAACTAATGAGTTAAAGCCCATGTGGCAAGAGCTTCAGTTTCGTGATTTGCTGAGTTCTCAATCGAGGAACGAGTAGGTCCCTCTACCCGGATAACGAGGTCATCAGATTATGAAAACATGGACGCGCGTTCCAACTTGTAGCTTAGCCACTCATCCAACACCATGTTCGACACAGTTGGGCCAAAAAAGAAATCCTGCGGGCTGCCTCTAGTGGCATTCCTTGTAATCCCCGATGGAATGTATTTAAAATGCCATCTCTCTTTTGCATTGCAAATGTTCTGGACTGTGTCAATAGTGGAGCATCTTGGTTTAAATCCATAATTTTGGGGGGATTTAAATCCCTTGTTTTCATAGATAGGTAATAGCCTACAAACCCTGCAATAGGTCCTTGAGCTTTTGCCTAGCAGCAAATGCTCAAGTATCTTACCCATAATGAAAAGAAGGGCAATAGGTCGCTAGGAATTACCAGCGGGCAGGGAAGTTACCTTTCCGAAGGCAGGTATTAAACAAATCTCCAAGTAAGTTGGGAGCAAGCGACCATAGCCGTTAAATTGTTTCACCTTCAATCCAGTCAAGTCTAGGAGCCTTGACACACATGATTTTTCAGATGGCATCGGAAACCTCCTGTTGGGAAAAATCTTTCTCCCTGCTCATGGGAATATTAAGAAAATTTTCTGAAATCATGTGGCGCTCTTTGTGCGAATTGTGTCCATTATCCTCTATGATGATTTGATCGAGTATCTTTCCCATGGTCCCCAATGAGGAGGTAGTTTTCATGTAATCCGGAGTGCTGAGCTTCTATCAGGTGATCTCGTGGACTATGCCCGATGGATCTCTCCTTCCTTCAGTTTGGAAAAGGTGTCTGCAGATGTCTTCAATAGTAAACAGTATTGCACTATCTTCACCTGGGTGTTTTGTAGTTTTCAAATAGAGACTCTGCTGTTCCTGCCGGGCTACTCTTTGATATTATTTTCTTGGAGATATTAAGTCAAATCTTAAAGTAGACAATTCTTGTGTCGACCAGCGTATGCTTTTTTGATGGCGTTTCCGCAATCTCATAGCTGTGTCTGAGGATTGAGCCAGGAGTTGTTCGATAAAATCCGTTTTCTGGGTAGCTGTTATGGTGAATAAGATTTCTAGTGATTGTTCCTGTGGGCAGGTCTGCCAGACAGTTTCGTCGAATAGCTACCATATTGTAGATCTGTTGGCATAACGAGCCATGTCGTTCCGAATGATGGCATGACTGGTTAACACTGAAAACCTCATAGGTGATAAAGCTATGATCACTAGAAGTGAAGTATTCATAAACGCACCAGCCAGATAGATCTTAAACCAGGAAATGTATCATCATGGTGAAGTCATTATTGGACTGCCAATTTTTCGAACTATTTGTCAGTAGAAGGATTGAACCAAATGACAATTTGGTTCAATTATCAGCCCATTCGTCAGTAGAATAATTTAATCAAAAAGTCTACAGGCAGACATTTGTGTTTATAAGCTTTGATGATCCGGCAGTCATCCAGAATATTCGAAAAAAAAAAATATATATATATATTATATTACGGTCTCCCGAAAATGATTACATATTTTTTTTAATTTTTTTTTTTATGTGAACCCCAAACACGAGAGGCATTAGAACCTATAGTACTTAGTACCGCGCTTGGGTTGGAGGTTGAGAAGACGAAAGAAGATATTTGTTGACATTGGACTTGAACTTCTGTAGATTGTAATTTTCAGGAAATACGTATGAAGGAAGGTTGTTCCAGAAAACGGCAGTTGAATGAAAAAATGAGGAAGATGAAAATTTCGTTCTGTGGGTTTGAAGTTGGACAGTAAATGGATGTTGGCTGATGGCGGCACGTGTTCGGACTGTTTTGAAAGAGAGAGCGGGAATTATAGCAGCCAATTCAGAAGAACAGTGCCCATAGAAGTATCTGTAGAAGAGGCATGCAGGAGAAACAGCACGTCTATGAGAAAGCGAGTGGAGAGATGATGTTAGAGATGAATCATTAATTAACCTAACTGTCCTCTTCTGAATGAAATCAAGAAGCCTGAGAGAGGTTTTGGGGGCACAACCCCAGATGTGGGAACAATATTCCATTGCAGGGCGGATTTGCAATTTATACAGAGTGAGCAGTTGTTTGGAAGAAAAGTAATGCCGAGAGGGAAAACCAAGTTTTTTAGATGCAAAGGAAGCAATATTTGTAATGTGCTTGTGCCAAGAGAGATTAGAAGTCAGGGTAATCCCCAAAAGAGATATATCATTTTGCCTAGAAATTGTAGTGACAGTAAAAATAAGCACAGGGGCAGAAGAATCCTTTTTGCGAGATATAAGACAAGACTGAGTTTTAGAGGGATTGAAATCAACTAAGTTGTCTTTGCCCCACTGGAGAAATACCTGAAAATCGGCATTTAAGGAACTGGTAGCAGATTTTCGAGAAGTTGAAGGTGATTGAGCAGGACAAGGTTTCTCAAAATGGAAAGTGGAAAGCAATGTGCTATCATCGGCAAAACTATGGATAGGATTTCCAGTCATTGGAAGAAGGTCATTAATATACAAGAGGAAAAGAGTGGGGGACACCGGCATTAGTGGAGAAGTTACAAGACAGAGAGTCATCTACCATCACCCTCAGTGAGCGATCAGAGAGAAAACTGGATAACCAATTACTAAAAACAGTTGGCAAACCATAAGAAGGAAGCTTGTTTAGAAGACCTTTATGCCAAACACGATCAAAAGCTTTTGAGATGTCAAGAAGAACTACTTGTGTTTCACCAAGTTGTGAACTGAAGTGACTAAAGGACCTCTCACTTCGACCGTGTACTTAGAAGGGTTGTTTGTGAGAAAAAGATCAAGCATATTGGCTGTATGATTAGCATTGTCCGGTATTCTTGTAGGTAAATGAACAATCTGTGCTAGGTCATTAGTAATTGCAAAAGCCTCAGCATCTCGACCTGCTGGGTCGGTGTGACTAGAAAACGGAAGTCAGCTGGAGTTGTGAACATTAAAATCACCAAGGAAAATTACTTCACTGTTAGGAAAGTTGGACTGGAGAAAGTCAAGTTGCAAAGAGAGGAAGTCAAAGAGCTCCAAGTGATTAGTGGAGTTGGGAGAACGGTACAGACAACAGATGAATTTGACACAATGAGGTAGAGACATTTTGAGCCAGAGAAGATCAAAGAGAGGAGATTCCAAATTGCCAAGTCTCTGACAGGGAATATCAGAACGGACATATGCACAAGTACCACCTTTGAGGCGAAAGGAATCATACAGCGAATAATTTGGGCATCTGAAATGAGCAGTAGTTGAATCAACCGATAACTGAGATTCTGTCAGAAAAAGTACATGGGGTTTGGCAGACTGCAAGTGGAAATGAACATTGTTGAGATTAGAATTGAGACCACGTATATTTGTGAAATGAATTAGGAAGTGCTTGGGAGGTTTAGATCTTTTTGCAGATAAGCTTGCTCTATTAGTTTGACAATTCATGGTATATTCAATAGTAAGAGAAAGTGGGTGGGACATGCTGTATAAAGTAATGAAATTTTTGGATATGGCGTACACGTGGTAAGAATATACCCAGATCATTGACATAACGTGGCATCGACAATGCTCCCCGCATACACACTACTCGGACTCCGTCCAGTCACTATCTGGCAGAGTAGAAGTAGCAAGATTATACACCAGTTGATCCGGAAGCCTCCTAGAGAGTTACCAATAGTTTCGGTCTGGTGTACTAACTAGCGGCCGGCCTGCGAACACCGTTTTAGAGCTGACCCTTGAAAGGTAAGGAATATTGGATCTCGCCAGGACGTTCATCTAACATCAAAAGTCATCAATCATACTGCATGATGGAAGACATAGGGAAGGGTTGACCGGAACTTAACTCTAGAGACTAAACATGGGTTTAGTCTCCACCACTTCCAACCTCCAATATAACCGTTTCTACATTATGTCTGTAAATTGCACATGTTCTCTGGTCGATTTGTTTGTTTTTCTGGAAGAAAAACTCTAGTTTTTGGGGGGGAACCTGGCTATCTACACGTGAGAGCGACTAACTTAGCCACTGAGTGAAAAACCCAATTAATGTTACTCAGTCATTGACGGGATTCCAACCTGGGCCTTTACCACCCGGTGTGGGGAGGACGGTGATGATACCACTGTGCTACACACACAGACACACAGAAGATCCAGGGCGCACTCCAGCTATACGAGGTGAGATGCAATGTCCTGACTATATTGGAATTATGTGGGGAGGACTGTGATTGTACGAAAGTCACCTTCCGGGCTTGGTGCAGCTTGTTGTGTTCGGGAGGGAATGCATTCGTGTGAGAATGATGTCTTGGTTCATGACCATAATTCCTGGGTTCAAAACCAAAGAAGTTTCCCCCAGGGATATTCAGCTAGTCTGCTCTGTGAGCAGTATGGTTCTTCGAAGACTAGAACATCGATGTTCCTTTCTTCAAATATTTGGTGCAATTGTTTAATTACGGTTCTTGATCTGTGCAGAACAAAGCCTGATTGATTACAGCAATGGCCCAAAATAGGTGTTCGCTTTGAGATTCTCTACTGCACGTTGATAGACAGAACATGCATCTTCCCTAACGGAATGTTCATGTGGTCCTGTGATATATTTACAGTTAGCACATTTTGCAGGGAGATTCTTGGCTTGGCAATATCTGAACATGCGACCCTCCTCACCACATAGCTCGCATACTGGTTGTGGCCTGATGCATCTGGAGGATATGTGCTCATATCCAAGGCAGTTATAACCCTTGATGACGCGCACAAAATCACGAAATTGAAAAGGAATGAAGACTACCTTATGAATATTTTTATTTGGTTACGTAGGATCTTTCTTAAGGTTGGGGAGATCTCTGCCATCCAGTTAAGGCTATATTTTTCCTTTTGTCTTTGTGGAGCACTGCACCCTGACCAAGCGTTTTGCTTTCTCGGGCTGGAGGAAGCTGACGAAATTTCTAGTGATTATTTCGGAGGCTAGCTCCACACTGAAAAGAGAGGCATCAACGTCATAGACGAGGATTCTGGGTCCCCGTAACTTGGGGATCTTGGCTGTCAGGCCCATGACCACCAGTCTTTGACACTGTTCGATTTGCTCTGCATCTTCCTTGAATGCTGTTTCGACGATGATGCTGCAATCTCAAAATTTCCGAATTTTCTTTACTCTAAGTTAGGTAAGTTGTGGACAAAGAGATTTCATAACTTCCATTCTAATTTCCTCACTGCTCTGTTCCACAGGCTGTTTCTGTTATAGCATGTGCGCTTTCCCATGTGCTGTTGGTTTTATCTTGCCGTAAATCGAAGCTCTCTGTGAATTATACAACTGTCGGTAAGAACGCACGCTAATATGTGTACCCAGAAAACCTGGGTTTCATATGATACTCCAGTAGTTTCGATTAGGACAAATCTTGCGCCCTCAAGATTCACTCAGATTGGCACTGAGAGCAAGCTCGCAGCATCGAAAATTGCGTTGTTTTTGTAAATCCAATCTTTGTAATTGGATTTTAAGTGCCGCTTAACTATGGCTCTTCTTCAACACTTTGTTCAGTGAGTTATGTGTAGCAGAGAAATGTGACTAAGCAAAATGGTCAAAAAACAAGGTTTATTACACATATAAGTCATACAAACAGTTACAAAAGAACCGGCCATAGTTTTAGCATAATTGGCAATCGATTGTTCGGAAACTAACTGAATAGCAGGTATAATCTTTCTGCTACTAGTATTACAATTTTACAGTGTTCTTTGTGTTGGCATTTCCACCATTACTCTCACGAGTATTCACAATGGCTGGAGTCGGTCATACCATACAACTGTTCTACTGTTAGAATAAGGTTATATGTCAAGTTGACAATAATAATTAGTATTTTTGACAACTAGATCATTAAGTCTCATTACCTGTTAAATTCTAATTACTAAAAGTAGATAAACAATTGTAAGAATGTGTCTATGAGAAGAGAGGTCAGTGGATATGGATAAATTACAGGAATGGGGGGGGGAGGATTAACTTTGAGTAGTCGGGTCTGGTTTGTTCTAAAAAAGGATAGTCAACTTCCCAACAAATCGACATTCTTCTACAACACTTCTGGATTCTACTCTTCGCTCCATAAGTACGGTTTTGGTAATATTAGCTCAATTGACAAGATCTGCGATCTTCCTCGGTTTTCTTTATCTGGCGCTCTTTAAGGCTCTGTTGACGACACTCGGCTTCTAGAAAACTCTTCAACTCTGTGAACTCTTGAATCTAATCATCGACTTCCAAAACTCTTTTCATAACTCTGAAAGTTCCAAAATCTAGCCAAAAACTCTCTTACAACTCTGAATCCTCCAAAGATTCTTGCGTTTTCTATCCCCTTTTCAGATATATATATATTCCTGTCTCCCCCTTCCTAAGTTTCCCACGACCTGTTCTGATTTCATGAGTTAATTATGTGGGGGAAAGAATTACACTTGGGGACTGTAACTTTTGGGATTTGACACTACTAAAAATGATATGTTATATGTAGAATGGAAATCTCTTATTGTTTTGGGGCAGTTTCTTTTGTTTTACAATCGCGGACATCGAACATAAATCGATACACTTTTACATATGGAATTTTGAAATGACAATGTTTATCGGATTCGATTGCGTAAGATATCATGTCTCTTGTTCTGCTTAATCACCTTTCCCCGAAAAAGTTGCGTTCTCCCCTCGTCGTTCTTGGGGCTATTACTGCCTGCCTGCCTGCTATCAGGAGAGGGACCTGACATCACTAATCGACTGGACACTTAACGGATGTATGTGACACTTAACGGATGACATCACTAATCGACTGGACACTTAACGGATGTATGTGACACTTAACGGATGACATCACTAATCGACTGGACACTTAACGGATGGCACCTGCAACCAGCATCCCCTGGGGGGGATGCTGGTTGCAGGTGCCAAAACGAAAGTGAAACGCAACAAATTCCGATGAAGTGACGCAACAAATTCCGATGAAGTGACGCAACTTTAGTTATACAGGCCACGGAAAAAGTATTGGGCACTTTGAGGAATAAATGCTTCTTAAAAGCGGGCGAAAGGGATAAAAATGATAGCATTTCACAGCTCTTTAGAGCGGTAATTTCATCTTCCTTCAGTATAATAGCAAGTTTGGATCCTTTATTGGTTGGAAGCTCTGGCTGTTTTAATGCAGCAGCACAGTAAATCCATACATCGTTCTTTATGACCTCAACTTGGCGCTCTTCTGAAGCTGTGACTGTACTCAGCACCTTGCTAATGGCAAAATGCAAGCACCTCGATCTTAGCTTTCAGTTGTTTATTATCCAAACCAAACTATTATATTAAAGTCACCCGATACTTTCTTTTATATAGCCACGTGTACTGTGTCTGCCAATTGTGTGTTCTCTAGTCGATTTGCCTATTGGGCTGAACGAAAAAAACCCCAGTTTCTGTGGAGGGGAACCCTTGCTATCTACGCCAGATACTGACTAACTCAACCACGGAGTAAAAAAAAAAGCCCATTAAAGTTCCGTGCATCATCGACGGGATTCGACCCCGAGCCTTATCCGCCCGGCATGGGAAGGTGACAATACCACTGTGCTATCCACAGAGACTGTTCATTATCCTGCCTCACTTTCCTGATCCACACCTGATCACTTTCCTGATGTGTTTATTATTTTAAAATTTATAATAATTCCGTAATTATCACAAAAATACAGATTTATATTTTTGATAAGTTTTGTAAATAATCATATAAGATACAGTAATATCAGATTCATCTCACATTCATTAGAGACATCTCAAAATGGAGTGGGTAGAAAATTATATATAGATTTATTTCTTTTTTCTCTGTTCCGGAAAAATTATAACGAAACTCGGAAAATAAATGGTTATTAAACTGAAATATATGTGTAAAATACGATGTCAACTCAACTCTGCATTCTATTACTGATTTGAATGGAATATGGTGTGTTGTAGACAGTGTTGTATCCAGGGGGGGGGGGGTAACTGAGGGTGAGTTTCACTCTAAGTGGAATAAAATTCTCCCCGGAAAAAATAGTAGTTTTTATTTTATAAAACAGGAATTCAATAAATTTATGTCAAATTAACACAACACGAAAAATCACATTGGAACACGACAAAAATAAATCACTAAAATTCTAAAGACACGAAAATTTCAAAATAGTTAAACAGGCAGTTCTGGCTGCACAAATTGTAACAAAAAGCCACTATTTCAAGTGTCCGCATATTCGTTTTATGGTTACTAATTTCCCTTAAATATCACACAAACCATCTCGTGATAGTGTTTCACGCAAACAGTCTACTTGTGACTAATTCTTTCTTTGTGTACCGCAAACAAGACTGTTTGGTCGCAGCCTATAAACAATACACCGATGAGCCAAAACATTATGATTACCTACCTAATATGATGTTGGTCCTCCACGTGCAGCCAAAACAGCCCGTACCCTGCGAGGCATGATTGCTACAAGATTTCTAAATGTCTTGTGGTATCTGGTACCAACATGTAACCAGCAGATCTTTTAACTTCTGTAAGGTTCGTTGTTGAGACGCCGCAGATCCGAGTTGCTGTTCCAACACAAACCACAGCTGCTCGATGGGATTGATGTCTGGGGAATTTGGAGGCCAGGGCAATACCTGTAAGTCTTCTTCGTGTTCCGCGAGCCAGTCTCAAACAATTCGGACGGTGTGACATGGTGCATTAGCCTGTTGAAAGACGGCACCGCCAGAGGGTAAGACGGTTGCCACGAAAAGGTGTACCTGGTCAGCAATGATGTTTAGGTATGGGTTCATGTCTAAGGTGGCACCAGAACAAACATTCACTTCCACCTGTATACTTTGTATCCAAGTAGAACTTTTACGAATGGGCTGTAGTGTCAAGTGTGTGTATCAGTGTGTTTGCCATGTAAAAAAAAAAAGAGTAAAAAAAAAAAGCCCCTTCGCCACCAAGAGCAGGCTCCATCAAGGGGACCAGTTACCCGGTGCGTATCCCTAGTCTTGTGGAGCTGGATTTGAGTATATTCACTGTCAGTGCTAATAACACCATCTCTGCACCCACCAGAAGTAGTACAATACCTTCTTATGGATCTAGGTCCTGTGGACTGCATGGCCTATGCAGATGACCTCATCCTCCTTATCAAAGCTGATTCAAGAACTCAGATTGAGAAAATTGCCTCCCCTGCCTTAACGATCCTCCAAAATTTGGCAAACAAGCACAAGTTAGTCATCTCTGGGGAAAAAACGAAGACTATCCTCCTCAAAGGATCCTTGGACATAAAAAGACCGCAAATTAAAATCTCTGGGCAGACATTGCAACTCAAAACAGAACTATGATATCTAGGAGTAACCTTCGACTCCCGATTAACATTCTCACCTCATCTTAATTACCTCTCCAACAAAATACGTCGTTATACTGCCATGATCGTAAGAATAAGCAGAGCAGACTGGGGTTTGAAGAGGAGGACTCTCATGCTACTTTACAAACCATCTTCTTACCAGCTGTGTGCTATGGTGCAGCCATATGGTTCCCTCGTGCCATCATTGCCCGTAATAAAGCAAAGCTACATACAATTCAACGCAATATCCTACTCACTGTAACTAGAGCTTGCCGCACAGTCAGTAATCCTGCCCTGCAGGTCTTAGCAGGTACTCTTCCTCTGGACCTGGAGGTTATTCGTCGCGGCCTTGCATACCGCATAAAGAGAGGAATTCCCACCACCATTCTGGATATAACACTCGATCTAGCTAATGATCCAAAAAACGAAATGAAACAGATTTACTCTAAGCTCTTCCAGCATTGGCAAAGATCTTGGGAACAAACAACCAAAGGTGAAACAACTAAAAGATTTCTTCCACAAGTTATGATAACTGCACCAAAACCTCCTCCATGGTACTCACCAGGCCTTCACGTCTCGTTCTTCCTCACTGGTCATGGATCGTTTCGGGCCAAGCTGCATGCCCTGGGTGTCACCGATTCTCCTCTCTGCAGATGCGGCGACAATGAAGACTGGATTCACCTCATGTATAATTGCCCTCTTTATGATTAACCCAGAAGTCTCCTAATTACCAGAACTGGAAATATACCCAGTGGGCAGGAACATCTCTACATAATTGACGAAACCAACTACAAAGCCTTCACTACTTTTGCCCAGACTGTATTTGAAATGCGTCAAATTCACCTACAGCAAACCGTTCAACGCACCCCCATCTTATAATGAACCCAAAACTCAATTCACAGAACATATCCTGAATGGAATCAAAGAAAACACAAACAGAATATTGATCTTTATCCTGACCTAACAGGAATCTCTCGACGTTCACAAAGGAAGCTATCTGACAAATCCACGAACCCAAAAAGGACTTTTCTACAATAGACACAATAACTCCAAGCAATCCTCGAGCTTCATGAATACATGCGCCTCCTCTCATCCCCTAAGAGAAGGTTATCCAAGTCCTCTACCCAGTGTGGGACACTGCTCATTGCCCACAAGTCACCCTTGGATGAAGTAGATTAAATTGCTGACACTGGCCCCTTGCCCAATGTGGCACCCACTCACTTGCCGGCACCTCCTCTCTTAAAGGTGTAGGACAATATCTGATTTTCCTACTTGTGTAGGAACTCATATAAATACTCCTCTGGGAGTGGGACTGGCATTTGACCTCAAATGCAGGGTCATGCTATTAGGCAATCTGACTTTGTGGGTCACTTGACCTCACAATCTTTTCTCTTCTTCCTGAGGTAGGGCGGACTCCCCCCTACCTCGCCCTCTTTCTTCTGCTTACCTTCTTTCTTCACCTCAATCTCTCACCCCTTCTCCTATTTCAAAAAAAAAAAAAAAAAATTTATTTTTATTTTATTTTATTTTTTTATATTTATTTTTTTTATTTGTTATTTTATTATTATTTTTTCTTTCTTTTTTTTTTTCTTTTTTTTTATTATTATTATTTTTTAAAATTTTTTATTATTATTATTTTTTTTAATTTATTTTATTTTATTTTATTTTATTTTTTGGCTCTCCCTGGGAAGCTCAGGCGAACCCCAGGGTCGGCCAGCCAGAGTTCTCTTCCCACATACCTGGTCCGGCTCCCAGTGCCAGTGACGGTAACTAGCGGTCTGTGGTGTTCCATGGACCCTAGGCTAAGCGGCCAGATGAACAACATAACCCGCACTAAGCAAACATGAACATACACTAACATATGCTATCTGGCCTTGACAGTACTGTACTGTCTTACTTCACAAGGGATTCAAATGCGGAGTTGTGCGAAAGCACCGGTGCCGCTTGTCAAAAAACACTATGTCACTATGTCACTAATACCTATAGGTGCCAAATCTCTTCTGACTTCCAGGCAGCCCAACCTGGGACCAAAAAAAAAATTTATTTGCATAGTAGAAACTCCTGCAATGCATTAAATCTTTTACTGCTCATTGAGCAGTCAAAACAGCTCGTACCCGGCTCGTACTACTTAATTCTGTTACTACTTGCTTAATTTTCATTCTGAATTGTTCACATATAAGGCAGTCATACAAGATATGTGACCAAGACTCTTCACACACACAAAAACATCTTGGATCCACAGCTAGGCCAAAATAAAATCATTTAAAATGAAAAGCTCCATGACCAGTCAGAAAGTAAGTTGCTTTCATTTCAGGGAAAAACCATACATTAACACTTTATCTAAAGCAAAAGATACCCTAGGTATGAAGAGTTTGGTCACACATCCAGTATCACTCTCCTCCCATCTTTGTTGCCATATTTCCAACAGTTGACTCATAATTAATTTTTTTGCCTTTCCGTATTCCATTGTTATTTCCCCTTTTAATTATATGAATTCTAACGACAAACCCTTCCTTAGATTATAAATAAAGGCTCTATAAACCACATACAGGTCAAGCGGCAAAAAGATCGACAGAACCTGCATAGCGTTGGTGGACACTGTTCTACAAATTTTGAACAATGAAAGATCAGTTGATCTCTGAATTGAAAGAAGTTTCTGTTTAAATTTTACCTTTACAACCCTGACATACCAAATATTAGAACCATATGTTACAATCGGCAGAAAGAGAGCCCTGTAATATAACACCAAGGCCCTCCTCCGCAACCGCCAATCAGTTCTAGCTATCCGGATAATAGTTGAGGAAAAAGTTTTAATTTTTTGACTTAAATGTTCTAGATGTAGCTTAAATGACATGTTATTGTCAATTATATAGTCAGATATTTTGTATGAGCAACCATTGGTATACGTTTACCCTCTAGAAAAACTACTGGAGGCCTCTCTATATCTAATTTACCTTTGAACAGCATCATGTCTGTTTTCTTAGTAGATATTTTAAGTTTGTTCTTTTTAGCCAATAAAGATAAACTATTCATTGCTGCCATGGCTGTCTCCTGCACATCCCGTTTGGACCTCCCGTTACACAAACCACAAGATCATCAGCATAAGCAACACAATGACAGTTACCAATATCCTCCTGCATCCATAAATTTAACACTCGATTCCAGAAGATGGGTCCCAGAACTGAGCCCTGGGGACATCCGCGACTTACCATTTTGGAAAATACCATATGCTGAGACCTAATAAACCACTTTCCTGCTTTTTTTTTAATAATGGCCATAACTCTATATAGAGGATTAGGATTGAAAGCTGTCGAAGAGAGCAGAGTATGCTCTCATACCATATACTGTCGAAGGCACTCTCGAAATCAATATACAGCACAAGAACATACCTGCTGGCTGACTGATTTATGTAATCCAATAAAACTTTGACAGCATTCTCAGCTGAACATTGCTTCTTCAAGCCATACTGATATTGCAGCTGAAAACCAATTTCATTCAACCAATCAGTCAATCTTTACAACAACAACAACAACCTCTCATAAAAGCTGCTGATATCATGAACAACCCCAAGATACCAATGCCCGGGCTCATAGCTGTGCCACCAAAGAAAAGAGGACCCTCCATTATTGTCTTTGACATTGACGAAGATCTCACCCGGACTCGGGTTCGGGACGAGCTATACGGAACAAATATCCAGAGAACTCTCCTAGACGTCAACCCAGAGGAAAGTATCACCCCAAAGTACCATACAAAGTCCGAGAATGGAAACAACGTAAACTGGATTTTTGAAATTGCCCCTATTCATTGGCAAACAATCATTCACCAAGACAGAGTTTTTATAAACTGGGGCAGCCACAGCTTCAGGGATCACATAACTGTACCCAGATGCTTTAATTGCGGAATTTTTGGGCACACCACCCACACCTGCACCCAGACAAGCTGCTACTTGTGGCCATTGTGCTGAAAAGGGCCACGAGTATAATACGTGCCCTAATAAAAAAAACCGCCCGTCTGTGCAAATTGCAAGGGACCGAAGATGCCTCACGAACACTCCATCCTTGACAACAAATGTCCGATCTATTTAAAGGCAAAGAGTTTATCCAAATCAAAGACCGATTATGGCACAAAGTCTTAAACCCACAACACAGTGTCCTGAAGATACTCCAAATAAATGCACAACGGGCAAAAGCAGTAGCTGAACAGCTAAGAATAAAAACAGATGAAGACAACTTCCATAATCTGATTTTACAGGAGCCGTAAGAATCTATGAAAATCAGGTCAGTGGGTACTTCCTCACTAAAATTACTCAAGTTAATGAAGAGGCCCCCTGGGCTGCAATAGCAATTAGGAACCCTGACATAACTGTCAACAAAATCCTCCATTTATGCACCGCCTAGGCGGTGTGTTCCCTCATCATCAGCTCCCTGGGAAATTTTTATTTAGTCTCATTATACTGCAGGCTGGGGGTGGATATACTTCCATACACGAGGTATCTGGAGATCGTTCTCACAACTCTCCCAAATCAGAAGATTATCATCGGTGCTGACGCCTGCTTGGTTCAACACTACTACTGCTGACAGGCATGGCAGTAGGAACTTCCAAAAACTTGAAGATCTTCTCGCAGATTCTCAGCTTACCGTTCTAAACAAGTCGAACAACCTTCCCACCCTTTGTAATACTCTGTGCGAATTCACAATTGATGATACGTTGGCTATGAGAAACATCAAACTTCATTGTGGGCTGGGCGGTCCAGGATTCCTGGACCACCTCTGACCATAGGGTCACAACATACCAGATAACAAGATCATTGGATAGAATCCCAACTCCAGGATTCATCCCTCAAAAGAACACCACCTCCAGAGCATAATGGGAACTTTTCGCGGAGAAGTTGCGCTCCTTAGCCCAGCAGCTGGAAGTTAATAATTACCATCCCACTGATCCTGATGCCTACCAGAGAAAAGTCACAAATATAATTATAGAAGCTAGCAACTGCGCCATTCCTAGGAAAAAACCCAATCCTGGTGCTGTCCCGTGGTGGTGCCAAGAACTCCAGCGCCTCCGGCAGGAGGTCAACTCCCGAAGAAGAGCCTTCCAACAAGCGCAACGGTTCTGGCCAGCTATGGAGGTGGAGGCCCTCCGCCAGCAATACAGAGAGAACAGAAATATATACACAGCTACCAACAGGAAACGCAAGCAAACATCATGGGAACACCTAGTTTTCACAACCTGAAACACCGATCCCTGGGGTGTAGTCTGTAACATATAGACTACAGCAACCATAACCCCTCAAGGTAACATAACAGTCTCATGGGATAGATCCATCAATAACATATTGGATACAATTATCCAACCAGCGATGGATCCTAGTACAAGTCAACAACAGAACTCTGCCAGGACAACAGTATATACAGTCCAGAACATCAAGAGCCGCTCTTCACCATTGAGGAGCTGCACAAGTGGTTGATAACTTTCATCAACCGGTGAAATACCACCACTTTGCTTATTGGAGGCTTGAAGTGTGAAACCCATGTTTAGTCTCTAGAGCAAAGTTTCCGGCATCCCCCTCCCCCCCATACTTCTCCTTCAACCCATGCATGGTACTAAGTACTATAGGTTTTGATACCTTTCGTGTTTGGGGTTTTCATAAAAAAAAAAAAAAAAACACCGCAACTAATAGACTCTGCAACAATAAATGGCCAGGACCAGACCTACTTGAACCAGAGATCATAAGGAAGAATCTGGAGCATACCTCATCCTCGACCTGTTCAATCACTGCCTGCGTATAAGAGTCTTCCGTTCTGATTTGGAAGACAGCTAACATACGCCTGATTCTGAAAAACCCAAACAAGCCTCCAGAAACTCCATTTTCATGTAGACCGATTGCCCTGTTATTATGTGCTAAGTAAGCTTTTCGAATACCTCCTGCACAGTAGAATTACAGTACATTATAATGCCGCAAATTTATTTTCTACAAGCCAATATCGTTTCAAACTATGATGCTCAACAGTTGATGCAGTCCAGAATATCCTTACAAACTGCCACAAACTAGAGTAGAAAATATTTCCTGATTATTGCCATAGACTTTTCTGGAGTGTTCGACTCACTTTGGTGGCTGAGCATCCTCAGCTGACTACGACGTGCCTGTCGTCCGGAAACCTCAATAACACCATAAGAAGCTACCTTACAGCCAGAAAAATAAATGTCAATGCACCACACTGCACAGTCAAACGCCAGATTTACAGGGGCAGTCCCCAAGGCTCGGTACTGAGATCGTCCTTTGGAATGTCGTACTTGATGATTTCCTCACCTCGAACCTAAATGAAGTTATCTCCGAGTCTTATGCAGATGATCTGATCTTGGCCGTGGTTGCAGCGCCAGAGCACAACTATAAAATTCTGCAAACCAGGCTCTCTCGATATTACAAAACTGGGAAAGGGATCATAATCTTGAAATCTCTCCAATGAAGACTAATTCCATCTTACTGAAAGGCTCCCTCAGAATACGTCCACAAATTAAGATACACGAGACCACAATACGTTTCATTACTGAATTGAAATATCTAAAAAAACAAAGCAAACTATTATATTTAGGCCACCCGAATAATTAAATTAATCTGCTGTGCCTTATGTCTGTTAATTGCACGTGTTCTATGGTCGATTTTTTCTGTTTGCTGGACGAGAAACCCTAGTTTCTAGTTTCTCGGGGGAAAACCTTGCCATCTACGCCTGAGATTGACTAACTCAGCCATGAAGTGAAAAAAAAACTCTTAAAGTTCCTTGCGTCATCGACGGGATTGGAACCTTGGCCTTTTCCACCCGGTGTGGGGAGGTGACGATGCCACTGTGCTACTCGCGCAGACAATTGAAATATCTATTATTTTTATTATTATTATTATGTCTAAGGTGGCACCTAGACTTCCGTCTATCTCCACCTGATAAAGTTGACTTTGTGCAGAACCTCTGCAAAATAGACCTGTATGGAAGGTCTCTTCGCCATCAGGGAGAAGCTGTCACCTGCACAGCCGCTCCCCGGTGGCGAAGAGACCCTAATGGCCGCCCATATTCACTTGGTGCTGGGCCTGGTCTTCTATTTTAAGTGCCTCATGCACAAAAATCCCGCACCCACCGGAAGTAGTGCTATACCGGTGGGTGCCAGCAATCCCGCTCCTAGGCTGCCCAAACCTGAGAGCCAGCAAAAAATAAAAAATAAAATAAAATAAAATAAAAATAAAATACATATATACACACACATAATATAAACAAACTAAAAAAAATAAATAAATAATCAAAATGTATATAACCAAATCTTAATTAGTAATCATTAGATTATTCCAATGTCTTCTCCGTTGAAAAACAGTTACACTCTTGCAGTGCTTGAAATTTATCCTGATTAGCAATAAGATCACTTTCACAGCCTCTAACTAAATTACCAATCTTCACTTTTAGCCTTTCTCTAAGTTGAACATACAAACTACAATCATATAATAAATGACTCCAAGTCTCAGGTTGACCGCAAGTGCATAATGGAGAGCTGACCAGACCAAAGTAATGTAGTTTAAAATTTAATGAGCCATGGCCAGTTAAAATAAACGATGTTACCATAGAAGGAAAAAACCATTTGTTGTTACTATCATAAGTAAATTTAACTGTTGGAATAAACAATCTAGTCACCTCCCCAGTTACACTAAGATCCCATCTCTGTTGCCACATACCAATCAACTGTGTTAGAACATTTTTCTTAGCTTTAGCTATCTCTATAGTGACATCAGATGTAATATTCATGAAAAAAACCACTATGCTATAGTGACATCAGATGTAATATTCATGAAAAAAACCACTATGCTATAGTGACATCAGATGTAATATTCATGAAAAAAACCACTATGCCTTTTTTTAAGTAATAACAAAGGGCGCGATACACAATGTACAAGTCTAGAGGCAAATGCCCGGCCAAAACCTGCATAGCATTCGTTGAGACTGTTCTGCACAAATTAGAAATAACATAAAGCATTGAGCGCTGAATCGATAACAATTTCTGTTTAAATTTAACGTTAGTAACTCTGGAGTACCATGCTGATGCTCCGTACGCAACTATGGGTAAGAAGACTGCCTTGTAGTATAAATTTAAAACTTTCCTTTTCAACCCCCAATCTGACCTAGTTAATCGAATTATTGCTGCACTACATTTTTTAATTTTTTCGTGTAAGTAATTTAAATGTGGGAAAAACGATAATCTATCATCAATTCTTATACCTAGATATTTCACCTCAGATAGTAGGGGAATCTGCCTCCCCTTTATTAAAGCTTTTGACGGTCGCGCATAATTTAGTTTCCCCTTAAGAAGCATCATAACAGTTTTAGTTGTAGATATCAATAGTTTATGCAGATCAGCCCATGACACTAGACTTTCTAATACCTGGGCCACTCTTATTTCAAGCACAGCCCTGGATTTACCAGTAACACATAAAACCAAATCATCTGCATAATCAATCTTATGCAGATTTTCAATTGATTGTTCTAGCCATAAATTAAGTACTAAGTTCCGAAAAAGTGGACCCCTGAGGACACCCTCTCAAAAGATTCCTATTAAACTGTAGATGCTTAGCTTTCAGTATAATTTTCCTACAATACAAATAACTCTGTATCGTCCTATACAATAAGTCTGGACATTGCATAGCCCTTAATGCAGACAGAATACTCTCATGCCACACCATGTCAAAAGCTCCAGTAAAATCTATAAAGATGGCTAATACTTATCCTCTGCCTGGTTGGTGAAACTCATGAGATCATTAATGGCATCCTCCGTAGAATGCCCTCTCTTGAAACCATACTGATAAGGCAGGGTCAAACCATTTTTATCCATGACTTGGTTCAATCTTAAAAATGACAATCTTTCATAAACTTTGCCAAGATTGGCCAATAACGAAACTGGTCTATACCCTCTTGGGTCATTTGGTTTTTTACCCGGCTTAACTAACAGCTTGATCAAACCAACTTTCCAGATCCCGGGAAAGGTACCTTGAAGTAAGCATTTATTATATAAGTTTAACAAGATGTTAGGATAAAGCTCAATCACTTTAAGAACAGCGATATTCTCCACTAAATCGATTCTCGGAGCTTTTGAAATGTTAATTTTCTTAGAAAGTTAATTTTCTCTCAATTCCTCTAAAGTAAATAAGCTAATATCAACAGACCCAAGGTATGTTACATTAGAGTCCTTGATGCCTTCTTGCTCTGTTGTCTCCCCGCCATTTCTTCCTCATGAGGAAACAACTCCGATGTTATTGCCTGCACTGTTGTAATCCAATCAGTTGTTTCCACACCATTAACGATTACGGTATTCATTATCTCTCCAGGTCTTACTTTATTCATACTTAGTTTATAAATTAATCCCCAAGGATCTGTATTACCCACACTAGTAACTAGATTTCTCCAAGACTTTAATTTACTCTCATAAATAGCCCTATAATAAATTTTCTTTTTATTCCTATAACATGCGTGATAAAATTGAGCCTCATTCAGCCCCCACCGCCTATACCTCTGATATGCCTTCCTACATAAAAATACTTCTTTCCTTAACCTGGATAATTCCGCATTCCACCAATTAACAACTCGCCTCTTAACTCGTTGTCTTCTTGAGGCACAACTGAGGGCTCTAAGCAATGAAGACTGAACGAAAGCAGCGTACTCACAAGCATTTAAAAAATTCAAATTAACCATATTGTCTCTTGAAAAATCTAAAGCCACTGACCGTACAAAACTAGACCAGTCAATGTTCTTATAAGTAAATCTAGTTAATTAAAAATTATCAAAATCTAAAGAAGTATTTAAATCAGCCAAATTAATATGAAAAACCAAAGATCTATGATCACTATTCGTATAGTCCGTTTTCACAAGCCAATGACAGATTCGTCTGGATAACCCCTGAGTAACTAAAGTCAAATCAATATTCGACCTGCCATGAACATTATTAAAAGTATAAGGCTGACCTGATATATTGACTACCACAAATTATTCATTAAAATAAAGTCCTCCATTAAGCGACCTCTCTGATCAGTCATGCCGCTAAACCATAAGTTAGACTTTGCATTGGAATCCAATGTAGTAATTAAATTACTACAACCAATTTCAGTAAAAACAGTTAGTATTAGTATTAGTATTAGTAACGGCCGCATGGTGCAAGAAAGCCTATGGCTTATGCTGCACCAGCCAAAAAAAAAAAAAAAAAAAAAAAAATCCGAACAAAACAATGATAAAAACAAAAAAAATAAAAATAAAAATAAAAAATAAATAAATAAAGTAAATAACTAAATAAAAATAATTAATAAATAAAAAAATAAAATAAAAAATAAATAAAAAGGAAATTAAACCTATCATCCTATGCGCTTCCCTTACCCGAAAGTACTATCCAGATGACTTTTGAATTCCCCCAAACTGTCGGCCTCTACCACCCATGAAGGCAACTTATTCCAGCCAGTAATTTATAACTCGCTGGCTAAAATAAAACTCCCTGTAGTCCAATCTAAACATTTCCCCACGTAACTTGAATTTATGTCCCCTAGTTCTAGCATCATTTATAATCTTGAAAATGTTGTCCTCATTCATTTTACTGATGCCTTTCAGAGCCTTAAACACCTCAATCAAATCTCCTCTAAGGTGTCTAGTTTCCAAACTCTGCAACCCACATATTCGAAGTCTTTATTCATAAGGACGCCCTTTTGCCAATCTCACCAGGCGAGTTACCCTTCTTTGCACCCTTTCAAGAAGCTCGATGTCTTTCTTTAGGTGCGGTCTCCATACTTGAACACAGTATTCCAAGTGTAGTCTAACATAAGCCTTATATAATGGGATTATCACGTCCCTATCTCTACTTGCAAAAGTTCGATAGATCATGGATAGGACACCATGGGCCTTCCTTGCAACCTGTTTACAATGCTCAGAGAATTTCATGTCTGACCGTATCGTAGCACCCAAGTCGCTTTCCTCCAATACTGGGTTTAGTTGAACTCCACCAACCAAGTGAATAAGTCTTTTTGGGATTACTGTTTTCCAGGTGTAATACACTTTGTTGGATTAAAGCACAGCTGCCATTTTTCTGACCATTCTTAAAGTCTATCTAGGTCTCTCTGAAGAAGCTCAGCTTGACAGTGATCATTAACTACTCTACCAATTTTCACATCATCTGCAAATTTAGACATCACGCCCTCTATCCCTTCATCAATGTAGTTTATGAAAATTAAAAACAACAGTGGTCATTATACTGATCCTTGGGGAACCCCACTTCTTACATCAACCCAATTTGAGGAATAGCCATTTATCACAACCCTCTGCCTCCTGCCCTGAAGCCATCCTTCTATCCATCTAAGGTTCTTCCCAGTGATTCCAACCTGTTCCAACTTATAAAGCAACGGCTCATGTGGGACTGTGTCAAAAGCTTTGCTGAAATCTAAGTAAACAATGCCGAAATTATTCCCTAAATCCAGCTCGTGAGTGACCCTTTCGAAATAGCGAACCAGATTTGTTAAACATGATTTTCCCTTTACAAAACCATGCTGAGTATCCTTGAGAATTTCAATTCGATATAAATGATCCTGAATTCCACCCTTGATCATCACCTCCATGATTTTCCCTACTACTGAAGTCAGACTGACAGGTCGATAATTTCCAACTTCACTTTTAGAGCCACCCTTATGTATGGGAGATACATTTGCACTTTTCCAGTCCAAGGGAATCTCCCCAGAGTCTAGTGATGCTCGCATAATTAGCCCCAATGGTTCAATGCACTCGCTTGCCGCCTCTCTTAAGATTATAGGGAATATTCCATCAACTCCAGGAGCCTTACTGGTCTGCAGGTTCGAAAGTTTTTTCATTAAATAATCTTGCGAAATTTCAATATCATTAATTACAAATTTTTTAACTTCGCTCCCACAATTTCCCATTGCCACAAAAAGGTTTCTCATTTGTAAATATCGAGGCAAAATAACTGTTGAGTTCATCTGCAACGGCAGCTGGTGTATTTATTACTATCCCCTTTCCCTTACGTAAAGGTCCGATCTGGTTTGTCCTGCTCTTCTTGGCATTTATATATGTGAAGAATTCTTTACCACCCCTCTTTGCTCTGTTTGCTAGTGATTTCTCATAAACTGCCTTTGCCTGTCGAACCTTTTCTGTGGCTCTACATCACCTTGTAGCTGTTATAGGCTTCAGTACTTTTTATTGCTCTGTAACCTTTCCATGCCACCTCTTTCTGCTGAGGTAATGCGGCAACTTCACTATTCATCCAAGCTTAGGTGGAACAGGACCAGGGTATGTCTGCCAGGGGCAAAGGTTGATGACGTTGTAGAGCAGATATCATCCTTTAAGGGCACTAAAGTTTAAGTTGGCACTAATGATATCAAGAGTAGGAGACCGGTAGAATTGCTTAACAAGTACAGGTCACTGTTGAAAAAAAGCCGTGAAATAGGGTTGAATTTGAAAGTGTCTGCAAATCTGCCCAGACACGATAGGAGGGAGTATATGATGAGAGCCTTGTCGATCAATTCGGCCCTGGGAAGATTGTGCAAGGCTCAAGGGGTAGAATTTTTTTCAGCCTGGACTGTACTTGTTAACAGGAGAGATTGCTTCTACAGGGATGGGATACACTTAAATAGAAAGGGTGCAAGAATATTTGCTGATGCTATAGAGACAGTGTTAGGTGGGTCGGAAAATTGCTAGCTTGGGGGGATATAAAGAGGAATAGATTAACAGTAGCCATTGGCAGAGGTGAAAGAAATTCTTGCAATGCTTTTATTGGAATGAGCAGAAGCCTGAAAAACAAGATTCGGGATATTTCAGAGACTGCTGGGAGTCATTGCGGTACAAGTAAACACATGGGTTGTGTTAGGGTAGCTAAGAATAGAAATAGGTGCATGTATACTTGCGTGTACAGCAATGCTAGGAGTTTAGTAAATAAATTTGATGAATTTGAGGTATTGCTCAAAACATCAAAGGCAGATATTGTTGGGATATCAGAGACTTGGAGTCACACAGATATAAGGAATGCAGAACTGGAATTTGGGGAGTACAACGTCTACAGAAAGGATAGACTGGATAGGAAGGGAGGAGGGGTTATGCTATTAGTTAAGAAATACATAAAATCCAAGGAAGTGAAGCCAGTGGACATCGCTGGACAGTGCAGTGTCGAGTCAGTTTGGTGTGACATAAGCATTGGGAGATCAAAATTGAGAGTAGGAGTGTGCTATAGGCCTAATGACTCTGATGAGTATAATAAGAAACTGTACAGGGAAATAGAGTGGACCAGTAAATCCGAGAGTCTTATAATGGGAGATTTTAATTTCCCAGATATTGACTGGAATTTGGGGGCTGGTCACTAACACACTAGCAGGGCTTTTGTGGATTTATTGGATGATTGTTTTCTATATCAGCATGTTCGGGAGGCAACTAGAGGGAGTAATACTCTTGATTTGATTATCAGCAGTGATTCTTCATACATTAAGAATCTGCAGATAAATGCACCACTAGGTGGCAGTGATCACAGTGTGCTGAAGTGGGATTTACTCAAAGAGGTAACTACCATTAGGGGTAAAGGGAAGGGTTATTCCTTTCGTAAAGGCGACTACGATGGACTGAGACAGTATTTAAATTCTATACAGTGGGACCAACTGATGATGTTACCAACAGCAAATGCAAAATGGGAAGCATTCAAAGAACTTATCTTGGAAGCTACTAGGCTTTACATACCAACTAAGAAATATTGTTCAAGGTTTAGGCCTAAATGGATGTCAGATGAGGCATATGGCAGAGAAGAAACATGCATGGGATACATACAAATTAACACATGACACAGAAGCCTATGATCGATACAAGTTAATCTGTAACCAAGTTACAAAGGAGGTTAGGCAGGCGAAGGCAGATTACGAGAAATCTTTGGCAAGGGATGCAGAGAAAAACAGCAAAGAGTTCTTTACTTATGTAAACTCTAGAAGAAAGGGGATGAATCAGATTGGTCCACGTGATATCGATGGGTAAACTGTTGATGATCCTGCTCAAGTAGCTAACAAACTAAATGAATATTTTGCATTGACATTCACACATGAGGAGTTATTTAGCGAGGGGAAAGCCAGAGGTGTTTTCAACTCTAGCAGTAAGATAGAGAATCTTGTAATAACTGAGAGTAAAGTGGAGGAGAAAATTTTGAAGATAAACACAAGAAAGGCACTCGGGGTGGATGGGATCTACCCAGTTATATTAAAGGAAGCAGCAGAGGAAGTAAGCAAACCCTTAGCCATAATTATGAGAGCTTCCTTGGACTCAGGGGAGGTACCCACAGACTGCAGATGTGCAAATGTGACCCCAATTCACAAAGGACGATCAAAGGCTGACACAAGCAATTATAGACCTGTGAGTTTAACTTCTGTTCCAGGAAAATTAATGGAGGCACTAGTTAAAGAAGCACTGCAGGATCATTTAGACAAGACTTCAGTTATAGAGCGGACACAGCATAGTTTTGTTAAGGGGAAGTCTTGCCTGACCAATTTGATTCGATACTATGATGCAGTCACAAAGGAACTGGATGCAGGGAATAACTTTGATATCATATATTTTTATCTTAGAAAGTCTTTTGATACTGTTGCACATGGAAGACTGCTGCACAAATTGGAGCAGTGCGGCAATGGAGGCAAATTGCTGCTATGAATAAAGGAATGGTTGAGTGGGAGAAGACAGAGTGGTAATCAATGGACACTGCTCTTCATGGACTAATGTTATTAGTGGAGTCCCTCAGGGCTCAGTGTTGGGTCCATTATTGTTTTCTGTATTCATAAATGATATTGATGATGGTATATCAAGCTTAATGTCGAAGTTTGCAGACGATAAAAGGTAGGCAGGGTTGTCAAGGACACTAATGACACTATGCTGCTGCTGCAACAGGATCTGGAAAGGTTGAGCAGATGGGCTGAGAGGTGGCAAATGAAGTTTAACATTGACAAATGTAAAGTAGTACACATGGGAAACAGCTACCCCAGAACAACGTATCAACTATGTGGTACTACACTGACAGTGATAGAGAGTGAAAGGGACCTGGGGGTGGTTGTGCAGGCAGATATGAAGTTCTCTGAGCAGTGTAGACAAGCTGCAAGAGTAGCTCATGGTGTATTGTCAATGATATATAGGAATATTTCTAGCAGGGATAAGGAGGTGATTATTCCCTTGTATAAGGCAATGGTCAGGCCACACCTAGAGTACTGTATACAGGTCTGGAGGCCTCATTTCAAGAAGGATGTAGAGCTGCTGGAACGAGTACAGAGAAGGGCAACAAGATTAGTGAATGGAACAAAGGGGTGCTCTTACGAAGAAAGGCTTAAGTTTTGCAAATTATCAGATCACCTAGGCACCAGCCAGGTGATCTGATAGAGGTCTATAAAGCATTGAATGGTTTGAGCATGCTCAATGCTGATGGGATTCTTCCTCTCGCTCAGAATAATCAACTGTGCGGGCATAAATTCAAATTGAGGAAAGACAGATGTAGGATAGACGTGCGGAAATTTGCCTTTAGCCAGCGAGTTGTTGGTTGGTGAACAGACTTCCATCCCTTGTCGTGGAGGTTGAGAGCCTAAATAAGTTTAAGGCTCAGCTGGACAGGTATTTTGAACGAACAGAGGGGTGAAGTGGAAGTGTTTTTTTTTTTGGCTGATGCTGCATAAGCTTGCTTTCTTGCATTAAGTGCCTCTACTAATGCTAATGCTAACTTGGAACCCTTCTCGTGGAGTATTTTTTTAAGGGTATATACGCATTCAAGGCATCTGTGATTAATGTTTTAAAAGCGTACCACAGTTCAATTGTATTCATTCTGTGAGCGATATCTACCCAGTTAATAGAGGCCATGTAGTACCTTAAGGCATCGTAATTTCCTTCTCTGAAATTAAAACCCATTCCTTTGCCTTTTACTTCTGCTACCTCTCTCGTCATCATCCACCGTAGAACTCCGTGATCACTTCCTGCTACTGGTTCCTCTACTGTCAGCCCTGTTATATCATTTGATTCATGTGTGATGATGAGGTCTAGGATATTCTTTTCTCTAGTACTTTCCCTGACATGTTGATACAAATAACAGTCATCTAGTTGATTTAAAAATTTTGTTCCCCATGTCGAGTTTTCTTCCCATTTACTCCAATCAATTAGAGGCAAATTGAAATCACCCATAATAAGGCATTGACCCTTACGTGCCCATTCCATTTGCATGTAGAGGCTTTTGTCATAATCTTCACAATGACCTGGTCTGTAGATTACTCCTACTCGCATTATACCTTTGTTTCCAACTATCTCACACCATACAGACTCTATACTAGCATGTGAAATGTCTGAATCCGGGAAAGCTATCGTCGCACTCAGGCTGTTTCTGATAAGAAGCATTACCCCACCACCCCTTCTATCTAACCTATCCTTCCTAAATACATTATACAAGCCGTACTGAAACTCATCATCCCCAATTTCCGGGTGGCACCACTTCTCTGTAAGCCCTATTATGTCCGCGTTACTTGTTTTAACCAGCAGTTCGAATTCGCTCATTTTATTGACGACACTTCTAACGTTACTGTAAAAACATTTAAGATTTACTGTTCTTGTATATTTAACAACCCTAACACAACCCTTGAAGTTTTTTAGGCTCTCTTCCCTGATATTAGCTACCCGCTCACGTGAAATGTCTTTGCCCTCAGAACATGTAGATAATACGTCCAGTTCGGGTAACAGATAAGAACTCTTAAGGTATGGCCAAGAGTTACATTGACCAATATTATCAGATAAACGCGTGTCAGTATTACCCACATCCCTCCCCCTAACTAGCAGTTTCCCTGAACCTTTAAGGTATCCTCAATAATACTAGCAAAAACTTTTGCACCACCTTTGTTTAAGTGTATTCCGTCTCTACAAAACAAATTCCTGCTACCTACAAGCGTGGGCCATGCTGATAGAAATTTACCCCCTAAAGCCTTGCAGATTCCTTCAAGTCTTGAGTTAATCCACAAGGCTCTTAACATATAATCCCTCCTATCGTGTCTGGGCAGAATTGCAGACACATAGACATTATGGCCTAGCTCGCGACATTTCCTCAGCATGGTCCTGTATTTTTCCAACAAATCGTCAGATCGTGTACTTTTAATATCATTTGTCCCCACATGAATAATAATATTTTCTTTACCCCCTTTAAAATCTGACAATCTGTTGGTGACATCATCAATAGTTGCTCCCGGCAGACATACCCTGGTTCTGCTCCACCTATCTGTTTCCATATAATGGATAGAATTAACAATTTCGTGACTTGGAGGACAATAAAGAGATATTAAATTAAAAGACAACCTAGGAGTACTAATGTTCACACATGTTGAGTTCTGACTGCACAGCCCAGAGAGGACAGTTACCTGCAAGAACTTATTAAAGACCACAATTTCTGTTTTAGGTTTCACATCAACTACACTTATAACTCTGGCATCAGCAGGAAAACCAACAATTTTATGTCCATGTGCAAAGGAACCAACATACGGCTCCTGCATACACAAAATGTCAACACAATTGAAATATCTAGGAATAATTCTAAACAAAGGACTTACATTCCTCCCACATTTGAAACACTTGCAGACAAAGTTAAGTAACTATACTGCCTTGGTCGCCAGAGTTACGGGGTGGGATTGGGGCCTCAACCGCCACACTCTCTCACTGTTCTACTGAGCAGTATTTCTACTGCCGATTACATATGCTGCAGGGATATGGTAGAGCAAAAATAGCAGTAAACAGAAAGAAGTTCGAAATTATTCAAAGATTTATCCTCCTTACCATTACCAGTGCCTGTCGTACTGTCAGCACCCATGCCCTTCAGGTACAGGCAGGCGCCCTCCCTTTTCACCTGGAGGTGATACGATGCGGGTTCCTCTACCAACTATCAAAAGGCACATCGGTGACGTTCATGGACCACAACATTGATCCTACTAACAAATTGAATTCTGAAAAGAAGCGCCTAAGCCCCCATTTACAGCAGACCTGGCAAGATAGATGGGCTAACTCCACTAAGGGAGATATCACTAGGAAATTTATTCCACATATCAACAAAGTATATCCCAAAGCTCCTTCATGGTTCTCCTTCGGCCTGCAAGCAACTAAAGGAGATTGTGCGCTGTGGGCTGCTACACCAACATTCGAAAGGAAGAACCACAACTTATCTAGACTACACAACAGATCAACAGAAAAGCAAATGCTCAGAAAACAAGAGGTTAACGGAACATCTGCAATCTATCTGGTAAAATAGATGGAATCTTACCACAAAAGGGCAAGTCACCAAAAAATTTATACCCGATGTTAGTAGGGTATATCCTATCTTCCCGTCCTGGTTTTCCCCTGGCTTGTACACCACCTTCCTTCTTACGGGACACGGCTCATTCAGAGGGAAACTCCACGAGCTGGGAATCTCCGACAACCCGAGCTGTAACTGTGGTCAGGAGGAAACCTGGGAACATCTTATCCATGACTGTGACAACTACGAGGACCTCAGATGTCAGCTATATATACGCATCAACTCCTTGCTAAGAAACTGAGAAGAAATAATATTGCAAGAAGAAGATAATTACCAGGCTTTCACCGTCTTTGCCCGCGAACTCTTTGAAAGACAAAGATCCCTGCCACATCATTACTAACATATGAAAACATAGACGTAACTACCTGAGATGACTGCGAAACTCTGAACTATTGACCACCTGAAGTAGGTACAACACATGAACGTAACGAACTAGACCTGACTTCTGGACTTGGATGTCCACTGGACTAATGCAAAGATGAAGATTGCAACTTGGACTCGGACCTCCGAAGAATCCCCAACACAAAGGTGAAGATTGCATCTTATGATGCCATACAGCCATATGGTGCCCTGGCTCTGTCTAGCCTGCTTTTTACTCCTCTTTCCCTAGCAGGGGGGAGGGGACGGCCTGCTCTCTCCTCCCCCTCCTGCCACCCCTCTTTCTCTTCTGGTGGGGCATGGGCATGCCCCACTATTTCAACAGGGATCATCTTCCCTATAGATCCCTTACTTCCAATTTCCAACCCCCAAGTCTTCCACCTCCCATTACACAACGCCTGCCCCACACGTACAAATTTAAAACACCAAAATTCATGCCCGACCTATTAGAAAATCTTATCGCCTCCAGCGCTTATCCCTTACATATAGAAGATGAAAAGTTGTTTCTGTGAGTTTGAAGTTGGACAGTAAATGGATGTTGGCTGGGGGCGGAACGTGTTCAGACTGTTTTGAAAGAGAGATTTGGAATTATAGAAGCCAATTCAGTAGAACAGAGACAGCGAGTGGAGAGACTCTGTTAGAGAGGGGTCATTAATTAACCTAACGGCCCTCTTCTGAATGGAATCAAGAAGACTGAGAGAGAGGTTTTGGGGGCACCGCCCCAGTTATGGGAACAATATTCCATGATAGGGCGGATTTGCGATTTGTACTTATGACTGTACATGATGTACAGTCCTTAGTGTGACCACAAGAACTGATATATCAGACTCGTCAGACTCTGAAAAAAAGACAGGATGGGACCTTCGTCCCAAGTATGACACTCCACCATCACAGCTCAGCTGCTGCCATTAATGTATGTATGTATGAATGAATATATGGTCTTTGGTGGCCCCTAGACATTAGTCTAAATCCACCTAATTTTACTTTCTGTAATAACGAAACTGGAATTACCACAGGCCTGGAAAAAAAGTGAAAAATTTTATGTTGTGTATAATGTATGTTTTTATGTTGTATCCAGGCCATCTAGCCTCCAGACAGCAGCCAAACCCTAGGCAACTGCCGCCCGGTGCCCATCCCAAAGCACATGGATGGGTCTACTACACTGTGTGTGCTAACAGCACAAAAATCCCAAACCCAATGGTAGAAGTGCTAGACCAAAGGTTGCCCGCAATCCCGCTCCCAAGGTGCCCACTCTCGGAAGCCTGCAAAAAAATAAAAAATAAAAATAATAATAAATAAATAAAATAAATAAATATAAAATGAAAAAAAATCCAAACCAGATTAGCAAAATCTCGCACCAGCTGCCTTCCCTGGTGTCAGCAAAAAAAAAAAAAAAAAAAAAACTTAAGCGAGTTTTTTTATTTTTATTTTATTTTATTTATGAAAACCCCAAACACGAAAGGTATCAAAACCTATAGTACTTAGTACCGTGCATGAGTTGAAGGAGAAGTATGGGGGAGGGGGATGCCGGAAACTGCTCTAGAGACTAAACATGGGTTTCACCACTTCAAGCCTCCAATAAGCAAAGTGGTGGTATTTCGCCGGTTGATGAAAGTCATCTACCACCTGTTACCGATAGAGTACAGAAAACTGTAGAACAAATTCACGGTCTGCGCCCAATAGCGAAAAAAAAAAAAAGCGTGCGGGGAGGGAGATTTACAGAACGCACCTCGACACACAATTTAAAAAAAAAATAATTTTTTTTATTTTCATTTTTATTTTATTTTTATTTTTATTTTTAAAATTTAAAATATTTATTTAATTTTTTATTTACTAAATAATAAAATAAAATAATAGTTAATTAGCTAACATCACTTATTATAGGAATTCGCTTTCGTTTTGTAAAGCCTTTCTACAAAATTCTTGTAAGGCCAAGAAGTAATCTTGAGTGAACAATAACAAAAATTTCAGACGCTATATCAAAATTTGGTATCAAAGATCTTAATGTACATCTATACTCGTCATAAATGGAACAGTCATATAGTACATGATCCCACGTTTCTAGCATTCTGCAAATACAATATGGTTGTTCAACTAGACCCAGTTGGAATAACTTATTTTTTAATGAGACATGACCAGTAATTACATAGGAAGTCTCCATGTAGGGATAAAAACCACCCTTTTGATGAATCGTTGAAATTATAGCTTATTTTTGGAATAAACAAATACGTTGTCCTACCAATTACACTGTTATCCCATCTAATTTGCCAGTGATCCAATAATTTCTTAATGATATTTTTCTTTTCCTTTTTAATTCCCACAGAGAGATTATTAGCAATGCCCACAAACGAAATCATAAAATAACAGAAAACTTTAAATGTTACTACTAAATCTAATGGAAGAGTCCCTGCAATTGTACTCGTAGGGCATTAGTTGACACTGTTCTACACACCTGCAAGATAGTTAACAACATAATTGACACTGTATGGACAATAACTTCTGGCGAAATCTAACAACCCCTAACCGATCATACCAGAGAGAGGCCGCATAAGTCACTATAGGGATAAATATCATTTTATAATAAAGAGTAAGAGTTCTTTTATGCAAACCCCAATCTTTCTTAGTAATCCTCACAATGGAGGCTGTATACTTTTTTTTATTTTATTACTCAATTAATCCAAATGCGGTGTAAACAATAATTTGTCGACTAAAATTCCCCCTAAATATTTAACACAGGAAACTAAAAGTATTTGTCTATTATTAATTATTAAACTAGGAGGCCAATTATAGTCTAATCTTCCTTTCAGTAACGTCATAACTGTTTTGTTTGAAGATATTTTAAGTTTATTCGTTGAAACCCAGTCCACAAGATCATCAATAATAAGTTCTAACCTGCCCTCAATGACACTCCTGGACTTACCTGTCACACACAATACTAAATCTTCTGCTTAAATTACGCAGAAGATTTAGTATTTTTATGGCAATTAGAAAACTCCCTTTGCAACCGCTGATCAAGAACCAGGTTCCAAAAAACCGGCCCCAAAACTGACCCTTGTGGACATCCTCGATTAATATCCCTTTTAAAAGTAAGGTGTTGCGATCTTACAATAATTTTCCTTCCAGTAAGATAACTCTTTATGGCTAAGTATAATGACATAAGGCTTGATGATGTTCTTAAAGAAGAGAGGACGCTTTGATGCCAAACTGCATCAAATGCCCCCTCAAAATCAATAAAGAGGGCTAATACATATTTATTGTTAGAATTTAAACTATAAGTAATCAAATCTTGAAAAGCATCTTCACTTGAACAATTTCTTTTAAATCCGGACTGATACGGAAAAGCCAGTTTCATTTTCTGAAACAAATCTTCCAACCTTAAAAACATTAATCCCTCAAATATTTTTTGCCTAAGTTAGCCAATAAAGATATCGGTCTATATCCTCGAGGGTCAGTCATTAGTTTAACAGGCTTTTGTAACAACTTAAGCAGGGCAACCTTCCAGAAACCTGGAAAAGTTCCCTCTATTAAACATTTCTTAAACATATTGACCAAAACCTCCGGAAAAATATCTACTAGTTTAATAATACAATTGTTTTCAACCATGTCTATTTCTGGTGTTTTATTTACATTAATTTTTGAAGAAACATTTTGGACCTCTCTGATACTGAATAAATCAATCTTAGGGGGTACTTAATATTCTTTATCCATCCTAATTAGCCCTTGCTGCTCTGTGTCATCAACACAGCTGTCAGTTAAAAATAATTTATTAGTGATTGCAGTAACAGTAGAATACCAATCAGTAGATTCAGTATTATCAGAATAGACAGTATTAATTAAATTATTAACATTTAACTTATTTCTAGTTATCTTAAATAAAAGAGACCCCATGGATTTCCCACAGTAAATACTAATTCCTTCCATGCCTTTAATTTATGTTCATAAATGGCCTTCTGACATGCCTTCCTTTTAATCTTGTATAACTCTCTGTAAATCAAAGCATCATTGTTACTCTAACCTCTATATCTCTGATAAATTTTCCTAGTATTAAAAACCTCTTTCCTTAGCCTGGAATGTTGCACAGATCATCATGGCACATTATAAACAGACTCTCTCTTCCTTTTAGCAGCATATAGCAAAGCATTAAGTAATGTAGATTGAACATAAAAAGCATATTCATTAGCATTCACAGAGTTTAAATTTAATCTCACCTCATCTGTAAAATTTGCAACCAAGACTTGTATGAATTTATCCCAATTAATTTTTTTATAATTAAACCTTTTAGAATCATCTTTTATCTTTTCTTTTATCTGACCATCAGCTACACTTAAAAAAACATACAATTGCTCTATGGTCGCTATTCGTTAAATTAATCGCCACATCCCAAAAACATATTTTTCTGTTCAGGCGTTGAGACGCCAGAGTTATGTATTAGAAGTACCATGTATATTATCAAAAGTGTATGGTTTATATGGTTCATTTAAAATATTTAAATTGTGACATAAAATAAATTCTTTTAATTGAATTCCTCTATGATCAACACTATCACTGCACCAAGGCTTTGACTTTGCGTTACAATCAATTTTAATGATAATATTACTACTAGCTACAAATTCCCTTAACCTTTCTAAATATTGAATAGAACAATCAATGTCCATGAAGGGGGGGGGGGAGTACAAGGATACCAAATAAAAATATACAACCTTAGTTGAGATATGGACACATGTAGCAAGCAGAATACATAAGATAGAAATAACAGTAACATCCGAACATTTGTTAAAAACCACAATACCAGTTTTAGGTTTAATTCCTTAGTATGTATGACATTTGCTATTATAGGGAATCCAGTTACTTTAAAAGAATAAGCAAAAGTAGCAACATAGGGTTTCTGTAAACACAAAATATCATAATTTCTTTCAATCATACAAATTCTTGTTTATCCATTACTGACCAAGCGTTTTGGCCATTAAGTTGCACTACTCTCAAAATATTATCAGTAATATCGTTTATGAAAATACAGTATTATTATTCATGACATATATGCGTACTGGCAACCTCTTAGAATTGGGATACTCTGGGCACTTTGTATCTCTAACAGAATGTTCAAAGTTCCTACCTCTCCTTTTACAATTAATCCATTTAGCTGGTGAATCCTTACACTGGCAAGCTGTTGCCATTAAGCTATCTTTGCCACGCTTCCTTGCGTGGTCTTTTTCCTCCATCCCCCCCCAGGCGGCGAGGTTACCTCTGGTCTCTCCCCCCTAGCCCCCCTCTTTTCCCTCTGGTGGGGAAAGGGCCTGCTCCACTATTTTGGGGGTCATCTGGTGGGAAGGAGCAGCAGTGCGTAGCACACGATTCATCACCACCAAATACGGAGGATGCAGAAAGGTCAGGGAATGACCACCGCATATCCCGGAGCAATATGGCCTTTGTTGCTAATGCTCCTAAAGAAAAAAACCAAAATAACCCAGCCTTCAGTCTCCCTCCCCCTTCTCTAACTTACAACCAACGTCTGAATCATCTCTAAATTGCTTGAGCACTACCCCAAAAACTTAATAGTAACGTCAAATCGCATAACCAGGGCTCCACTGTTTTGGGGGTCATCTTCTCTGTGTACCCCCCCTTATCTCTGTCTTTTCCCTCCAACCTTCAGTCTCCCTCCCTCCCCTTCTCTAACTTCTCGGACCAACGTCCGAATCATCTCAAAATTGCTTGAGTCCTACCCCAAAAACTTAATAACAACATCAAATCACATAACCAGTAAATTTCAGGAAATTAAGGTGGTAGGACCTGCCAGAGTAAATAACTATAACACTGATATACCTGGTCTGCCTCCACTGGGCGGAGTGTGGGCAACGTTGGAATCCATTAGGGGCCCAGTGGCTAAATAACCAGAGGAACAACGATATATGACACCACACATATACAAAATCCATATACTGTACCTTTAAACCTCTGTCATTGACAGTGTTCTGTTTCACACCCACAATGTATACTACACAGAGATGGGGGAAACTTCTGGTGCCGTCTGACACTAAACACACTCTACTTCATCAAAATATGCAACAACTTAGATGTTACACCTACAACCCAATTAGATAACTGTGACCACTTAGCAATACTAAAACGAACACTAACATCTTGCTGAACCTCGGCTTCATCAATACCATGTTCTTTAAGGTTTTTATTATACATGTCCTTAATAAAATCTTCCCTTGACATATTCTTATCAATGTCTTATATCAAAATTGAGGGGTTATTTAACTTTGGCTTGTCATGCTTAATCCCTTCGTTAATTAAAGATTCAGAAGTTAAATTTTTTTATAAATCTTCAGACCTTTCAGTCTCTACAATTACTCCCTTATTTCTCATTGTTCTTAAATTCCTAATTTTAATATTGATAAAGTCCTGTCTCAGTGTATCAAGAACTATATCCTTCACCTCCTGATTAGAGTTAATTGTATGCCTTCTGCAGCACTCAAAATAACTTTATTAATTTGCCTGTTCTTTTGTAATGCCTTTTCTCCCTTTCTTCCTATCATAATCAGTGCAATACCTTGGCATTCTAACACTAGCTTCATCTTCATCTCCATAAGCCTGGAACCCTTTCACCTTATTCGCATTTGTAAGAGGTTGCTTCATGCCCTTCCCATTGGGAATGGCTTCGCCTTATCTTTGTCGTTAAATAAATTTGTATGTAACTATATTTTGTCTACCACCTACCTAATGATGTTTAGGAAGGTGGCAGACGTCAGAGTGCCCAGCACATGGATGACTGGACCCAGAGTATCCCAGTAGAGCATCGTCTAAAGCACGACTACGCTGTCACCAGCTTGTTTTCGTCCCACGATGTGTCCAGGCAGCATCACTTCCCCCAAGCAAACGACGCACACGTATCCGGCCGTCCACATGGTGCAACAGGAAACTGATTCATCGGACCAGACGACCTTCTTCCAATCACTCAAGGTCCAGTTTCGATGCTCGCGTAACCATTGTAGGCGCTGTCGCTGGTGAAC